>NC_133454.1:23363833-23681666 GCF_048565385.1 Saimiri boliviensis | reverse complement strand
CAGGCTGGAGTGCAATGGCGCGACCTCGGCTCACCGCAGCCTCCGCTTCCTGGGTTCAGGCAATTCTCTTGCCTCAGCCTCCTGAGTAGCTGAGATTACAGGCACGCGCCGCCATGCCCAGCTAATTTTTAGTATTTTTAGTAGAGACGGGGTTTCACCATGTTGACCAGGATGGTCTCCATCTCTTGACCTCGTGATCCACCCGCCTTGGCCTCCCAAAGTGCTGGGATTACAGGTGTGAGCCACCGCGCCCGGCCTGGAGTTTCGTTCTTGTTACCCAGGCTGGAGTGCCATGGTGCGATCTCGGCTCACCGCAACCTCCGCCTCCTGGGTTCAGGCAATTCTCCTGCCTCAGCCTCCTGAGTAGCTGGGATTACAGGCACGCGCCACCACGCCCAGCTAATTTTTTGTATTTTTAGTAGAGACGGGGTTTCACCACGTTGACCAGGATGGTCTCGATCTCTCGACCTCGTGATCCACCCGCCTCGGCCTCTCAAAGTGCTGGGATTACAGACATGAGCCACCGCGCCCGGCTGTTTTCAACTTTTCTTTTTCTTTTTTTTTTTTTTTTTGAGACGGAGTTTCGCTCTTGTTACCCAGGCTGGAGTGCAATGGCGCGATCTCGGCTCACCGCAACCTCCGCCTCCTGGGTTCAGGCAATTCTCCTGCCTCAGCCTCCTGAGTAGCTGGGATTACAGGCACGCACCACCATGCCCAGCTAATTTTTTGTATTTTTAGTAGAGACGGGGTTTCACCATGTTGACCAGGATGGTCTCGATCTCTTGACCTCGTGATCCACCCGCCTCGGCCTCCCAAAGTGCTGGGATTACAGGCTTGAGCCACCGCGCCCGGCCTGTTTTCAACTTTTCATACCTACCTAAACTACAAATGCAACTCTGCAAATAGTTTCTCTAGTATCTAGTCTCATTTCCCCTCAATCTATCCTCCAAATGCATGCCAAGATGACTTTCTGAAACATGAATCTCATATTAATCTAGTGTTTAAAACCCTTCACTAGTTTTGTATAATTTTCAGCATAAAGTCAAAACACTTATGCATGGCAAATATAACACTCCCTAATCTGGTTCTTTTTATCTCTTGGCCGCATCTCCAGTAGGGCACTCTACTCTGTCCTCTTATTCCTGCTATCCTGAGCTAACAGGAGTTTCCCAAATATTCCATGACATTTTGTGGCTTGCTGTCTTGGACATATGACTTCTTTGCTTAGAATGCCTTCTTTCCTTATCCTGCTTTTAGTCCCACCCTTGTTGATTCCAAATATTCATTCTTCAAATTTCAGATCAAGCTTTACTTCTACTTTAAGTTTTACTCCTTGGATTAGGCCAACTTTCCTCCGTGCTCTAATTTATCTTTCCCTGTATTTTAGTAGCAGTTATGCAGGATGACTTTTGTTTGTGGTTTATATGCTTGTTTCCTCTTCTAATAATCTCAAAGGAGAAACTCTGCAGTATTGTTTCAATTCCAACTCCGCACAGTAGCCTTTCTTGATCTTCTATCCTGGATTACTGGTTCCAAGTCCAACTTCTATGAATCATGAGAGGAAAATATTTAATTACTTATTTATTTCTCACATAGGACTGCGAACCCGTCATGGACCTGGTAGGTGGCACAAAGGTACAGAGAAGGCTCTCAATGAATGAAAGTTTAATTGTAGTCAGTAAAATTTGAATATAATTTTGAATATTAAACAACCATAAACCTATTTTCTGTTTTAAACTTTTCAAAAAGGCAAAAATCAATATTCTTGACTCTGCTTTAAATATCCTGAAAATAAACAGAACTTGTCTATGTAGATGAAGAAGAAAAGCCTAATCCCAGCATGGGCGAGCCTCGCTGTTAGCCCAGCCCTGCTCCTGCGGGTATCTAGGGATTGGGGTCCGGTGGCAGAGCACGCACCCGTCACTGATCTTGAATTCATCCTCGCTCTCTTCTTCATCCAGGTTGCTATCACTGTCCAGATCGTTTAATCGCCGGCGTTTCTTCCTTCGAGCAGCAGCTGCCCTCTGCGGTCGTTTATTTTCTTTTCTTTCTTCATCCAAAATAGTAGAGATGTCTTTCCCACGATGACCTGTGATGGTGGAAATATCTTTTCCTCGGCCAACTCCTGAGTGTGGGGGAGGGGAGTTCGAGGAGAGAAAAATATGTGTTTATTAAAAGCTTCCCTTTAATTTCTAGAGACAGTCCTTACTCATGCTTAACAGTTCTTCACTTCTTTATTTTCTTCCTAAAAATATGCAGTTTTCTCATGAGTTCAGCTAGAGGTCTCATAGTTTTAGCATTCATTTATCCTATGGAAGTTTATTATATAGAGAACCTCTTGTTTTCAAAATTTTTACGTAATTCACACACCATAATATCACCCTCTTACAGTGTACAATTTAGAGGTTTTTAGTATAGTCACAAAGTTGTGCAACCATCACCTCTAACTAACACCAGAACATTTTCGTCACCCAAAAAAGAAACCTCATACCTATGAGGAGTCACTCAAGAATCTCTTCTTGAAAGCTGTCTTTTGGACAAGGCTTTAGAAAGAGGCCAATAGAGTTTTTAAAAACTGTGTTTGCAGGACAGAAGAAGTGATAATTCAGCAGCAATTATGTAAACAAGACACATACCTCTGGAAAAGCCTTAAACAACTTACTTATTTTATTTATTTTTATTTTTTTGAGATGGAGTCTCACTCTGTCACCAGGCTGGAGTGCAGTAGTACCATCTTGGCTCACTGCAACCTCTGCCTCTGGGTTCAAGTGATTCTCCTGACTCAGCCTCCCAAACAGCTGGCTTACCAGCGCATGTGACCACGCCTGGCAAATTTTTGTATTTTTAGTAGAGAAGGGGTTTCAACATGTTGGTCAGGCTGGTCTTGAACTCCTGACCTTGTGATCCACCCACCTTGGCCTCCCAAAGTGCTGGGATCACAGGTGTGAGCCACCACACCCAGCTGCATACAACCTACTTATTAATCCTCTCCAGAGTTTTCATAATAACTAAACAGAAACCAAAATGTTCCATATTGGAGCATTCGCTAATAGTGCTTTAATAAAATTACCTTCAAGTTCTTTTTTAATGCGACTTATTAAAGACTATGAAATAAGGAAACCAATTTTTACTAAGTTAACTTAAATCTTGGTTTAAATTATTTTGGTTCTGATTATCCATAATTATTGAGACTTTGTAGTCTCAAAGACAACAGAAAAGTTTCCTCAGTTTTCTATATGGAATCAGAAGTAAATTTTTTAACCTATGGAGGATCATCAATGTTTTATATTGGGTTGTAAAACAAAACTGCTTTAAAAGTAATTAGTAAGATCTGAATCTATACACTGACATGTGTCCACAAATTATTCTGCATCTGAAACAACTAACGTCAGTCCTAATCATGATACACATTGAGAAAGAAAATAAAAAAATATGCTCACTGCCCTACTTTGGGCACCTAAATGAACTTCTTGGCAGCGTTCTATGAAGAAAAGAAAATGTCAAATACATACCTCCTCCATCAGCCTCTTTGATATCATCTTCAATAGCTTCATCAATTGCTTCATCAAACTCATCAAATCTAAAATATACACAATGATCACATTATAGCCTGTCCTGGCTTTTTATTTTTAAAGATCACCTTTAGCAGATGTCTGTTACTGCCTGATTGTTTATGTCCCCTCAAAATCCACATGTTGAAATATTAAATCTCAAGGTGATGGTATCAGGAGGTGAAGTCTTTGGCACAGCCCTCATGTATAAAATATAAAAGAAGCCAAACAGAGACCCTTTGTCCCTTCCACCATATGAAGTTACAATAAGATGGTCATCGGGCTGAGCGCGGTGGCTCAAGCCTGTAATCCCAGCACTTTGGGAGGCCGAGGCGGGTGGATCACCAGGTCAGGAGATCGAGACCATCCTGGTCAACATGGTGAAACCCCGTCTCTACTAAAAATACAAAAATTAGCTGGGCATGGTGGCGCGTGCCTGTAATCCCAGCTACTCAGGAGGCTGAGGCAGGAGAATTGCCTGAACCCAGGAGGCGGAGGTTGCGGTGAGCCGAGATCGCGCCATGGCACTTCAGCCTGGGTAACAAGAGCGAAACTCCATCTCAAAAAAAAAAAAAAGAAGATGGCCATCTATGAAGGAGTAGGCCTATTGGATCTACCCTAAAGAGTCCCCTTATCCTTTCTATGATATAAGAACACCCTAGAAGGTGCCATCTATAAACCAGAAAGCAGGCCCTCACCAGACACCATTACTTGCCAGTGCCCTGACTTTCGACTTCCTAGCTTCTTGAACTAATGAGAAATACATTTCTGTTGATTACAGGCCTTTCCGTCTATGGTTACTTTGTGAGAGCAACCAAATTGGACTGAGACAATGTCAGCAAAAATTTTTATAAAAGGCCAGATGGTAAATATTTTAGGCTTTTCAGACAATGCAGTCTCTGTTGACTTTACTCTGCTATTGTAGTGCAAAGCAGCTACAGACAATATGTATGTAAATGATACAGATGTGTTTCAATGAAACTTTATGAACACTGAAATTTGAATTATAGGTAATTTCCACAGAATATTACTTTTCTTTTGATTCTTTTTTTTCCCAAGCATTTACAGAAACCACTTTGAGGTCACACTGTATAAAAACTAGAAGTGATCTGAATTTGGCCCATAGGGCATAATTTGCCAACTCCTAATTATATAAATCACATGGCAAAGTAAGTAAAACAAAATTACATTTCCATAAATACTCTTAAGTCCTAATAATATGTCTGGGTGCAGTGGCTTACACTTGTAATCCCAGCACTTTGGGAGGCCAAGGCGGATCACTTGAGCCCAGAAGTTCAAGACCAACCTGGGCAACATGGCAAAACCCTGTCTCTATTAAAAAATACAAGAAATGAGCTTGGTATGGTGGTGCCTGCCTGTAGTCCCACCTACTTGGTGGGCTGAGGCAAGAGGACTTCTTGAGCCCAAGGGGCAGAAGATACAGTGAGCTGAGATGGCACCATTGCACTCCAGCCTTGGGGACTGAGTGAGACCCTGTCTCAAAAAAAGAAAAAAATAAAAGTCCCAATAATAAGGCTATATTATTACTGCGATTGCAAATTATATTATTACTGAAATTCATACACAAATGGTTCAAATTTTAGAACTAGGTAAAAGTGTTTCTTGAAGCTGTTAACCTTGACTTAAAGAAAAGGATCAAGACTAAAGGATTCCTAAGATTTCTTCACATATAAAACATCTTTTACTTCAAGGCTAAGTTAGCCTAAAGGATGAAATAACTTGTTTAAAACTATGCTAAAATGGTAATTACTAGCCCTGTGTGGCTATTTGTATTTAAATTCATAAAAATTTAAAATTCTGTTCCTCATTAGACATAATTCAAGTATTTAATAGTCACAAATGGCTACTGGTCACCACATTCAATATCAAAGAAATAGAACATTTCCATCACCAGAGTAAATTATATTAGTGAGGGTGGGATTACAGGCATACAATGGATTAACAATATCAAAACTAAAAGCTGGGCCTGGGTGCAGTGGCTCAGAACTCTTGAGAGGCTGAGGCAGGAGTATAACTTCAGCCCAGGAGGTTAAGGCCAGTCTGGGCTATAAGGTAAGACCCCATATCTATAAAAACAAAAAATTTTAAAAATTAGCTGGGTGTGATGGTATGTGCCTGTAGTCCTAGCACTCTGGGAAGCTGAGGCAATAGGACTACTTGTGCATAGGAGTTTGAGGTTCAAGTGAGCTGGGATCATGCCACTGCGCTCCAGCCTGGAGGACAAAGTGAGAGCCTGCCTGAGCGACAAAGTGAGACCCTGTCTCAAAAAAAGAAAAAAGACTAAAAGCTGGTGGCTGGGAGTGGCTGTATAAACCCACAGTCTCAACCACTTGGGAGGCTGAGGCAGTAGGATGGCTAGGAGTCTTGTTTAGGCAACATAGCAAGACTTCATCTCTAAAAACTAAATATCCTGCCTTCTGAATTAGAACATATAATTTCAAAGGACTTCCAAATTTCAGATGGAGAGCTCTTCTTCTACAATGTAACTTTTACTGGCTGCATAGTATCTCATCTTACAGATGTATCATATTTAGTTAAAGCAGTTTATTTCCAATTTTTCACAATTGTAATATTATGAGAGATATTCTTGTAGATATAGGGTGTATTTTTCTTAAGTTCTCAGAAAGTAAAACATAGCACATCTATTTATTAGGGTAGAAGAGCAGATACAGATAAAGCCAAATGCCAGATGCAAAGTTAACTGAAAACAGCATTTGTCCCGAGGACAGGGTACAGCTGTAAGGTGGCATAACAACCTATTTTTTTGAGTGACTACTTTCTTACTGAGAAATTTGTTTGCTAAAATCAAATACTATCAGAAACTTCAGGCATCCGAAACTGTTTCAGAAAAAATGAAATATCCCACTCTTGCTTGGACGAAGTCATCTTTAATGCAACTAAACAGCCTTGATTTAAATCCCAGATGCAGAGCTTCAGATGAAAGACTTCTGAACACAGCACTCCATGTATCTATATTCCCTTGGTCTTGGTTGCCTCATATGTGATGGTGGATTAATACAGATGATCCCTTTAAGATCTAAAATAATATATGAGTAAAATAGAAATTTGGGCTAAACTATGGGTTTCTTTTTTGTATAAAATGTTTTGTGTGATAAATTTATACTCTACCTAGTTCCAAAATGACTGACATATTACAAAACAACTCAAACATGATGTGTATTTCACACATGCTTATGTGCAATTTCCTTCCTTCCTTCCCTTTCCTTCTCTCCCTTCCCTCTTCTACTCCACCCCCGATTCTTTCTTTCAATAGAGAGAGAGTCGCTATGACATCCAGGATGGTCTTGAACTTCTGGGATGAAATGATTCTCCTGCTCCAGTCTCCCACAGTACTGGGATTTCAAGTGTAAGCCACCATGCCCAGCCAATTTATGTGCAATTTCATTTGTGAGAAATACTAGATGACTGCAGAAAACTGCCCCTAGCTGAACTGAGTTGCACAGGAATCTACAAAACACACATACCTAAGACATCTACCAGTAACATTACTTCACTATGTGTTATAAACTATAGCATTTTGCATCTGATGTTATACTTCACTGATTTCAGATAAACCTCCTTCTGCCACCACACCATAATTTACGAACTACAATTTTCTGCTTCTACAAACAAACTTCAGGTCTTTTTCTCAGTATAAAACACCATAGTTAATGTAGTACTTGTATATGTCTTACTTAATATATGTCAAATGGCACTCCCATTATTATTAGATTCCAATCTTTTCTAATGCATTACTAATCAAGTTTTTAATGTATGTCTCTAACTCCATATTTTCTATAATCCCTACGGTTTTTACTGTATAATTTTGCACAGCATGGGGATTTTTTAAAAAATACATGTTGTCGGGTGTGGTGGCCCAAGCCTGTAATCCCAGCACTTTGGGAGGTCGAGGCGGGTAGATCACGAGGTCAAGAGATCGAGACCATCCTGGTCAACATGGTGAAACCTCGTCTCTACTAAAAATACAAAAAATTAGCTGGGCATGGTGGCGCATGCCTGTAATCCCAGCTACTCAGGAGGCTGAGGCAGGAGAATTGCCTGAACCCAGGAGGCGGAGGTTGCGGTGAGCAGAGATTGCGCCATTGCACTCGAGCCTGGGTAGTAGCAAGAGTGAAACTCCGTCTCAAAAAAAAACATAAAAAATAAAAAATAAATAAAAATACATGTTATGCTGCAGCAGAACTGACTTTATATTTGCACTTTCCATCTGTGAGCTTTGACTTCATACATATAGAAGAATATTTTTTATTTTTCGAAGTATATTTCTAAAGACTAAGATGGGCACTATTTCTATATATATGGGATTTTACCCTTACTGAATTTACCATATTTATAAAGTTTTAACACTAACAATAGAGGCAAATTCCTCCATGATTGCTGATGCAAGTTTATAGATAAAAAGCAAGTTCAAAGTTCAGAGTTTTATAAAATCTGTTGGCTGGGTACAGTGGCTCACGCCTGTAATCCCAGAACTTTGGGAGGTCGAGGAGGGTGGATCACAAGGTCAGGAGTTCAAGACTAGCATGGCCAACATGGCGAAGCCCCATCTCTACTAAAAAAATTAAAAAATTAGCTGGGCATGGCGGCATGTGTCTGTAATCCCAGCCACTTGGGAGGCTGAGGCAGGAGAATTGCTTGAACCCGGGAGGTGTAGGTTGCAGTGAGCTGAGATCGTGCCACTGCACTCCAGCCTGGGCAACAGAGTGAGACACCATCTCAAAAAAAACGACTGTTTTCCATTTCCATTTATTCAAGTTAAAAAAAATGGTTTGGTGTTATCCCACATTTTTAGAAGCAGTCCAAAAAATGATCTCAAATAACTAAAATATAATTCATTTATTATTTGAATGAGACAGCATGATTTAGTGGAAAGCACACAAGACTGGAAGACAGCGTTTTAGAAGATAAGGTTTTTAGGATTAGTTACTTACAGTGACCACAGAAAAATCTCTTTCTCTGGTAACTTTGGTGTCAATAGGTAAATTAGATAATATCTACTGATTCTTTCACTAGGTACTTATGGAGCATTAACTATCTGTCAGCACTACAGTAGGTATAGGGGACACAAGTCCATGTAAAATAGACATGGTCCTTACCTTCATGCTAACAGTCTAGTGAGGAAGAAAAATGTTAATAAATCATTACAACCCCACTCATTACAAGTGTAAGAGCTTTCAGGGAAAAGAGCTGGTTGCTATGAAGGGATCTAATGGGGATTTGACAAGGTAAAACCAAAAAGGAAATTACAAGTAAACAGCATGTGCAAAGGGACTAAAGGTGATACAGCAAATGCAGGGGGTGTAAGGGAGAATGTGCTAAGACAGAGTTAGAGAGGGAAGTAGAGATGAGACTATGCAGTGCCTTACTGGCTTTGTTAAAATTATCAATCCTTGGCTGGGTGTTGTGGCCCACGCCTGTAATCCCAACAGGATGGTATATAATCAAGACTATCCTGGCCAACATAGTGAAATCCCGTCTCTACTAAAAATACAAAAATTAGCTGGGCATAGTGGTGCGTGCCTGTAGTCCCAGCTACTCAGGAGGCTGAGGCAGGAGAACTGCTTGAACCTGGGAGGTGGAGGTTGCAGTGAGCGAGATCGCACCACTACACTCCAGCGTGGCAACAAGAGCGAGACTCTGTCTCTAAAAAAAAAAAAAGAAAAAAAAAATCTATGACTGAAGATGGAAGGCAAAAAGTACATATACAATTGCTAATAACTGTCATGATAGAAAAAGTATACACTTCTGGATCATGCTGAATAACTGGAAAACAAATCTTCTTTCACTATGGACATTTCTTTTTTTTTGAGATGAAGTCTTGCTGTGTTGCCCAGGCTGGAATGCAGTGGTGCAATCTTGGCTCACTGCAGCCTCCACCACCCGGGTTCAAGCGATTCTCCTGCCTCAGCCTCCCAAGTAGCTGGGACTACAGGTGCGAGCCACCACACCTGGCTAATTTTTTGCATTTTAGTAGAGATGGGGTTTCACTGTGTTAGCCAGGATGGTCTCGATCTCCTGACCTCATGATCCGCCCGCCTTGGCCTCCAAAAGTGCTGGGATTACAGGCGTGAGCCATTGCACCCTGTGCACTGTAAACATTTCTATACATTTCATACCTGTAACTTATACATTTTCTTGTTCTTGTTGACCTCCTTTCAAGCAAGTTTACTTTGGATTTTTTTGAATCTTTTTTCTTTTCTTCTTGATCTTCAGAAAAGTCTGGCTCCTTAAAAAATATGATAATAAGCATATAGGTTATTACTTATGACAGAATCAAGTTCCTTGGGATAACTAGTTTTGTAATCTCCAACTAGGTCACACATGTGAAAGGTTTGAAAAAGTTTGAGATGATCCCTTCCAAAAGTGAATAAACATGGCAACACGAAGTATGTAGATTAAAAAGAATGCTGATGATTAAAAGATAAAATCCTTCTATATTAAAATTCTTATGCTTTTTTGAGTTTACAATTAGTACTTGTTTTAAAAGAGTCATGATGAAGTTTTCCCATTTTAACAAATAATTATATTTGTAACAGAAAATGTTGAACGGATATGCTGTATGAATAAAATGAAAGATTTAGAAGAAAGGGGTTGATACTCAAGGAAGTAACTTGAAAGGCCTTTTAAGCTTGTGATTTAATTAAGCCAGATGAAATGACCAATATGTTTTATTACAAATTACAAAAATTTACAAATTATGTAAATTACAAGACCACGTTACATGTATTTTCACTCATGATATATCTACTTCTTATAAATTAGACTAATAAATGCAAAACAAAGGTAATCCTTCATAGAAACCAAACTGTGATGAAGAATACAAACTGAAGTTTTCAACAATTCCCAAAATAAAAAATTAAAAATCAAATCTCCCTGAACCATTCTTTAGTCATTTTACATAAATAGCATGCAAAACAAGCTAATAACACATTTTAAATTTTAGAGTAAAAACAGGGAACGTACTCCAAAGGTAAAAGCTGTAAGTTTAGTTTAGATGTGATATCACATTTTGGAGTTAGCTGCATACCTAAAATTTCAATCATGAGGGATTATGGATGATTTCTCAAAGGTCTTAAATTTCCATTTTTAACATTTGTATATATTTAAAACCACTGTTCAGGTGCAGTGGCTCACACCTGTAATTCCAGCACTTTGGGAGACTGAGGTGTGATCACCCGAGGTCAGGAGTTCAAGACCAGCCTGGCCAAAGTGGTGAAACCCCATCTCTAGTAAAAATACAAAAATTAGCTGAATGTTTTGTGGTGGCAGGCACCTGTAATCCCAGCTACTCAGGAGGCTGAGGCAGGAGAATTGCTTGAACCTAGGAGACGGAGGTTGCAGTGAGCCGAAATTGTGCCACTGCACTCTAGTCCAGGTGACAAGAGTGAAACTCCGTCTCAAAAAAAATAAAACCATAATATTATATAAGGTGGGTTAAATTTTAGCGCAATCAGGACAATCTCCCATTTAAAAACATTATAAATCAGAAACTTACTTGTGGAGGAATGATGTTTTCAATACTGATACCGACATACACCAAGCGTTCTTTCCTTTAGATGAAAAGCAAACAAAAAAACATGAGATTTGCTGAAAATAAAATTGTCATGTAAACATCACGAATCACACAATGTTAAAATTACAATTTCATGTTAATAGCAGTGGTTAAGCCACAGAAGTGTTTAACTTTCTTTCTTTTTTTCTTTCTTTCTTTCTTTACAAGGTCTCACTCTCTTGCACACGCTGGAGTGCAGTGGTGCAATCTCAGCTCACTGCAACCTCTGCCTCCCAGGTTCAAGTGATTCTCCTGCCTCAGCCTTGTGAGTAGCTGGGATTACAGGTATGTGTCACCATACCCAGCTAATTTTTTTTTTTTGAGACGGAGTTTTGCTCTTGTTGCCCAAGCTGGAGTGCAATGGCGCGATCTCGGCTCACTGCAACCTCCGCCTCCTGGGTTCAAGCAATTCTCCTGCCTCAACCCTCCTGAGTAGCTGGGACTACAGGCACGCACCACCATGCCCAGCTAAGTTTTTGTATTTTTAGTAGAGATGGGGTTTCACCATGTTGACCAGGATGGTCTCGATCTCTTGACCTCGTGATCCACCTGCCTCGGCCTCCCAAAGTGCTGGGATTATAGGCGTGAGACACCGCGCCCAGCCCAGCTAATTTTTGTATATTTAGTAGAGATGGGGTTTTGCCATGTTGGCCAGGCTGGTCTCAAATTCCTG
The DNA here is from genome assembly GCF_048565385.1 of Saimiri boliviensis. Taxonomy (NCBI): domain Eukaryota; kingdom Metazoa; phylum Chordata; class Mammalia; order Primates; family Cebidae; genus Saimiri; species Saimiri boliviensis. The sequence continues at coordinate 23,669,848 of NC_133454.1, read as the reverse complement.
GCCTCAAGTGATCCACCCACCTTGGCCTCTCAAAGTGCTGGGATTATAGACATGAGTACTGTTCTTGGCCCATGTTAGCTATTAACTATAAAACTTTAATACTATTAGTATGTGTGGGGAGCTCAAGATTTCCTAGGGTTAAGATAACACTATCTTTCAAAAATGACTTACACTGGTGAAATAAAACCTGTCACTGAAATACACAAGCAACTTCATTAGGAGTCATGCTGCAACAAGTTAATGATAAGATGAGATGAAAAGCCAGTTCTGATTAGACAAATTAGATCTTTGTTATGCTGGAAAAAGTTTTCAGTAATATTTTGCATGTATGTATAAACAATTATAATCTCATGGTAATAAATATTACCATAAAAATTATGCAAACAAAACCTTATCAAGGTCCCAGTGAATGACATTGAGACCATTCATTCCTTGCTGATGAAAGAAAAGAAAGCAATGTAGACACATGGCCTGTGCTCTAGAAGGCTACAACTGAAGCTAACTAGAGCCAGGAAATGAAGACTGGAGCCAATGACATCTCCATAGTTTGAAAATTTCCAAGAAACAAACTTATGTTGATTTTAATTAAATTATATATTTAAAAACACCAGGATGGCTGCGTGTGGTGGCTCACGCCTGTAATCCAAGGTAGGAGGATCACTTGATGCCAGGAATTCAAGACCAGCCTGGGCAACACAGCGAGACGCCTGTCTCTATATGAAATTAAAAAAAAAAAAATGGCCAGGTATGGTAGTGGCACATGCCTATTGTCCCAGCTACTCAGAAGGCGGAGATGGGAAGATTAGTTGAACTCATGAGTCTGAGGTTGCAGTGAGCTTTGATTATGACACTGAACTCCAGCCTGTGCATCAAGAGTGAGACCCTGCCTCAAAACAAATAAAGGAATGAATGAATGAATAAATAAATTAATTAATTAAATAAAGGAGGTGTTTTCCCTGGTTCTTCCAAAGTTAATCCAATTCAACAAGGACAGCTGAGCTCTCACATGCCTCTGTGTATTCAATTGAACTGAACTGAAATAGTAACATTTTGTCTCCCCCTGCTTATAATGTTCCTTATATAAGGGTATTAATGTATCTGGCTGGCTAGGTCCTTTAGAGTGCAGTCTTTAGTGCCCTGCTAACAAGAATACTCATGGTCTTTATAGAGATAGATTGTGATGCTATTAAAACTGGTATGATTAAAAATCATTCAGTGGACTTCTAAACCATCAACTTTCACAGAGCATCACACCATCAGGTCTGCAGATAGTTGCTGGCTAGCCACTAAATACTCACTGAAATGTACATCCATTTCTCTTTTCAACAAGACTGCAAAGATTTCTACAATAAAGACCGCATTATATACTTCCTCATTTGATTACACTGCCTGGCATAAAGTAGGTACCAAATAAATGTTGCCTGAATGTTGAATGAATGCATAAACAAGAGTGGCTCTTGCATTATGACCTACCAGAGAGTAAAATGTTCTTGTTATATGACATAGGGAGTAAGTACGGCTCTAAGCTGCTGGGATGAATGCTAAAGAAGTTATTTCACAGATTTTAAAAAAATGAATATAAGGGCTCACTTTAGAAAACTGAATGACAAGGGCTAGAATTTAGTTAATATTTATTTTAGAAACACACATATTTTGCTGTTTAGCGCTCCTAAGATTCATATATATACGTGTGTGGGGGTATACATGCACACACACACAATGTATTCCAGGAACTATAAACAACAAAAGCTTTGTTAACCAGATTTTTTTTTGGTCTTTTTTCCTTTTTGTGGAGAATGGGGTCTCACTATATTGCCCAGGCAGGTCTCGAACTCCTGGGCTCAAGCTATCCTCCTGCCTCTAGCCTCCCTAAGAGCTGGGATTACAGGTGTGAGCCACAGCGCCCGGCTAACCAGATTATTACGGAGAATTAGCAAACACCAACAACCATCGGTTAACTGGCTCGGTCTAGACTGGTCTTCCTGTAATAGTAACTTTCCTCTCCCTTTTAATACACAATCTGAGAATGTAGTATGTGATATAAAGTCATAATTGCAGATGTCCTCTTAAAGGATGACATTTAAAGCCAGGTGTGGTAGCTCATGCCTGTAAACCCATGATTTTGGGAGGCCAAGGTGGGTGGATCACTTAGGCCAGGAGTTCAAGACCAGCCTGGACAACATGGCGAAACCCCATCACTACTAAAAAATACAAAAATTACCTGGGCGTGGTGACACATGCCTGTGGACCAAGCTACTTAGGAGGCTGAGGCGGGAGGATCGCTTGAAGCTGGGAGGCAGTGGTTGCAGTGATCATGCCACTGCATTCCAGCCTAGGCGACAGAGCAACACTCTGTCTTCAAAAAATAAAAAGGACATTTAAATAAAGAGGACTACCTAGAGTAGGTGAAAAAGCAAAGGAATTAATAAATTGGAGATAGTAATATAGACAAATATTGTGGCATACTTTAAAACATAAATTTCTAAAAGTCAAAATATTTCTTAATTGCAGTGGCATATCCTATATGAGGCCACTGTCAAAACTTTTTCACCAGCTTTTTCCACATATAAATGAATACGAATCCAAGGCTTCCAAAGAGCAAGCAGATAAGAAATTCTTAATGGTTTACATTCTTGGCTTTTAGAAATAATATATTCTCAGCCGAGCAGAATGGCTCATGACTGTAATCCCAGCACTTTGGGAGGCCGAGGAAGGTGGATCACTTGAGGTCAGGAGTTCAAGACTAGTCTGGCCAACATGGTAAAACCCCATCTCTACTAAAAATACAAAAATTAGCTGGGAGTCATGGCGTGTGCCTGTAATCCCAGCTACTCTAGAGGATCAGGCAGGAGAATCGCTTGAACCTGGGAGGCAGAAGCTGCAGTGAGTCGAGAATGCACCTGGGTGACAGAGCGAGACTCTGTCTCAAAACAAAAAAACAAAAACCAAACAAAAAAACCCATTCTCTTCCTTAGTGGGTGAGCCTATTAACCACCTACATTTGTGAGACATCAGCTTCAGGACATGGGAAAACCACTAATTTCTGAAAAGGATAAGCAGATTTGAGTAAGATGGAGGCAAAGGAAAAAATCTAGTTTTTATTTGTGATTTAATTTAAATATCTCTAGTTACATCTTTTCCACTGCCAAAAATAAAAACAAGAGAAACAGCACATCAAAATAGCCCTAGTAATTTCATAGAGGATCATTCTTTATTTTTAAAAATATTCTTGGAAGATATTCCAAATATCTGAAACACAAATAGTTTAGAGAAATAACCCAGGGTTTAGCTGGGAGTGGTGGTAGCCACCTGTAATCCCTGCTACTTTGGAGGTTGGGGCAGGATGATCTCTTGAGCCCAGGAGTTCCAAGACTAGCCTGGGCAACACAGAGAGACCCTATCTTCAAAAAAAAAGAAAGAAATAAATAACCTAGGGTTTCTCATTTTCAAAGTACTTTTCTGTCCTAGTTGATCTGAGATTAACTTGCCTTTAAACTAACTAGCATTCATTACAAGCCAGAAAGCTCAAACTGGGTAGTAAAAAAACCAAAACCTTTAGGTTCTAGAGGCTGAATCCATTTTTTTTTTTTTTTTTTTGAGATGGAGTTTCGCCCTTGTTACCCAGGCTGGAGTGCAATGGCGCGATCTCGGCTCACTGCAACCTCCGCCTCCTGGGCTCAGGCAATTCTCCTGCCTCAGCCTCCTGAGTAGCTGCGATTACAGGCACGTGCCACCATGCCCAGATAATTTTTTGCACTTTTAGTAGAGACGGGGTTTCACCATGTTGACCAGGATGGTCTTGATCTCTCGACCTCATGATCCACCCGCCTCAGCCTCCCAAAGTGCTGGGATTACAGGCTTGAGCCACCGCACCTGGCTGAATCCATTTTTAAGGTTCACCTTTGCACAAGGTAAAGTGAGTGGATCATGGGACAAGCTGATTGCCTTAAGGCAAGCTAAATTTGGAGGGGGAGACTATGAGTCAGAGAACATAAGTTGAAGTAGGAAATGAAGGTAAAATCAGGAGACAATGTTTAGATTTCCTCAATCATACTAGTGTATAAATGAGTATCAAGTCCCACAGATGAATCCTCTGAAAATTCTCTCCAGCACCTCCATCTTATTATTACAATGCTAGCCCTAATTTAAGTCTTACAGACTCATAGGTTTGCTACTCCAACAGTCCCAACTCTCATTCATTCAACTTACTGTTGCATTTTTTTTTTCTGAAATAAAGATATACTTACATATGTCTCCTTTGATGAATGCCCCCTTTCTATAGAGAATAAGTCAAATTCTACAGGCAGGAAAGCTATTTGCAATTTGGCCTTACTCAGCTTTTACAAAAATCTATCTCCTACCATTCATCTACTATCACTTTTACACTTTACCTTTGCTCATTCATGTTTGTGCTCTTTGTCTGAAATATGTTGATATTGATATAACCTCATTTTATCTTCCAAGGTCTCCCGTGATAACCCCAAATCCTTTGAGAACTAAAATGCTCCTCCACCATGTTCTTGTATTGCTTTTAATATACCTCCACTTTTCTATTATATTATTGGTTCATATGTCTGCATTATATTATGGGTTCCTATGTCTGTATTCTCTAACAGAAGGTGAGTTCCATGTAAACAAGAGCTTTCTCTTTGATCTTTCCTCTTCAGATTGGTACACAGTAGGTGAAAATGAATGTTCAGAAATAGATTAATTAAAGAAGGTGCAAATAAACATATTGATTCTGAATCCCCTTTTAAAGATTAGGCTCAAGTTCAGTCTTAAGAACTTCATCTAAGAAGCCGTCTCCAATTGCTTCAGACCACCATTGCAATGGTGTATTGAAAAGGGGGACATCTCTTACAGGTATAGTAGGACAAAATTCAGCAGTTAATACTCTTTATTTCACCAGTGTTAACTCTGTTCACTCAAGGAGATGACAGGGCAAAGTAAATTATAGACCAGTTCTTACAGTTTTCTTGTATTTTCTACAATATTTAGTTAGGTGCATACCCTTCACAATACTTGGGCCAATATTTATTCAGAGAAGGTTCTGACAAATATCATTTATTTATTTATTTATTTATTTATTTATTTATTTAGAGACAGTGTCTCACACTTGGGCCAATATTTACTCAGAGAAGGTTCTGACAAATACTTATTTATTTAGAGGCAGAATCTCACTCTTGCCCAGGCTGCAGTGTAGGGGCATGATCGTGGCTTACTGCAACGAATCTCCTGCCTCAGCCTCCAAGGAGCTGGTACTATAGGCATGTGCCACCACGTCGAGCTAATTTTTGTATTTTTAGTAGGAATAGGGTTTCAGCATGTTGGCCAAGCTGGTCTTGAACTCCTGACCTCAGGTGATCCGCCCGCCTCGGCCCCCCAAAGTGCTGGGATTACAGCAGTGAGCCACCATGCCCAGCTAGTTCCAATACTTTAGATTGAAAGCTGGTGAACATTTCCTATAAAAGGAAAGATAATAAGCATACAAGCTAAGCAGGTCACAAGGTCTCTGTTGCAACTACTCAATGCTGCTGTCGTAGGGCAAAAGCAGCCACAGAGAATATATAAACACATTCCCAAGCAAACCATTAACAAATATATCACATATGACATAACAAATATGTCATATTCCCAAGCAAAACATTAACAAATATGTCAAAATACCTTCGTTCAGCACGCTCTTTCTTCTTTAAGGCAACATCCAAATCCTGCAACTGTTCCTCTAATTTCTCACAGAGCAGTTTCTGAAGAAGCGAAATAGGTAAGGGTCATTTTAAACAACTTTTAGCAATCTTTTATTACATACATGTTAACTTCATGGGTAATGTATTCTGAGCGCTGGTAAGGGAACATACACTAAATGAACAATGTAGCTTTTCTTGTGTTGAATTAAATAAAGAGGTACCTCAGCATCCACTGAACAGAAGATGAGCATAGTGCTTTTGAAATAAAGCACATGTTAAAGAAACATACAGCTTTGCCAAAAGAAACGCATTCTGTGCCTATCCTACTGGCAATAGTCAATGTTTAAAATAGCATTTGGTTCGACATATGCATGTAACAGTGATTATAATTTTTAAAAAAGATCCCGAGACATTTTTAAGGGAGAAGGCTATATGTATGATAAAACAATGAGGCCAATAACTATTTTTTTGAAAAAGAGAAAGGGCTGGTTTGAGTACAGTGGTATTTACAACTAATTAATTTTTTTTTGTTCTTTCTCCACTGCCACTGCTTCACTTGACTATCCTTTAAAAAAAAAAAAAAAAAAGGAGAGACTGGAAAAAAAACACAAACAATGCTATATGGTTATTGGGTCAAAACAGACCTGAAAAATGTAATTGATAAAGCTGTGCTAAGCCACAGAAGTCCATTTCACTGAAAAATGCATAAAGTTTATCATTTTATTTTATTTTATTTTTTGAGAGAGAGTCTCACTCTGTCACCCAGGCTGGAGTGCAGTGGCACAATCTTGGCTCACTGCAACATTTGTCTACCAGGTTCAAGCGATTCTTGTGCCTCAGCCTCCTAAGTAGTGGGGATTACAGGCGTGTGCCACCACGCCTGTCCAATTTTTGTACTTTTAGTAGAGATGAGGTTTCATCATGTTGGCCAGGCTGGTCTTGTATTCTTGGCCTCAAACAATCTGCCTGCCTTGGCTTCCCAAAGTGCTGGGATTATAGGCATGAGTCACCACATCTGGCTAAGCCTTCATCATTTTAGAAAAACAATTATTACTAGTTTTAAATTTTTTAGAGATAGGGTCTTGCTATGCTGCCCAGGCTGGTCTCTAACTCACAGCCCCAAGTGATCCTCCTGCCTCAGCCTCCAAGGAGCTAGGACTACAAGTGGGTGCCACCATGCCTGGCTTAATCCATCTCTTTCTCTTCTTTTTGAGACAGAGTCTTGCTCTGTTGCCAGGCTGGAGTGCAGTGGCATGATCTCAGCTTACTGCAATCTACCTCTCAGGTTCAGGCGATTCTCCTGCCTCAGTCTACAGAAATGTGCCACCACACCCAGCTAATTTTTGTATTTTTGGTAGAGATGGGGTTTCCCCATGTTGGCTTAGACAGTCTTGATGTCTTGACTTTGTGATCTGCCTGCCACGGCCTCCCAGAGTGCTGGGATTACAGGTGCCACTGCACAGGGCCTAATCCATCTTTTTCTTTTTTTTTCTGAGATGGAGTCTTGAACTGTTGCCCAGGCTGGAGTGCAGTGGGATGATCTTGGCTCACTGCAACTGCTTACTCCTAGGTTCAAGAGATTCTCCTGCCTCAGCCTCCCGAATAGCTGGGATTACAGGTGCCCACAACCATGCCTGGCAATTTTTTTTATTTTTGTTTTTGTATTCTTAGTAAAGATGAGGTTTCACTGTGTTGGGGAGTCTACATTCAAATGCCTGACATCATGATCCACCTGTTGTGGCCTCCCAAAGTGCTGGGATTACAGGCATGAGCCACCGTGCCCAGCCATTTTTTTGGCAAATGAAAGTAAGTTTGTGAGAGAAAAGTACCCAATGAGCACAGTAGCACAAAAATAGCCTGATTCTTCAGCTTTAAAAAGAAAATTGCCTGAATTAAGATAGAAGAGAAAGAGAATCTATGTTTCTCCTAACCCTGGTAACACCATCTGTAAAACTACTGAAAAAAAGGAAGTAGGTATAAACCAAAAAAGAGGATGAAACGAAGTGATACATGGGAAGAAACTTATATCCTCCTTTCTACATATCTACACTTGGTACTTTTTGTGCTTAAATTGAATTTGAGAAAAAAAATCATCCATAATTTTACAAAACTTAAGAGGGCTTCTGAAAATTGCTTTGGAAAAAAGAAACAAAAAAGGAAAACTTAAAAGCTATTAATAAAAGGTAGAAATTCAAACAGAGGGTAAATAATATTTACACATTGCTCTGAAGATTAAAAATATTCATTCAGTAGCTATTAAACAGTTATAATTAATTTGAACATAAACTCAAAGACTAGAAAAACAGAAGTGGGCTAGATCATACATGTTGGCAAGGGGGGCAGAACCATTCTCCATCCGGGATGATCATCAGAGGAGGGCGAAGGCAGGCAGTGTGGTATCCACTATCGCAAGAGTCACACAGAAGAATCTGAAATAAATCACACTGACGTCAACCTAACTATGACTAAAATTCAATTACTCTTAGGTTAGAGACATTTCAATATTTCTTAGTACTATACTTCAAAGCACTCTATTTGCATAAAGGTAATAAATAAAAAAGCTCTGATAATTAGGGAATCTGACATGATAATATTTATTTATTTATTTATTTATTTATAAGACAGAATCTCACTCTGTTGCCCAGGCTGGAGTGCAATGGCATGATCTTGGCTTACTGCAACCTCTGTCTCCCGAGTTCAAGCGATTCTCCTACCTCAGTCTCCTGAGTAGCTGGAACTACAGGCGCCTGCCACCATGCCCGGCTCATTTTTGTATTTTTAGTAGAGATGGGGTTTCATCATGTTGGCCAGGATGGTCTCGATCTCCTGATCCACCCCTCTTGGCCTCCCAAAGTTCTAAAATTACAGGCATGAGACACTGTGCCTGACCCATGCCAATTTTTAAAGAAACCTAAAAAAAGGTTAAGCTACAAAATTTAGTTAAAAATAACAAGTCCTTTCTGACCTAGAGTTAGAATCCTTTTTCATTCAGTGTATAGGCACAAAGGCTATGACAACATATTCTTTATAACAAACTTTTAAAGCTCAAGTATGAAAGACTACCCTACCACACACAGAATTCTTTTTTTTTTTGAGGCGGAGTTTCGCTCGTTACCCAGGTTGGAGTTACCTCGGCTCACCGCAACCTCTGCCTCCCGGGTTCAGGCAATTCTCCTGCCTCAGCCTCCTGAGTAGCTGGGACTACAGGCATGCACCACCATGCCCAGCTAATTTTTTGTATTTTTAGTAGAGACAGGGTTTCACCATATTGACCAGGATGGTCTCGATCTTTTGACCTCGTGATCCACCTGCCTCGGCCTCCCAAAGTGCTGGGATTACAGGTGTGAGCCACCGCGCCCGGCCTCATAATTCTTTTTTTTTTTTTCTGGTGCACTGTTCCTGGAAGTACTGCAATACCAGGTCGATGCGTGGAGTGGATGGAGCAAGCTCCTATTCCATCTCCCTGCTCCAAAAATCCATTTAATATATTGTCCTCGGATAGAGGACGTATCAGATATTAAACTGATAAGAACAGATACTACACTTGATCTTAGCCAAAAGGCCGAGAAGCGATTTTTTTTTAAGTTTATTTTTATTTATTTATTTATTTAAAGATGGGGTTTCACCATATTGGTCAGGCTGGTCTCGTACTCCCGGCCTCAGGTGATCCACCCACCTCGGCCTCCCAAAGTGTTGGGATTACAGGCGTGAGCCACTGTGCCAGGCTGCAGAATTCTTAAAACACAAAAAAATTTCCATTTTAAATAGCATTTCAATTACTTGCCTGTAAGAAACACTCATGGTTCTTTTTATGATGTAAATTCAAATAAGGAAGAGACTGAGGTATAGAAAAGGCATACAACTACATTCAGAACCATCATCATGTAATACAAAGGTTATTAACATCAATTAGTCTTATAGTTGTTTTAACAGTATTTGAGTTAAATAAGAGAACCAAGGTCTAAAACTTAACATAGTATACTCATTAATGTTTTACTTAAAACTTTTTATTTTTAAATAATTTTAGATTTACAGAAGAGTCGCAAAGATGGTACAAAGTTCTCATATACCCTTCACCCAATTTTTAACACTGTTATATAACCATGGTACATTGATCAAAACTAAGAAATTAACATCAATACTATAAACAATAGGCTATTGAGATTTCACAAGTTTTTCCACAAATGTCCTTTTGCTGATTCTGAATCTTGGATATCCCATTGCATTCAGTTATGTCTTGTTAGTATCCCCCACTATGTAATCATTTCTTGGTCTGTCTTTGTTTTGACCGACAGTTTGAAGAGTACTATACTAGTCAGATATTTTTGGCAGACTGCCCTGAAATTTGAGTTTGTCTGATGCTTTCTCATGACTAAACTGGGGTTCTGGGTTTTGGAGAAGAATCCTACAGAGGGGAAGTGCCCTGCTCACTGCATCATATCAGGGGATATGTGTTATCAATATGACTTACCACTGCTGGTATTAACTTTGGTCACTTGGTTAAAGTAGTATCTGTTGGTTTTATCCACTGTTAAGGTCACTACTTGTCACCTTCCATACTCTATTCTCATGATAAGTGCAGCCTACACTCAAGGGTAGGGGAATTAAGTTTTCTACAAGTATGAGTATAAAATAATTTATGGATATAAATTAAAATCACTATAGTAGTTAATAAATTAATAAATACCTTGAGGGGGAGATACACTGAAGCTATGCCAAAATCTTCTCTCTCCCCTTAAAGTTATGCTCACTAGTGTTAGCGTCCACTATGGATTTTGCTTGCAACGATTATTACTGTGGTATTCTGATGGTGATTTTCTATCTCCCATATGCCTTCTATATAAGTTATTAGGAATTACTCTGTAAGAAAAATAAGTCCCTTCTTCCCCACATTTGTTTATTTAATTATTTATATCAATATGAACTAATGAATATTTATTTTTTTCTTTGGGTTACAATCCAAAGCTATCATTATTTAATTTGTTGTTGGAACTGTTCCAGTCATGGACACAATGGAAGCTCTTTCAAGTCCTTAGGACTTGCCTTAAGTACTTCCTTACTTTCTGGCACTATAGTAAGCTTCGGGAATGTCTTGTATTTTCCCGGCTCAAGCCTTAGAACCAACCATTTCTTCAAGAAGCCCTAGCTGCTTTACTGGATAATGGTACTTAGAAACCAAGGTCTGGATGCTCTAGAAGCTCATTGCTAATGGCAACTACTTTTAATCTTTCTTAGAGAACAGTTAAGATGTATACATATGTATATGTAGACACATATATCTTCCTGTGCCTCTATTAAAATACACATGGAGTTTATACTATTATCTCCAGTTCTAATCTAACATCATAGGGTTCATCATGGCTCCATTATCTATGTTTTATTTATTTGCTCAACCTAGTATAGAAAGTTTCTTCAGTCCTAACCCATATCAGGGGGTGGGAGGAAGCACACCATTACAATGCATCACCACTTACTCCAATACCCAGGATTCGGTACTTAGTTACCTTAGTATTATACTTCAGGTATACAGTTGATTAACATGGTTTCTATAAAACGTAACCTGACTTTCAAATAACAAAATTACAGGTAAACTTTTAGAATTTATTTCTAAAGTGAAGATTGTTTCTACTCTACAGTAAATGTAAAGTGCCACTAAATAAATACTACCATGTAAGATTTCCAAACCTCAGGTAATGATCCATTTATTTAGACTAAAACATCTGGAAAATCTCTTAGAGTTCTATATTCATTTATACATTTATTGCTTTTCTGCTATTAAAGATCAATTAAGACGAAGACTATGCCTTTCTAGCTCAGCATCATATTCTTACAACTTAACATATAATAGCTGCTTGATATTTTGACTTGAGGATTATCCTTAAGCACTCGGCATAAGAAATCCACATTTGGGATCTTCAGTTTCCAGTGTCATTCACAATATAATTTCTGCTCACTCCATTTTATTTCTCATTTCTTTTTTTTTTTTTTCTTAGATGGAGTCTCGCTCTGTTGCCCAGGCTGGAGTGCAGTGGTGCAATCTGAGCTCATTGCAACCTCCACCTCCTGGGTTCAAGCGATTCTCCTGCTCCAGCCTCCCAAGTAGCTGGGACTACAGGCATGCCACCAGACCCAACTAATTTTTGTATTTTTAGTAGAGACAGGGTTTCACCATATTGGCCAGGCTGGTCTCAAACTCCTGACCTCGTGATCTGCCTGCTTCAGCCTCCCAAAGTGTTGGGATTACAGTATGAGCCATGGCGCCCTGCCTTTATTTCTCACTTCTTCACATCAGTTCATTACAGCAGCTATTGTTGCCTTAGGTAAAATGTACTCTTTTAGTTTAAAGGGACACTAGAAAATGGTAAGGAGAGAACACAGTGTTGCTTTTTGTCTTGATTTAGAAGGCAGAAAAGATTACTATCTCAAATGTCCTCTTGGCCTTTCTCTGTATAAAAATATTGACTTCACTTTCATAGCCTTGATGATCGTAAAATGCTTAGAGGGATCTTCTCAGCATAATTTCAACATCAATTCTTCTTAGAGCTCAAGTCATTCTCTGGTTCTTTCACATGAGCCCTTAAAAACTACTGGATTATGAGAAACTTCACTGATATTACATTTAGTTTCCAGATATGAAACTAAATGTAAGAAAGAGAAGTGTAAGTAAACCAGAATTAACTTTAACCCAGCACATAATATGTATCAGAAACTGTGCTAGGCAACTTTACATGAGCTGTTAAAAACACCCCTTAGAAGTATGTGGTGTGAGTCCCATCTTATAATAAAGAAATCAAAAAATAGAGAAGATAGCTCCAGATAAGTCATATCCTGATAAGTAGGATCTGAATTCATGCTGTCTGGCCCTATGCTTTTCCTATTGCATCATAATGCTTTCCAGGAAAAAAGAGCCTGGAGAACCACTTGTTATGAATTTTCCAAACTTTAGAGAATCTCAAATGTTTCTGGTCCACATGACTCTACTGAGGTAGAAACATCTTTCTTTATATTTTCTTCTACTTAATAGCTGGAGCCTTCCTTTAAAGTAAAATCTATTCAAAAAAACAGCACAGGTACATGCATTAGGTATAACAAGACTATTTCCTCAACAGACTCACTTACAAACCACAAATGATAGACAAATATTATAGATTAGAAAATCATTCTCCTGATTCAGGCAACTTTAGAAGGACTTAATTCCTGGGGAAGAAAGCTCCATATAAATGTAGTATTATTCTTCTTGGAATATATCTGGTCTATAATTTATTCTCTTAAAAATGAAAAAAAAAATTTTTTTGGGAGGCCAAGGCAGGTGGATCGAGACCATCCTGGTCAACATGGTGAAACCCCGTCTCTACTAAAAAAAAAAATACAAAAAAATTAGCTGGGCATGGTGGCGCGAGCCTGTAATCCCAGCTACTCAGGAGGCTGAGGCAGGAGAATTGCCTGAACCCAGGAGGTGGAGGTTGCGGTGAGCCGAGATCACGCCATTGCACTCCAGCCTGGGTAACAAGAGCGAAACTCCGTCTCAAAAAAAAAAAAAAAAAAGGATTAAAAAAAATTTTTTAAGTTAAAAAAATTTTAGTGGGTATATAGTAGGTGTATATATTTATAGAGTACCTGTGATGTTTTAATAGAGGCATATAATGTGAAATAATCACATAGGGGTAACTAGGGTATCCATCACCTCAAGTATTTACCATCTGTTTTAGAAACATTCCAATGCCGCTCTTTTGCCATTAAACAATTTAAATCCCGGCCGGGCGCAGTGGCTCAAGCCTGTAATCCCAGCACTTTGGGAGGCCGAGGCGGGTGGATCACAAGGTCAAGAGATCGAGACCATCCCGGTCAACATGGTGAAACCCCGTCTCTACTAAAAATACTAAAAATTAGCTGGGTATGGTGGCGCGTGCCTGTAGTCCCAGCTACTCAGGAGGCTGAGGCAGGAGAATTGCTTGAACCCAGGAGACGGAGGTTGCGGTGAGCTGGAGATCGCGCCATTGCACTCCAGCCTGGGTAACAAGAGCAAAACTCCGTCTCAAAAAAAAAAAAAAAAAATTTAAATCCCTACTACGTTACAATTTGACTTATATGTTTTTACATGAAGGCAGTAAGGCCTTCATGCCTAATTTACTTAAGGCTGGCACTTCAAATATGTCATTATAAAGTTACTTATGCTGCCCTGGCTGCATTTTGAACTCCTGGGTCAAATCCTCCTACCTCCTACCTCAGCCACCAGAGTAGCTAGAACTACTCCCTGGCATGTGCCCACCATGCCAGGCAGAAATACCATTATAAAGGAATTTAAAAGGAAAGAAGAAAAAACCTAAAAAGAACACACTAAAAATACTTGAATACATTCATCAACTTGTGAGAAGAGATTGAGGCGTATTGTTTTTATGTAGAGGAAATATTAATATATAAGCCAGGTAGAATGAAAGCAAGATCTTGATCATTGGCCTTCCTAGAATTAGATTATATGAGAAACAGAAATAGAAATTACTCTGTAGCATACAAGCTATCATTAAGAAATTCAGATCATGATAAAACCCCGAAGAGTTAGGCTGCTCCGGGCAACCTCAGCGTGTCTATAATACAAGTATTGTTCATTTACATCAGGTACATACTAGCTCAGGATGATTTGGAAGGCCACATTTTTTGCACGGTTCATCATCATCTGCTAGGATGGCTTCTTCACTTTCCTTTTCTTCTTCCTCTTCTGAAGCTGCAGATGATTTTTCACTGTCGGATCCTTCACTTTCATCATTGCTTGAATATTTCCATCTGCCACGTGTCCGAGAACCAGTCCATCGAACTTTGCCTTTGGGTTTTACCTTGTATAAAATAAAAAATTGGAATAATTTGATATAATGTCTTTTAAAAATTTCCTTATTACATGTCCATTGTATAATATTCAGCCAATATACCAAAAAAAGGGGAGAAAATTATTAAAGTCTCATCACCAGACACAGCTATGATAAAATTTTGGTGTATACTTCGACTACTTTTTCTACATTTTTGGTTTTTTTTCCTCCTTAAAATTGAATCATAATAAACATTCTGTCTTATATTTTTCCTAGTCATATTCTCCTAATAGTACCATAAATGCCATTACATAACCATATTGATCTAATCCTCTACTAGACATTTAGGTAGTTGTTTCCCATGTTTTTCACTTTCGTCAACAATGTACTGTATCTTTATAATTATTTTTACACACATCTCTGTGGTTAGGATAAATTCCTTGAAGAGGACTCTGGGTCAAAGGTCATGTACATTTTAAATACTTAATGAGAGAATGATGACAATATTCTCACAAATTGTCATGTAAAAATTTTAAATCCTGTATTCGAGATGAATTTTAAAATTTTAAAAGGACCAGAACTGCATATAAAAATCCTGACAAACAAACAAACATATATATATATTCAGAGAACAAGTTTACAATGTGATTAACAGCTTTTTATTGCTTAGTTTTATACTGTTTTAACTTGTATTTTAGCTTATTCCTACACTATAGTTCTCCAGCAAAGAACAAAATAATTCTAACAACAAAAGAGAAAACTTAAAAAAAATAAAAATTCAATATTTCAGAGAACAAAGGATCACTTACAATGAAGAATGATCTGGTTGTTTAAATAAATTAAAAAGAAAAGTAGTACTTTTGATGACAAATTCCCATAGACTAGGAAAAAACTTGTAAAATATTTTGCTTAAAATAAGAGGGTCATAAAAAAGGGAATTCTGATGAGTAATATCCACACCAATGAGTAAAATGGGTAATCTAGGCACTGTCAGACACTGGTAATAAGATGCTATATTCATGGAACCTTTTGGGAGGGCAATGTGGAAGTAGCTATCAAAGCTTAAAATATGCATGTCCCTTGACCCAGCAATTCCAATTCTAGGAGTCTATTCTAAAGAAATACTCACTCATGTCCAAAAGGATCTTCAATGCAGCATTGCCTGTAATAGTGAAAAATTGGAAACAACCTAAATGTCAATCAATAAGTGAGTGGTTAAATAAACTGAGGTATATCCATACTATGGAGTACTGTGTGATCATTAATAAGCAAAAGGTATACTGTATTTACTGACATGAAGAGTTCAGAGACACTTTAAGTGAAAAACTCACAGAAAATGAACATTTTTGGTCCGATTTATTTTCTAAGTAAGTGAATATTTATGAACATACACATAAATGCATGAAAAAGGACAGGAGGGCCGGGCGCAGTGGCTCACGCCTGTAATCCCAGCACTTTGGGAGGCCAAGGTGGGTGGATCACAAGGTCAAGGGATTGAGATCATCCTGGCCAACATGCTGAAACCCCGTCTCTACTAAAAATACAAAAATTAGCTGGACATGGTGGCGAGTGCCTGTAGTCCCACCTACTCGGGAGGTTGAGGCAGGAGAATCACTTGAACCTGGGAGGTGGAGGTTGCAGTGAGCCGAGATTCTGCCATTGCACTCCAGCCTGGTGACAGAGTAAGACTCCATCTCAAAAAAAAAAAAAAAAAAAAAAAAAGGACTGAGAAGATACTACTATACCCCAAAGTGTTAATAATGGCAATCACCCCAAACTGTTAATAGTGGCTATGGGGAATTCTATAGGTTGGATATTATTTGAATAGTTTACAAGGAGAATATATTTCTATACTGCTTTAAAAAAATAAAAGTTAAAAGATGACAAGAGTATAAAATAAGAGTATAGTGTTGAAAAGTATCTCAGATAGGGGAAGAAAGATACTTTTTCAGTTGTCTCTGATGACTAAGTTTTAGACAAAACCAAAATACCTATTAATATACAGAGACAAATATTTTTAATGAAAAATTAAAACAGAGTAGGAGAAGTTTTTACCTTGCTTACTTTAGAATTTGTATCCTTCTCTGATTTTTTCAAAATTTCCTTTTTGTCAGTTTTTTGCAAAGCTGTTGACTCTTCTTCCACTTCATCTTCTCCTTCCCCTCTTTTTTTATCAG
Organism: Saimiri boliviensis; assembly: GCF_048565385.1. NCBI lineage: Eukaryota > Metazoa > Chordata > Mammalia > Primates > Cebidae > Saimiri > Saimiri boliviensis. The sequence continues at coordinate 23,653,183 of NC_133454.1, read as the reverse complement.
CTTTCTGATCTCTGATCTCAGCCACTTTTGCAGTGGGTCTAGATATTCTGGGAGATCTTCTTAAAGTACGACCCACATTTGTTTTCTCCTCTTCCTTTTCCGTCTTCTCTTGCTTGTTTTCTGGTTCTAGAACTTTGGGGGGAGAATCGGGCTTCTTTTTCCGACTTGATATCCTGATTGTTAATTTGATGCCCTCTTTCTGCCTTTCAGAGGTTATCTCTGTATTTTCTGAGGCAGTGGTTTCTTCTTCAGGAACCAACTTATATTTGAATTTGCTTTTTTGCATAGAACCCTTCGTCTCAGAAGGCTCCTCTACGCCAGAGGTCTGGGCATTGTCCAGATTATCCATTTCTAACTTGGTGAACTCAGAATCCTCTTTTAGGATTTCTGGGTCTCCTTTTTTCACAGACTGATCACCAACAGAATCTGTACTCTGATATTCCACCACTTCTTTTTCTGAAGCTAGTTTCTCACAGTGATCAATCATATTAGATGGTGGAGAAGTTTCAGCTGCCTCAGGAGAGCCAGGCTTTTCTGACTCTAAAGTACTCTTTGGAACTTCTTCCGGTATTGGGCTCAATCTTTGTGTTTCCTTATCAAGAAAAGTCTTTTTGGACTTCTCTAACTTTTCAAGACATTCTAGGATTGGTGGGCGCTTATCCTTCCTAGTTTTGGGAGACTTCTCTTCAACTTTCATGGTACACAACTCAGTGGTAGATAAAGCAGTTTTTAAAGATAGATCTTTTGCCATCTCAGAAGACTCAAGAGAAGATTCCAATACTGGAGGACCAGATTCCTCTATTTGTGTTTTTTGACCATGGATCTCTGAGGCTGATACTGAACTATCTGCATCTTTCCTCAAAGGGGCTGTTTCTTTCTCAAGCTCACCTATTTTAATACTTGTGATGACAGAATTTAAGGACTCTGTTCCATTTCCCTCCATGATGATATTTCTGTCCTTAGAGGGGCTATAGCTCTCTTCCTTTGTCTCATAAAACTTTGTCTCTATTGGTTCTGTCTTAAAATTTGGAGCTACTCTTTCATCACTAACTTCTCCATTTACCAGTTGTTTCCCTTCATGACTCAAAGCAGTGATTGTAGAGATCCTTTTACAAGTCTCTTCCTCTTGTTTTATTTCATCTTTCAAAAACTCTTTTGTTGGAGTAACTGATTTACACAAAGGTCCTTTGACTGGACTGTCAAAATCATCACTCAATTTAATTTCTCGTTTTTTTAGTGGTATCTTGGCCTGCTGGTCATTTTTAAGTTTCTCAGTTTCTTCAGTAGATTTCTCAGTAATTTCGTGAGAAGATTTAATATTGCCACCAAATTCGATCCTCTCAGGCTCCTGCGCCACTGGCCTCTCCATGCTACTCTTGGTATCTTTAGGATCTGCTCTACATTCCTTCACCTCAACTTTAATGGGTTTGACATTTTCCTTGAAGGAATCACTTTCTTCTTTGATAATCTTTTTTTCTTCACTTTCTGGCAAAGGTTTTTCTAGCTTCACTATCACTGGCAGTTTCACAAGTTCCTTTTCATCTTCTTTTTCTTTTTTCACAGTTGTCTCTTCTAGAACATTGGCTGTAGAACAGTTTTCTAAATCCATAGGCTGCTCCTCACCTTTCATCTTTTCACTTTCTTTCTGTTCCTCTAAAAATCAGAAAAAGTTTAATTACATGAATAGAAGCTTTCAAGATTATAAAATATAAGACTTAGTATAATATATAATTCCATTTAAAGTTTCTATCTTAAAAGAGACAGCCTTTGCCATTGGGTATTTGACAATAAAAAATCAAATCTGACAATGAAGAAAATTACAAAAACTTTGAAATACAACTTTGAGAAATTAAAAAACATACTTAAAAAAATTCACGTTTCTGCTTTTTACTTTTGCTTCAGTATTCTCAATAGATTGCAAATATTTATGCAGTTCAAATAATTTATTCAAATTCAAGAGATGGCTTAAAAACATAAAATTGAAAATCCTACATAAAATGTTTCCAGAAGACCATATTTGTTTTACAAACTGACAACTGTTCTTCTTTGGAAGTCACTGAGCACTTTATTTCATTGAGGTAACAGGAACACGGCAGTGGGAAATGAAAAATACAGAAAGATAAAAAGCCCACATCCCCTTACCCAGAGGCAATCACTAGTAATAATTTAGGTTACTTCCTTCTGATCTTGTATGTTTTTCACTAAGTTGGTACCATGTTGCCTCAATTTATTCATTGAAACATTAGCAATTTCTTATGATACTAAATGCTTTTTTAAAAAATTGAGCTTAATCATTATATAACATTCCTCAATGTGATCATATTACAACTTACTTTATCAAATGCCACTACTGAACATTTCAGAAGTTAGTATTATATAAAGAAACTGTTTAGATTTATCTGTCAGTTCTTTGTATCTTATTGGCTACATATTTTCAACTTTTATGGAGTACCTAATACTGACGCTGATTTAAACATAACCTAAGCTATATTCAGTAAATACTATAATCTCTGAGTAGGACTGTAGAGATTGCACTCCAGAATTCATTAACTACTAATTTTACTTACATTTTTAATCTCTTCACTTTATTCTTGCTACTGAAAAACCTAATTCTAAACCAATTTTTACCAAGATGTAATATTTTCCCTAAAATTTTGAAATGATTCTTTTCAAGATGATAAACCAGTTAGGATACATTTCATGGGAAAAATGAGATGGAGAAAAGTGAGAAGATAAAGCAGGATATGTTTTTTGAAATGAAAATTTAACATTTCATTAAAAGTGAGGCCGGGCGCAGTGGCTCAAGCCTGTAATCCCAGCACTTTGGGAGGCCGAGGCGGGTGGATCACGAGGTCAAGAGATCGAGACCATCCTGGTCAACATGGTGAAACCCCGTCTCTACTAAAAATACAAAAAATTAGCTGGGCATGGTGACGTGTGCCTGTAATCCCAGCTACTTAGGAGGCTGAGGCAGGAGAATTGCCTGAACCCAGGAGGTGGAGGTTGCCGAGATCGCACCATTGCACTCCAGCCTGGGTAATAAGAGCGAAACTCCGTCTCAAAAAAAAAAAAAAAAAAAAAAAAAAGTGAATGTTTTCATTACAAACCACCATTTCTTGTCTATCCAGTGATGTTGCAAATAAAAAACACAAGAACCATTTAAAATTATTCAGGGTCTGATAGCAAAGCAACTGTTACTAGTATTTCTTCCTGTTTTACAAAGTCAGTGCTATAGGGAATGCTGCTAAAATATTTTAAGAGATGACAGTAAAAAAAAATATTTTTGTAATTAAAAGTAGTCTTACAGCATAAATAAGGTAAGAAAAAATTAGATGACAGTGATTACCTAATTTGTATGTTTTTCTCTTTCCTACTGATAAAATAGGTTTAACAAATTCTCATTTATTGAGATTACCTAGTGTATCAGGAAATTTAACTAAATGAACACCTTAACAGTTAAAATACTGATTACTATCTTTAAAAATAACTTCAACCACCACGTGCGATGGCTCATGCCTTTAATTCCAGCACTTTGGGAGGCCAAGATGAGCAGATCGCTTGAGCTCAGGAGTTGAAGACCAGCCTGGGCAACATGGTAAAAAAAAAAACCCAACTCTACAAAAAAATACAGAAAGTAGCCAGGGCATGGTGGTTCCAGCTACTTAGTAGGGTGAGATAAGATGATCACTGGAGCCCAGGAGTTCAAGGTTAACCCTGACCCTTGATCATGCCACTGCACTCCAGCCTGGGTGACAAAGTGAGATCCTGTCTCAAAAAAACAAACCAACAAAACAAAAAGAACTTCAACCCAATACTAAGTGTGTGCTAAACACAAGTTACAATTTTTAAAAATCTCTATTCTGATTTGGAAAGTATCTAAAGATCTCATTATGATCCCTATTCAACGTAAAATAACACTATGTTTTCATTTGAGGTTAATTGATCTTGGTTTGAGTAATAACGCAGCAAAATGAAATAAGGAATGACATTAAATTCAAGATTCCCAGGTTCACTAATCCTAACTTAGCTGGTGGTACATCTTTGGGTATGTCACAAACTCACTGATCTTTCTTTCTTCATCTACAAATAAAGCAGCTGGACTAAATAACCTCAACTATTATTCTTCGCTGGTGTTATATTTCTTTTATTCCAAAAATGTTAAATTCTTGTTTTTTTTTTGTGTTTGGCTTGATTATTATTATTTTTAGACGGAGTTTTGCTTTGTTACCCAAGCTGGAGTACAATGACGTGAGCTTAATTCAATGCAACCTCTGCCTCCTGGGTTCAAGCAATTCTCCTGCCTCAGCCTCCTGAGAAGCTGGGATTATAGGCATGCGCCCCCACGCCTGGCTAATTTTGTATTTTTAGTAGAGATGGGGTTTCTCCATGTTGGTCAGGCTGGTCTCCAACTCCCAACCTCAGGTGATCCACCCGCCTTGGCCTCCCAAAGTGCTGGGATTACAGGCGTGAATCACTATGCCCAGCTGGCTTGGTTCTTTTAAAAGAAAAAAAATGACAACAAATAGTATTCTAGCTCCTCTAAATTAAATGAGTATGTTTCCAAAATAGTATAGAGAATGGAAGAACTAGGACAGAAAAAGTACTATAATAATTAGTAAATATTTGTTGCAACACTGCCGTAAAAGCAAAAAATTAGAGATAACCCAGATATTCCTCAAATAGGGAAATGGACAAATAGCCTCTATACAGAAATTAAAATGAAAGAAACAAATTCACATAGATCAATGTAGATACATTTCAAAAACAAAATAATAAGTGAAAAAAGCAAGTTACAAAAGGACAGGTACTATTTGTAGAAAAGTTAGAAAACACACAAAATAAAGCTACATGTTGAGATGGCCAGATACACAAGCATCAAAATCATAAATATGGGAATGACTGACAAAGATTGTGGTTGTTCCTGGAAATGGACGGAGAAGGAATAAGATGGAAAATGAAAGAAAAGAGAAGTACTGTTTCTATAATCTTTTTTTATCAAAAGCAAATTTTGACAAACTGTTGAAAACTATTAAAATGTTCGGGCCCAGCACAATGGCTCATGCCTGGAATCTTAACAGTTTGGAAAGCCAAGGCAGGATGATCACTTATATCCATGAATTTGAGACAAGCCTAGGCAAAATAACGAGACCCAATCTCTATCAAAATGAAAAAAAAAAAATAGCTGGGTGTGGCTGGTGTGCCTGTAGTCCCAGCTACACGTGAGGAGGTTAAGGTTGTAATGAGCTATAATGGCACTACTGAACTCCCGAGGCGACACAGGAAGACCTTGTCTCAAAAATCAACAAAAAAACTCCAACAAACCAACAAATAAAACCACCACAAAAATAAAATGTTGGATACACAGTGCTTTATACTATTTTTTATTTTAACTATTTCATCAAAAATTAAGACTTGGCCAGGCACGGTGGCTCACACCTATAATCCCAGCACTCTGGGAGGCCAAGGCGGGCAGATCATGAGGGCAAGAGATCGGGACCATCCTAGCCAACATGGTGAACCTGTCTCTACTAAAAAGACAAAAGTTAGCTGGGCATGGTGGTGTGCACCTGTAGTCCCAGCTACTTAGGAAGCTGAGGCAGGAGAATTGCCTGAACCTGGAAGGTGGAGGTTGCAGTGAGCCAAGATTGCGTTACTGCACTCCATCCTGGTGACAGAGCAACACTCCGTCTCGAAAAAATAAAATAAAAAAGACACTCAAACAATCAGACAAACCTTAACGCTCTTGTGTCACCTTCACCTTGGCCAGCTGTGGGTACAAGAAAATTACTTAAAACTTTCTAAGTGTCTCTAGACCCTAAACTCTTTAAAACTGAAACATAAACACCTATACCTCCAGGAGTAGCTGTGAAGATTTTTTTTTTCTTTTTCTTTTATCTTAAGGGACTTTTTGAAAATAGCACATGCAAAGTACTTTTACACAGTACTTGGGAGCTATTATTAATTATTTGGCTCCCTCTTCTTACCACAAACTTCAGACACATAGGAAAATTCAGTTTTCTAAAGCTGCCATAACCTTTTATACTCTGTTAATCCTGCCTAGTAAGCAATTGCTATTCTGTACCTTTTAAGATTCCTCACTTTCCTAATTTTTTTTTTAACTTTTACTTTAGGTTCATGGGTATGTTATACAGGTAAATGGAATGTCATGAGGGTTTAACATACAGATTATTTTGTCATTCAGGTAATAATAAACATAGTATCTGGTAGTTTTTTGATAATGACCCACCTCCTACCCTCCACCTACTTTCCTATTTTGCAAAACAACTAAAATAACAGGCACGATCTCCTAGGTTGCCACTGATTGCATACAATACTACATATAAGGCCTTCAGAAGAGTAAAAACAGGCAAGCACTCAATGTTTGCCAATATTATTATATTATAGGCAAGATCTTACCTCCTTTATGCCCAGTTAAAATACCACTTCATTTTATAATTTTATCTGATATTTTCCCTATAAACAATTAACGGCTCCTTTTCTTGTGTTTGCAGATTGTGTTAACACATACTTCTATAGTAGCACTTACTGCCCAGAATTACAATTATTTATTTACAAATCATCTATCCTACTAGTCTTATGAACTACTCCCCTGGGGCAGAATCATGTATTACTCCCCTGCAGTAAGACACTCAAACATGTGCTGACTAAATTGAATAAACTGAAATGGCAACAAACTCTAGTCTAAATGTTGACAAATAACATCAATACTTTTCATGAGGTAGCTTTTTTTTTTTTTTTTTTGAGACGGAGTTTCGCTCTTGTTACCCAGGCTGGAGTGCAATGGCGCGGTCTCGGCTCACCGCAACCTCCGCCTCCTGGGTTCAGGCAATTCTCCTGCCTCAGCCTCCTGAGTAGCCGGGATTACAGGCACGCACCACCATGCCCAGCTAATTTTTGTATTTTTAGTAGAGACGGGGTTTCACCATGTTGACCAGGTTGGTCTCGATCTCTCGACCTCGTGATCCACCCGCCTCGGCCTCCCAAAGTGCTGGGATTACAGGCTTGAGCCACCGCGCCCGGCCGAGGTAGCTTTTACTAACAGCAAGTCTTATGTAGAAATGTAAAGCAATATTTTGGCTGGGCGCGGTGGCTCAAGCCTGTAATCCCAGCACTTTGGGAGGCCGAGGTGGGTGGATCACGAGGTCGAGAGATCGAGACCATCCTGGTCAACATGGTGAAACCCCGTCTCTACTAAAAATACAAAAAATGAGCTGGGCATGGTGGTGCGTGCCTGTAATCCCGGCTGCTCAGGAGGCTGAGGCAGGAGAATTGCCTGAACCCAGCAGGCGGAGGTTGCGGTGAGCCGAGATCGCGCCATTGTACTCCAGCCTGGGTAACAAGAGCGAAACCCCTCCTCAAAAAATAAAAAAAAAAAAAGAATGTAAAGCAATATTTAATTAAAAATTCTATGAAGCATATTTCACCAACTTACAAAGTGAGATTTGGGCAAGGACATGATACATTTAACAGATGCTAAGGTACATGCATTGAAGAAGGATTAATAAATGCATTTACTTAAAAAATCATTTAAAATATAAGCTAAAACGAAAGATTCCAAAACAAAATTAAGTCATGGATGTTCAACCAACAATTCAGAGGCTGAAATGTTCAACCACCACTAGCAATCAAAGAAATTAAAATTCAAAAAGCAATGAGATTTTTTAATCAAATCAACCAGCAAAGTTTTTATTTAGTCATAATGTTCGGAGGTTCTAGATATGGCAAAAGGAATTATGCTCATACACTGGTAGTATTAGCATAAACTAGGTAAAAGCATTCAACACTTATTCAATAAATATTTACTGGGTGCTTGCTTTACACTTGGAAACCTCATTATATAATTTTTCAAAAACAGGGAAACTATCATGGTAGCATGTTAAGTGTAAAAAGTAGAAAATAAAACTGTATTTTTTGTGTAATCCTAATTTATATAAATAAACCAATACATCTGTAACCATACCTAAAAATATGGAAGGTAAGCCTTGGTTGGTCAATCTTTGCTGTAACATAGTAAGTAGGCTTGTTCCATCTCAGGGTCTTGCCTGTTTTTATTGGCATAAAAATCTTTTTTCTCTGGTATTTGCACAGCTTGTTCTCTCAGATCCTTTAAGTCTCTACTCAAGTACCACCTCTTCAATGACTCATTTTCTAGCAACTCAAAAAAAACTATGCCTACTCTCTTCCCCAAATTATTTTCCCTCCATACCTCCTTATCACCATCTATACCAGGCGTCCCCAAATTACGGCCCCCTGAGGCCATGTATCCCGCCCCCCCGCCGCACTTCAGGAAGGGGCACCTCTTTCATTGGTGGTCAGTGAGAGGAGCACAGTATGTGGCGGCCCTCCAACGGTCTGAGGGACACTGAACTGGCCCCCTGTGTAAAAAGTTTGGGAACGCCTGATCTATACTGTGTATTTCATTTACTAATCCTGTTTATTGTTTGATAATTATGACATGTAACCTCCATGATGGCAAAAATTTGACTTTGTTCACAGCTACATTCTCAATACTGAAAATAGTGCATGACAAATTGCATATACTCAATAAATATTTGTTGACTGAAATGAATGAAATATGACAGGTATAATATCGCTTGTGCCTGAGAGTATATTTCTGCAATAGAAGTTCTGTTTCCCAAGGAAACTTTCACCATTTTGAAAATGTCAACAGACTTAACAGTTTCCAAAATGGGTTCAAATACTGAAATTATCTCTTGATAATACTGAATTATCATTCGCTGTATGACAAAGGGATCTGAATTTTTGCCAATTTCTTTTTTTTAAATCTTCAGAGACAATGTTTTGCTCTCTCATCCAGGCTGGAGTGCACTGGTATGATCATATCTCACTATAACCTCAAACTCTTGGGCTCAAGTGACCCTCTCCCTAAGCCTTCTGAGTAGCTGGGACTATAAGCAAGCACCATTATGCCAGGCTAATCCCAAAGGGCTGGAATTACTGCACCTGACCAGTGACAATTCTTTATATCAAATTCTTGATATCTTTGTCAAATAAGTAACATGAAATTTCATGTAATTCCAGCTATACAAGAGGCTGAGGTGGGAGGATCACCTCTCTGGTGATCTTCAATGCCTACTTCTTTGGTGTTGGTGAGTTCTTTATTAAGAAGCATGTAATATCTGGTTATTTCTCCTTTTATTACTTTAAAATTTCATGTTACTTGCTTGACAAAGGTATCAAGAATTTTTAATGACTAAGTATAGTATGGTAAAGAAAACCCCACAAAACAAATGCGTAGCTTAATACAGTAGAAGGCAAAAATGAGAAAGAAATTTAGCAGCTACCCCAAGAGAACTATACATGCCTTTTCCAATAATAATTCTCTTCTTTCCCCAAAATAATTCTCTTATTTCCCAAACTATTAATCTGACTTTTTTTAAATAAAAAAAAATTTAATTGACAAGTAAAAATTGTGTATGTGGCAAACAAAATGATGTTTGTTTTAAAATATAAATACAGTGTAGAATGGCTAGATCAAGCTAGTTAATGGATGTATTACCTCACAATATCATTTTATTTGTAGTGAGAACACTTAAAAGCTATTTGGCAATTTTCAGGCATACAGTGTTACTAACAAGTCACCACGTAATACATATCTCTTGAACTTATTGCTTCCTTATTTTGTTGGTAGTTTAGTTTCACAAGTTTATTTTCTTTTTAAGAGCACATTATTCTTATCCCCTCTAATCCTTTTTTTTTTTTTTTTGAGACGGAGTTTCGCTCGTTACCCAGGCTGGAGTGCAATGGCGCGATCTCGGCTCACTGCAACCTCCGCCTCCTGGGTTCAGGCAATTCTCCTGCCTCAGCCTCCTGAGTAGCTGGGATTATAGGCAGGCGCCACCATGCCCAGCTAATTTTTTGTATTTTTAGTAGAGATGGGGTTTCACCATGTTGACCAGGATGGTCTCGATCTCTCGACCTTGTGATCCGCCCGCCTCGGCCTCCCAAAGTGCTGGGATTACAGGCTTGAGCCACCGCGCCTGGCCTAACCCTTCTTTTTCTTGCAACTATTTGTTCAAGACACCAAATCCACTGTCCTACACTATCTAGATACCCCATTCTATCATTCATTCATCTATGAATAGTTGGAACACTTTTAAAAGAAAACACTTGGCTGGGTGCGGTTGCTCACACCTGTAATCCCAACGCTTAGGGAGGCTGAGGCGGGCAGATCACAAGGTCAGGAGTTAGAGACCAGACTGACCAACGTGGTGAAACCCCATCTCTACTAAAAATTCAAAATTTAGCCAGGCATGGTAGTGCACACCTGTAATCCTGGTTAGGAGGCTGAGGCAGGAGAACCACTTGAACCCAGGAGGTGGTGGCTGTAGTGAGCTGAGTTTGTGCCACTGCACTCCAGCCTGGGCAACAGAACGAGACCACATCTCAAACCCCAAACTTTACTCATTTACTGTTTTGTTACACAGTTTTAAAGTTCATACACAAAAGGAAGGATAAGTGCTTGATCCTTTATCTTGAGTCATTTTAACATGACTTTGATAACTTCTCTACTACCTGGCGTGACAAGATGATTCCTAGCTTGTCATGCTACAGAATTAAAATCAACCATTTTTTTTTCGATTTTTTTGATTGGTTTAGTTTAGTGGGAAGCTATATTTCAAGATCACAGGTCCTGGGCTCACCAATGTTTCTAAGTCTCTTCAGCAAACAGCCTTAGGAAAAATACACACACACACAAACACAAACACACACACATTTTTAACTTAAACAAAAACAAAACAAAACAGAACAAAACTCATGAGTTCACGCTGATAGTTCATGTTTTTCTTAACCCTTTCCATCTTACGTATTATTTGATTTTCCCACACTGGGAGTCTTGGTTTTCAGGACACAGATGATAGAATTAGGATATCACATGCTCTTTTGTCTCAAATTATATACAAAACATTTTTAGAATAACAATACTGACACCATTACCAACGTCTTTAAAGGAAAGTTTAAAAGTTTGTGTACGTGGCCCAGCGCAGTGGCTCACCTGAGGTCAGGAGTTCAAGACCAGCCTGGCCAACATGGTGAAACCCCCTCTCTACTAAAAACACAAAAAAATTAGCCAGGTGTGGTTGCAGGTGCCTTTAATCCCAGCTATTTGGGAGGCTGAGGCAGGAGAATCACTTGTACCTGGGAGGTGGAGGTTGCAGTGAGCAGAGATTGCACCACTGCACTCCAGGCTGGGCAAGAAGAGTGAAACTCTCTCTCTCTCTCTCTCTCTGATTCCCTTTCTCTTTGACAACATATAATATGTTGTCAAAACAAATAATAAAAACTATGCATTCTTCCTTGTATCCTTCATCTAGATTTAGCTACATATAAATACATATTTAATGCACACCAAATATTAACTTTTTATTTTGAAGTAATATTACACATAATATATGTTATAAAAATAGTTCAAGAACTTCAAGTGCACTCTCACCCTATTTCCTAATGTTAAGAACTTACATAAGTAGAGTACAATTACCAAAACCAGAAAATTAACGTTGGTAAAATACTATTAAACAGATTTATTCAAATTTGACCAGTTTTCTCTCAATGTCCTTTTTTATTCCAGGATCTATGTCTCAGTGTATTCTTTTTTCCTTGGTTTCTTCCAACGTAGTCACCTCCATTCCTGACGGTTATTCTGATAGAATACCTCTCAATTTGGAATTGTTTGGTATTTTCAAGATTAGAGTGAGGTTATGTATTTTTGACAATAATTCCACAACAGTTATGTGTGCATTGTATCAAGGGTTACATGGCAATATACCTAATATGGTTTGGCTGTGTCCCCAGGGCCAGGAGGAGATAACTGAATCATGGGGATGGTTTCCCCACACTGTTTTGGTGTAGTGAGTAAGTCTCACGAGACGTGATGGTTTTATAAATGGGAGTTTCCCTGCACAAGCTCTCCTGCCAGCCACCAAGATGTGCCTTTGCTTCTCCTTTGCCCTCCACCATGACTGTGAGGCCTCCCTAGCCATGTGGAACTGTGGGTCCATTAAACGTCTTTCCTTTATAAATTACCCAGTCTCAGGTGTATCTTTATTAGCAGCACGAGAACAAACTAACACAACACCATACTGGTGAGGTTAGCTATTTGGTTAAGGTGATATCAACTCGTTACTTCACTGTAAAATGATTTTCACCTTTGTAACAGATAAATATCTTCGGAGAGATACTTTGAAATTATGCTAACATCCTGCTTCTATTCAGACTTTCACCCATTAGTTTTAGTATCTATCAGGGATCTTACTTGCAACAATTATTACTGTAGCACTTTCTTTTTTTTTTTTTTTTTTTTTTTTTTTTTGAGACGGAGTTTCGCTTTTGTTACCCAGGCTGGAGTGCAATGGCATGATCTCGGCTCACCGCAACCTCCGCCTCCTGGGCTCAGGCAATTCTCCTGCCTCAGCCTCCTGAGTAGCTGGGATTACAGGCACGCGCCACCACGCCCAGCTAATTTTTTGTATTTTTAGTAGAGACGGGGTTTCACCATGTTGACCAGGATGGTCTCGATCTCTCGACCTTGTGATCCACCCGCCTCGGCCTCCCAAAGTGCTGGGATTACAGGCTTGAGCCACCGCGCCCGGCCCTGTAGCACTTTCTTAATGGTGATTTTCTACTTCCCTCATTACATCTACATGTTTTTTTGTTTGTTTGTTTGTTTGTTTGTTTTTTCTTTTTGAGATGGAGTTTCGCTCTTGTTACCCAGGCTGGAGTGCAATGGCGCGATCTGAGCTCACCGCAACCTCCGCCTCCTGGGTTCAGGCAATTCTCCTGACTCAGCCTCCTGAGTAGCTGGGATTACAGGCATGCGCCACCATGCCCAGCTAAGTTTTTTGAATTTTTATTAGAGACGGGGTTTCACCATGTTGACCAGGATGGTCTCGATCTCTCGACCTTGTGATCCACCTGCCTCAGCCTCCCGAAGTGCTGGGATTACAGGCTTGAGCCACCGCGCCCGGCCTACATCTACATGTTTTAACTGATGTTCTCTTGCAGGGAAAAGCTGCCCCTTCACCTTTATTTATTTATTCAAATTGTACTTACATAAGTCTGAACTCATTATTCTAAGGGTTAAAATCTTTATATTTTTGTTACTAAACTCTTACTGCTTTCAATATTGAGAAATTCCTTCCACTTCGTACCTACATCCTAATGATATGCCCAAATCCCTTTTGAGCACATCCTTCTTTTCCAGCACTACCAGATGTTCCAGGCTCATCTTGTGTTTTCCCCGCCTGTTCCTGGAATCAATCTCTTCTCTAAGGAGTTCTGGTTCTTCTTACAGGACAATGACATTTTGAAATCAAAATCTGAAGGCTGTGCTCATTGTTATTGGGGTGTCACTGCACTTAGGTTCCTCTCATAAACACATATATGTAGGTGTACTAACTCATACATGTGATTATATTTTCATTTATTTCTTTATCACCACTACTGATGTTTTGTCTGTCATTTTGGCCACCTAAAGTTCATTCACAAGAAGATTCCTGTACAAAACACCTATGTTAAAAGAGATTATAGATATTGGTAGTAGCTTATCTGCAATCCACCTGAAAGTCATGTTGGCTGGATATAAAGTCACTGGTTTACATTTTCTCCCCTCGAGAATCTCTCAAATACATTATGGCATTTTTCTTCTGGCATAAAGCACAGACATAAGGCAGTCTGATTTTCCTTCCCTCATACATAATTTGGTCTTTTTGTCTGGATGCCCAAAGTATTTCTTTCTTCAAAGCCCTGTAATTTTACTAGAAAATATCTTGATGTTGGTTGGTCTGCATTGATTTTCCATCTATTTCAGAAAAGTGGTTTCCAACAGTCTTTAGTTAAATTTTATCTGTCCTCTCACTTCTTCCTTTTTGTGGACACCTATCTCTTGGATCTTCTTTGGCTATTTTCAGTATAGCATTTTCTCTCAAATCCTTATATCTTACGTTTCTTTTTCTTTTCTTTTTTTTTTTTTTTTTTACAAATATACTTTCTATTTTTCTATTTTGTAAAGGTATTAATTCTGTGCTTGTTGACTCAGGTGTTTATCTTAATCCTTTAAAACTTTTAACTCTTCTGAGTCCTACCACTTATTACAGTTTTTATGTTTGATGGGCATGTATTTCTGAGAAGCTTTCATTGTCTGAATGTTATTCTGCTTCCTGCTCTCTTTTGTTCTTGTAATCCCAGGAGATTTGAACTTGCTCCTTTTTAGTTGTGTTTTTACATATAAATGGATTCCCTAAATTTTTTTTTAAAAAGGCATTTTATGATAGTTTTTCAATTTCATAACTTTAGAGCTCCTGTTATTATTGTGAAATACTCAAAATTAAAGCAATGTACTTTATGAGATCACCTAACTCTATTCTTCTTCCATAATTTTATTTGAACCTTCTTTTTGTTTGTCTTGTCGTCCCTGTCCCACTTAATTTGGAGGCTTTGCCCAGCAGTTCCAGGTCAGCACGGAGCTTGATTTTGGAAAGCTTTGGGTAGTGAGGACTGAGAATTCATGAGGCCCATAGTACCTAAGAATCTTTAAGACCTTTGTTGTACATTTTGTCTACATGTTGTTGTTACTGTCATCAATATGTTCCTTTTACAGGGAAACTTGTAGAGACTCAAAAATTCACACCACTATTATTTTCCAAAACTCATGAATGATAAATTTTTTCCTTCTTTTTTTTTTTTTTTTTTTTTTTTGAAATGAAGTCTCGCTCTGTCACCCAGGCATAGTGGCATGTGCCTGTACAGCTAGTCAGAAAGCTGATGCAGAAGGATCCCTTGAGCCCAGGAAATGAAGGTTACAGTGAGTTGTGATTGTGGCACTAGATTCCAGCCTGGGCAACAAGAGCAAGACCTTGACTCTAAAAATAAATAAATATAAACCAACTATACTGACATACTTCACATCAACAATTAGCAACTCTCTCCTACTTTTTCTGAAATAATTCTCAGTCTAGCTTTGTTTTTCCAAAATTGATAAAGACATGAATACAATAAATATTTTATTTTCATGTTAACTACACTATAAGAAAAAAATATATAGGTCTAAGCACCTGAGACTAAGCCCAATTTTAGAGGGCACGAGAAATGAGTAGAGCAAAATGGAATGTGAATCCCACACAGAGGCAACCATTACTCAGCTATAGAGCATTTTTGATACATAAAAATGATAGTCTAAAGTTGTCAACTTTTCTAATTTTCAATTTTAAATGTTGACAGTAACTTTATTTTAAAAAATTAGTCATATGAAAACATATGTTCCCTCAAAAATTTGTACAAACATCCACCACTGCATTTATACCAGAAAGTGGAAAAACCCAAATGCCCATCAAGTGATGAACAGATAAATAAAATGTGGTATATCCATACAAATCAGTATTATTCATCCATAAAAAGGAATGAAGTATTGATACATGCTCCAACATGGATGTTGTAATATTTAGCCTATGTTTCTAACGTTATGTTATTGTAATGTTAAAAACATTACGCTAAAAGAAAAAGACACAGATGGCCATATGCCGTAGAATTCTATTTTTATGAAATGCTCCAAACAGGCAAATCCATAAAGACAAAGTAGATTAATGACTTACAGGGAATGGGGACAGAGAGAAATGTTAAGTAACTTCTAAGTGGGTACAGAGTTTCTTTGTGCGGTGCTAGAATTGTTCTGGAATTAGATCGTGGTTATGGTTGCACAATGCTGTGAATACACTAATATCACTAAAATGGTGAATTGTATCTTAGCTTTTTAAAAACAAAGCAGCACTGTAAAAACTAAAATAAACCCATTTTCGGGCCAAATTAGGCCTGTGAGCAGCCAGTCTGTAAATTCTATTCTTTGTAAGAAATCTCAACTGATATCTTAACTCATCACCTGTAGGCAGAAGTGCATGACTACAAAAATTAAGAAAAGGACAATCTTCTTTCAATTAGTAGAATAAAAGCTAAAAGTTAGCTGAGCTTCCCTCAACTTTGTTTTTTCCCAGAAAAGTTTCTTTTTGGCTTTCCGGTCCCTTCTAAATTAGAATACAGTATCCAATATACAATGAAAATATATATTAAATTCCAAGGTATTTTATTTGCAAAATATCTTCCAGATAGTACACAACCTAAATTAACACACTGGATCTTAAATTTCCATAAAAGGTTGTTAATGACACCAAATATTTACTTGGAAATCTGCCACAGTCTGAGAATAACAACTCAAAAAGTATTTGAGTGCTTCAAGTCTGATGCCATGACTGGCCCTAACGTAAGTAGAATACAAATAGTACAAATAAAATTTCAGAAAAGGGATAAAGAAGGTGGGATTTCAGATGGTCCTTGAAGTATATAACCAGACCTTCATGGGAGTAGGGGAGACAACATCTGAGGGAGAGAAACAGCATGCAGACACAGAAAGGAATGCCCAAGAGATATGGAGAAAACAAAAGCATCTAGATAATCTATAATCTTACTCATGTAAGAAAAAGCAGGAGCTAATGCTAGAAAGAGAGTGTGATCCGACTGAGATTCTGAATGCTAGTCTAGCAAATTTAGACTTTCAGAAGGCAATTCTAATTATCTTTGAAACAAAGTCAACTTAAATATTTAGTTGGTGTCACCATTTTCTAGGCCACTTGCTGCCATTGTTCATTTTTTTGCCCACTTTTATAGGTAGTATGTTTCTTCTTAGCACCTAGGTAAAAATAAACAAAAAACTTACCTTACTGAGGTAAGATACAAGGCATGGCAATTTAACTAATGACTAAAGAAAAATCTATTTTAACTACAAGAATAAGAGTCGCTGTTTATTCCCTCTTCAGTGCCTATTTATTTTTACTTCTTGCTTCCTAATTCACAAATCTCCAACCATGCTTAATTTTTAACTTTGTCACATTTTGCTTCAACATTCTACGTTAGACCTTCCCCAGGACTGTCAGACATTCCCCAGGACTGTTTCCGTCTTTTGACCTACTCCTTCCCACCTCACTCTGATCCCCCAACACAACCCAAGGGTAATGTTTGTTTACACCTGAAAGGAATAAAAATGACAGAACAGAATCGTATTTCTTTGCTCTTGCCATGGAACAGACTACAAGAACTAACTACATGTGAGTGGACAAGGGAGAGAGACAGGGTTATGGGGGCTGAAATCATACGTAAGTGCAGCATTGAAAGGGCACAAGACTTTGGAGACAGACTGCCTAGTTTTCAATATTACGTCTGCCTTTAACAAGCTGTGTCACCTTGGGAAAGTTACTGAAGTCACTCTTTATCTAATTTCCCCCTGAAAAAAGGGAAGTAATATTATATTACTAAACAGGGTTTGTTGTGAAAATGAGCTGACAATACAGGCAAAGCATTTACAACAGTACCGGCACACAGTAAATGGTTTATGTGTTACTATTTTATTCACTAGTTTTAGCTTTACAAAAGAAAGGATTTTAGTCTTTCTTTATTAAACTATATGCCTAAAATTATGCTTAGCACATAGAAGGTGCACAGTAAGTATTCACTGAATGAATAAATGAATTAGTAAGAAACATTTTGTTAGAGAAAGAGAAGCAGAAAGCCCTGTTTAGAAGAGAAGGTAGGCTGAGCTGAGTTGCTCACACCTGAGAACTTTGGAAGGCCAAGGCAGGAGGATTGCTTGAAGTCAGGAGTTCGAGACCAGCCTGGGCAACAAAGTGAGACCATGTCTTTACAAAATAAAAGATTAAAATACATTAGCCAGGCATGGTGGTGCACACCTGTAGTCCCAGCTACTAGGAGGCTGAGGCAGGAGGATCACTTGAGCCCAGGAATTCCAGACTGCAGTGTGCTATCTGTACGACTACACTCCAGCCCGAGTGACAGAGTGAGACTCTGTCTCTAAAATAAAAATAGAAGAGAGAAAAACAAAGAGAATTAAATGTTCTGTTCCTCCTCTTCTGCTTTTTTAGGAGAGGCCATCCCTCACAGACCATTTTTTTCTTGTTGAGAGGTATAACATCAACATTCACTGAGAAATGTTTTCAGAAACAGGTGTATAATAGCCATTGGTGTATTTGTTTCAGAAGTTAGGAGATGACCTTACAACTCAAAATGTGGTCCTCTAACCAACAGTATCCACATCACATAGGTCCTTGTTAAAATGCCAATCAGCAGACAGCCAAGACCTAGGTCCACCAGATTCTGTATTTTAAAAAAACTCCCAAGGTGAACACTACACATATTAAAGTTTCAGAAGTATTACTCTAGACCACTTTAAAAGCACAGACTATTGAAGGATAAGGCTCCAAATCTAGACTTTATTATGTATATGACCTGAGGCAACAATAAAAATGTTCCAATTTCCTCATCTGTAAAATTGAAATAATAATAGTAGTTACCTCAAAGAGTTGCTATGAGGATTAAATGAAAATCCATATGCAGCATTTGGTAGACTGCAAAGAAAACAGGATGTGCCCAATAAATGTTAGCTGTTGTTACTGTTGAAATCCCCCATTCTCTACTATAAGGACCCACAAAAAAATTTTAGAATTAACTATTAGGAAGAGCTTTACTAGAAAAAGAGTTTATTCTGTTTTTCTTTCTACTTTAAATCACACAATGAGTCTCCCTTCAAGATCAGTGTCAAATTTGAGGTCTTCTATTGAAAATAATTGCTTCTTAAATTTCTATTATTCTTACTTTTATTTCCAATTCACATTTTCTCTGGCTTTGATTTTAACTGTGTATGGGAATAAAAAAAATATATGTGAAGGAATAACCAAAATGAACAAATAATATTCAGTTTAAACCCAGAGCCGGGCGCGGTGGCTCAAGCCTGTAATCCCAGCACTTTGGGAGGCTGAGGCGGGTGGATCACGAGGTCAAGAGATCGAGACCATCCTGGTCAACATGGTGAAACCCCGTCTCTACTAAAGATACAAAAAATTAGCTGGGCATGGTGGCATGTGCCTGTAATCCCAGCTACTCAGGAGGCTGAGGCAGGAGAATTGCCTGAACCCAGGAGGCGGAGGTTGCGGTGAGCCGAGATGGCGCCATTGCACTCCAGCCTGGGTAACAAGAGCGAAACTCCGTCTCAAAAAAAAAAAAAAAAAAAAAAAAAAAAACAACAACAAAAAAACCCCCAGAACTAATCCTTGGGAAATACTAATAAAAAAGAAAAGGTTCTAATAAAAAAAAAAAAAGGTTCAGACTACTTTTAAATTATTATGAATGGCTGGGCACAGTGACTCATTCCTGTAATCCCAGCACTTTGGGAGGCCAAGGCAAGAGGATCGCTTGAGGCCAAGAGTTCAAGACCAGCTTAGGCAACAGAGCGAGACCCCATCTCTACAGAAAATAAGAAACAAAAACTAGCTGGGCTTGGTGGCACACGCCTGTGGTCTTAGCTACTCAGGAGAGGCTGAGGGGACAGAATCACTCGAGCCCAAGAGTTATAGGGTGCAGTGAGCAATGACTGTACCACCGCACTTCAGCCTGGGTGACAGAGAGAGATCTTGTCTCAAAGGAAAAAAAAAGCTTTCCTGAAGTAGTCTACAAGTTTAATTTTAACATATGAAAAATAATTATTTAAATCAGAAATTGAGCTTAGAAATAAAACTACCACAGATATTTGAAATAAAACCACATAAGCAATGAAGAACAGTAATCAGCATTTTGGCCAAAAGCAATGCTTAATATATAGAAACATTATTATATACTACACCAAAAGGCACAATTCCTTGTTTACAAGCAATGCTTGCAGATATAGAATGCTTTATATAAATGGTTTCCTGAAAGCAGCAAATAAAATAATAACACATTACTTTTAGGTTGTAATCAAAACTACTGGAGGCAAACTTAAAGCAAAGAAAACATGATAAGGAAAGCAAATTCCTTCCCTTATCATTAAAAGGTTATCCATAACAAACATTAACTAAATAGATGTTGATCAAAATTTCAGTTGGTTTCCTTCCTTTTGGAGAGCTCAGGACTTCGCTTTATCTTCCTAGAAAGGTTAGAATTTGATCTGCCTAGTTAAGCGAATTCGAAAACTCAACTGGGATTCAGGTTTAATAATTAAAATTATCATAGACTTAAGAGTTTTCAACGCAAAACAAAAAAATAAACAACCCAACGAAAAAATGGACAAAGAACTTGAATAAACATTTTTCCAAAGAAGATATACAAATGGCCAATAAACACTTGAAAAGATAGATGCTTAACATCACTTGTCATTAGGAACTAATAACTACAATGAGATGCTGTTATAAAAAAAAAAATAAACAGAAACAAGTGTTGGTGAGGATGGAAAGCAGCTAGAGTCCTTGGGCGTTACTGAAAGGAATGTAAAATGATGCAACTGCTGTGGAAAACAGTATGCACTTCCTCAAAAAAATTAAACACAGAATTACCATATATGATCCAACAATTCCACTTCTGGATTAAAAGAAGGGAAAGCAGTGACTCAAGAGATAGCTGTACACCCAGTTTGTATCAGCATTATTCACAATGTCCAAAAGGTGGATGAATTCAAGTGCCCATTGATGGATGAACTGATAAACAAAATGTGGTATATACATAAATGGACAATTACTCAATAATTTATTATTATTAAAAGGAAGAAAATTCTGACATTTACCACAACAGTGGTTGCCAACCTTCTGGCACCAGGGACCGGTTTCGTGGAACAATTTTTCCACAGGATGTAGGTGTGGGGTATGGTTTTAGGATGAAACTGTTTTTCCACCTTGAATCATCAGGCATTAGATTCTCAGAGTGTGCAACCTAAATCCCTTGCATATATAGTTTATAAGTGTTTGTGCTCCTATGAGAATTTAATGCTGCCATTGATCTGACAGGAGGTGGAGCTCAGGCAATAATGCTCACTGGTCCCTGCTCACCTCCTGCTGTGCAGCCCACTTCCTAACAGGTTACACACAGGTAATGGTCCTTGGCCCAGGGGTCGGGGACCCCTGCAACATGAATGAACTTTGAAGACGCTATGCTATTCGAAATATGCCTGTTAAAAAAGTGCAAGCATTATATGATTCCTCCAATATGAATGATCAAATTCATTAGAGAGAGAAAGTAGAATGGGAGATGCCAGGGACTAGGGGCAAGGGAAAATGCAGAGTTTAGTGTTTAAAACATACAGAGTTTTAACTGAGAAAGATCAAAAAGGTTCTGGAGATGGATGGTGGTGATGGGTGCATGACAAAAAAGTGAATGTACTTAATGTATGCTTAAAAATGGTTAAAAAGGTAAATTTTATGTTATGTATATTTTGCCACAATAAAAAAAGTTCACTAAATTACTGCATATTCCTTAGTAAAAAATATGCTTTGATGATTTGAACATTTTTCATGAAGATTTTTAAACGTTCTACATAAAGGAGCAACATATTTGATGTATTTGGCCTCATTTTCTTTAAATTAAGGAAAAAAATCAACCTCCTTTTATAGGAAGGTTCCCAATTCAAATTGAGATAGAAATTCAGAATTATATAGTTAGGAAGAGGAGTAGAAGAAGATGGAAGAGATTACAAAACAAAGCAAAACAAAACACACAAAAAAAAACCTTGTTTAGGTGTTTCTTCCTCTTTTTTAGTCTCCTCATCCTCTAAGCTGGGACTTTCCCGAGAAGAGTTGTCTTGTTGGCTAGAGTTTTTCAATAGTACAGGATCAATTTGTGCTTTCAGGAGTGCAAGAGTCTCAGCCAACTCGTTTCGATTTCTAAACAAGGAAAAAAATAAGACAGCATAAAAATCCTTTTCCTGTTCTAGAGAACTTTCTGAATAATATCAATTAGAAATTAAAATTTAAAAAATACATTAAGAACATCCAAAACACTGGTACAGCTAGCCCTAATTAACCCTGAATTTTAATAGCACTAAGAAAAACACATTAAAATATACTATTCTTCAGAGAGGAATATCGAATTTTCCTCTCTACTTATCAGAATGACAATGAAGATCTCTTTGGTTGAAAAGAAAAGTAGGAACAAAACTAAATAAAAAAGTTTTGTTACCTTTAAAAGTTTATCTCTAAGGAGAAGAAATCAATGTAAAACTTGATTGCAAGAGTATTTTTTGTTTTGTTCTTGATTCATTTGAAAATAATTCTTTTCTACCCTCAGAGATTACAGCATTTGATATTGTTATAAAATTAAGATCTAGAACTTTCTGAATAATTACAGCAAAACATCAGTTCCAATCACACAATTTAAAAACATAAAAATTTTTGTTGCTGATTTAATTTTGTTAATAATGATTTATAACTGATTCAACAATACCAGAAAATTCCAAATAAACGATTCTAACCTATAAATTCTACTTTTTAAAAAAAGGACATGGTCTCACTTTGTCATCCAGGCTGGAGAGCAATAACCTGATCATGGCTCACTGTAACCTCAAATTCCTGGGCTCCAGACCTTCCCACCTCAGCTTCCCAAGTAGCTAGGACTACAGTTGTTTACCCCCATACCTGGTAAATAAAATCCTGTATTTTTACTAGCAAAAGGGAAGGTGTGATATAGTTAATTTAAATGCCATTTACAACTGAGAAAACTCACTTGGATATTTTTCTTGCTCAGACAAACAGTACCTAATGCTGAAGATAAAAAGCAGAGCCTGGACTAAGAGTTGGGAAATTTAGTTCTAGATGTGCCACTAGGTTATTAATTAGCACCAATATCCTCCCATGTGTATTCTCAATGTGGAATGTAAAATACCTCTAATTCAAAGTGAAAACTGTTAAGATGAAATGACTTGTTTTCTTATCTTGTCAAGTCACATACACCTACCCTCCTGTACCTTTCCACTTCCATGCCAGCTATACTCTACTGCTTTAGAGTAGGAACTCTGCCTTCCAAAGAGCCCTTGAACAAGTCATATATCTTCATTAGGCCTCAGCTTTCTTATAAAATTAAAGAATGGATTCTCTTGAGTATTATCAAATTGGTCTTCTAAGGAAAGCTTTGTCACTGATAAAAATCTTTCAAGAAATTAAAATGACAACCATTTATTATTCATGAGAATGAAGCATACATGTTCAGACATATCATACTAACATACAATAAACAGCATAGACTTTTAACTGTCTAATATCAAAAGGTAAGACTAGATGTTTTCTCAAAGTCTTGTCTGGTCCTGCCTCCATTTTACAAAAAGGAAAATTACGACTCAGACTTTTTGGCAAAGATCCAATTCCCTAATTTCATCACAACCCACGTCTACCTTAAGTCTCTAAGCTTTATTACTTCTCATATTCCACTGAGAATTCTGTATGTTAAGAAAAAAAAAAGAAAGTAAAAGAGAATTCCATATGCAACAAATGGCTCCATCTATTTACTATTTTTCAGAGTCATGGTGGGAACTGAAGTATATACTGAAGTTATGTACCATATCTATATTTAAAAGCTTCAAAACATATGAGACCTGATATTGCTAGGAAAATCCATTTCAATTACTTCCACTGCTTTTTTTATTTTTTTGAGATGGAGTTTCACTCTCGTTGACCAGGCTGGGGTGCAACGGGATCTTGGGTCACTGCAACGTCCTCCTCCTGCGTCCAAGTGATTATCCTGCTTCAGCCTCCCGAGTAGCTGAGATTACAGGCACCCACCACCACGCCTGGCTAATTTTTTTTTTTGTATTTTTAGTGAAGATGGGGGTTTCTCCAAGTTGGTCAGGCTGGTCTTGAACTCCTGACCTCAGGTGATCAACCACCTCGGCCTCCCAAAGTGCTGGGATTACAGGCGTGAGTCACTTCGCCTGGCCTACTTCCACTACTTTAAGCAAAAAGGGAATTCAGCAGTAAAATTTATTAAAGAACAACTCCCTAAAAGTCTATTAATCTAGATTAATGTATTCAAACACCATCCTAAAGTAGTCATTATTATATGAAAACAGAAAACTACCCATTTTTGGCTTTTCCCTATTTTGAATCATTTTTAAAAATCCTAAATCTGAACTAGAGGGAATTTTTATGAATTCTCTCAAATCACATTCAAATTTCTTAACCCTATCTATAGAATCTTTTAGATTATACAACCTAATAACAATCCAGTTGTTTTGCTCCCCCTCCTTCACTTGCTCTCTGTTCTGCATATGCTTTCTTCTCTCAGGCATGTTAAATCAGATATCCCTCTGAAATATCATGCTTTCTTAGGATATCAGGTGACTGCACTTCTGCTCTCTTAGCCTGGAATGTGTTCCCCCTGGCTAATTCCAATTACGCTCTCAAAGACAAGTATAGAATGAATAAATAAATCTAACATATCTACATATGGAAATACTTTCAGCCATAAAAAGGACTAAAGTTCTGATTAAACCTTGTAAAGATTATTCTATTTGAAAGTGGCCACACACAGCCAGGCACAATGGCTCATGCCTGTAATCTCAAGACTTTGGGAGGCTGAGGTGGAAGGATCACCTGTGGTCAGGATTTCGAGACCAGCCTGACCAACATGGAGAAACACTATCTCTACTAAAAACACAAAATTAGCCAGGCATGGTGGTGCATGCCTGTAATCCCAGTTCCTCAGGAAGCTGAGGCAAGAGAATCACTTGAACCTAGGAGGTGGAAACTGCAGCGACCAGGAGGCTGCGCTGAGCTGAAATGGCACCATTGCACTCTAGCCTGGGCAACGAGAACAAAACTCCATCTAAACAAAAAAAAAGAAAGAAAGAAAGAAAATGGCCACACACACAAAGCCACATATTACATAATTCTATGTATATGAAATGTGAAGAATAGGCAAATTATGGACACAGAGTAAAACCAGTGGCTGTCAAGGGATAGGAAAAGGGGAAGAATAACTGCTAATGGGTACAGGATTTTCTTTTTAGAGTGAGAAAAATATTCTGGTGTTAGATAGTGGTACTGGTCGCATAACTTGTAAAAATACTAAAAACTACTCAATTGTGTGTGTATATATATATATATATTTTTTTTTTTTTTTTCTTTTTTTTTTGAGACAGAGTTTCACTGTTGTTACCCAGACTGGAGTGCAATGGCACGATCTCGGCTCACCGCAACCTCCGCCTCCTGGGTTCAAGCAATTCTCCTGCCTCAGCTTCCCGAGTAGGTGGGATTACAGGTGCGCACCACCATGCCCAGCTAATTTTGTATTTTTAGTAGAGATGGGATTTCACCTTGTTGACCAGGATGGTCTCGATCTTTTGACCTCGTGATCCACCTGCCTCGGCCTCCCAAAGTGCTGGGATTACAGGCGTGAGCCACTGCACCCAGCCTCAATTGTATGTATTTTACAAAAAAGAGATGATGGCTTGGACAAGAATGTAGCTATGAATAAGATAAGAAGTGATAAAATTCTAGATACAATTATGCATAAAGAGATGATTGGATTTGCTGTTAGAGTAGATGTGGAGTGAGAGAAAAAGCAAAGTTAGGAATGTGCTCCATGGTTTTAGGTCTTGGGATTTACACACTGTGTAAGACATATCTCTTTAGTCCCACTCTGATCCTATAGAAGCACCTGATGAAATCTGGTCCAAGGTCTCTACTTGCTAAAATTCTCTCATCATTAATAACCAAACATTACCACTTGATTATATTTACATCTTTGCTTATCTTTTTCATTCCTAAAGAAATTCTATTGACAAATTCCATAGGGTAAGGCCAATGAAAGGATGTAGCTGCTATTAACTGAGATGAGACACTCATATTAGGGTAGAAAGGCTCATGGCTTAGTTTTGGGCAGACTGGTTACTGACTTTGACTTAATCAGATTCTAAACTCTTATGTTTTCCTATATGTACCTTAAGTTAATTTAGACTTCAGTGAAATGAAACACATCATCCTAATCATTATTATTGAGACATATGATTTCTACCAGCCTAGGAGTTTTTCAGAGTTTGAATTAGTGGTCAGTGCTAAATATATCAGAATCAATGAAAAAACAAAACAAAACAAAAAGAAACAGACACTCCCACCTCCCCACAAAAAGAGTCAAGCATAGGTGTTATCTTCTGCCAAGTATGAGGCAAGTATCTGGTTCTTCCACAGCACCCTTGATGATCCCCATCACAGACTTTGTGACTCTGTATTATCTAATACTTTCCTGTACCCTTCTCCCATAACAAGAACTCCTTAAGAAATGGGACCAGGTCTTCATATCTTTCACATCTACAGAGCGCAGCACAGAATAAATATAACAAGTCTTTTAAAAATATTTTAAATTTATGATTCCATGGTTGAACAACAGTATTCCAACTTCTCGGTATAAATTCCAAATTACTCAGTAGGAAAAAAAAATATGGAGGCCAAGAAAACAGAAGAAAGGCATTAATTAGTACTATCAATAGCAGTACTATTAATCTAAGATGTTAACATTAGTGAATGAGTACTCTGTTTCAAGCATTAATTATTCCAAGAGTTTTATATGAATTAGTTCATATAATTCCAATATAACCTAATTAAATAAGTATTAAATTACTCCTATTTTACAACTGAGGAAACTGAGGATACACAGAGAGGTATGGTAATTTGCCTAAGGTAGGTTAGTACAATTTAGAAAGACTGAATTTCGGATAGTCTGACTTTAGAGCCCAGCTTAATCACTGTGCTGTATTAGCAGGTTTTATATATATTAGGTTTAGAAATGCATTCATACAGTTTATGAGTACATGAAAACTGTATATAATATTTCAAATTCAGGTTTTTGAAAATAACTGTCAAACCATTACCAATTTTGAAAGCATTTTTAATGAGGTATGATTCACATATTGTAATATAAACTATGTGAAGCACTGAGTTCATCAGTTCTTTCAAATGCATATATTGCATAATCCATGCCACAATCAACATAAGGAATACAACTATTCCCACAAAAATTCCCTCCTGTCCTTTTCTACTGAGTTTCTTTTCCACACCAAAGCAAGAAGAAATCAGTTTTGATTACCATAACCATAGATGATACGGTTTGGCTGTGTCCCCATCCAAATCTCATCTTGAATTTTAACTTCCACAATACCCACACCACATGCTGTCAACTAGTGGGAGGTGACTGAATTATAGGAGTGGGTCTTTCCTGTGCTGTTGCTGTGATAAGTGAATGAGTCTCATGAGATCTGATGGTTTTAAAAACAAGAGTTTCCTGCACAAGCTCTCTCTTTGCCTGCTGCCGTTGACATGACTTGCTCCTCCTTGCCTTCTGCCATGTTTCTGACACCTCCCTAGCCACAGGGAACTGTGAGTCCAATTAAACCTCTTTCTTTTGTAAATTGCCCAGTCTTGGGTATGTTTTTATCAGCAGCATGAAAATGGACTAATATAGTAAACTGGTACCGGGAGTGGGGCGCTGCTGAAAAGATACCCGAAAATGTTGAAGTGGCTTTGAAAATGAGTAACAGGCAGAGGATGGAATAATCTGGAGGGCTCAGAAGAAGACAGGAAAATGTGGGAAAGTTTGGAACTTCCCAGAGTCTTGTTGAATGGCTTTGACAAAAACGTTGACAGCAATATGAACAATAAGGTTTAGGCCGATGAAGTCTCAGATGGAGATGAGGAACTTTTTCCCAAAGAACAGGAGGGAATTTTTGTGGAGCAAGGGTGACTTGTTATGTTTTAGCCAAGAAACTAGTGGCATTTTCCCCTGCCCTAGAGATTTGTGGAACTTTAAACATGAGGGAGATTATTTAGGGTATCTGGAGGAAGACATTTCTAAGCAGGAAGACATTTCTAAGCAGCAAAGCATTCAAGAGATGACTTGGGTGCTGTTGAAGACATTCAGTTTTATAAATGAAGCAGAGCATAGAAGTTTGAAACATCAGGCTGGGCACGGTGGCTCATGCCTGTGGTCCCAGCACTTTGGAAGGCCGAGGCAGGTGGATCACAAGGTCAAGAGTTCAAGACCAGCTTGGCTAAGATGGTGAACTCCCATCTACACACATACATACACACACACACACACACACAGTTTGGAACATCTGCAGCCTGACAATGTGATAGAAAAGAAAATCCCATTTTCTGAGAAGAAATTCAAGCTGGCTGCAGAAATTGGCATAAGAAAAAGCCAAATGTTAATCCCCAAGACAATGGGGAAAATGTCTCCAGGCATGTCAGAAGTCTTCACAACAGACAGGCCCTCCCATCAGAGGCCTGGAGGCCTAGGAGGAAAACATGGTTTCATGGGTCAGACCCAGGGTCCCTATGCCGTGTGCAGCCTGGGGACTTGGTGCCCTGCATCTCAGCCACTCCAGCCATAGCTGAAAGGGGTCAATGTAGAGCTCGAGATGTGGCTTCAGAGGGTACAAGTCCCAAGGCTTTGCAGCTTACATGTGGTGTTGAACCTGTGAATGCACAGAAATCAAGAACTTGGAACTGGAAACCTCCATCTAGATTTCAAAAGATGTATGAAAATGCCTGCATGCCCAGACAGAAGTTTTCTGCAGGGTTGAGGCCTTTATGGAGAACCTCTGCTAGGGCACTGTGGAAGGGAAACGTGTGGTCAGAGCCCTCACACAGAGTTCCTACTGGGGCACCATCTAGTGGAGCTGTGAGAAGAGGACAATTGTCCTCGAAGATCCCAGAATGGTAGATCCACTGACAGCTTGCACTGTGTGCCTGGAAAAGCCACAGATACTCAATGCCATCACATGAAAGCAGCCAGGAGGGAGGCTGTACAGGGGCGCTGCTGCCCAAGACCATGGGAACCCAGCACTTGCATCAATGTGACTTGAATGTGAGACATAGAGTCAAAGTAGATCACTTTGGAGCTTTAAGATTTGACTGCCCTGCTGAATTTTGGACTTGCATGGGGCCTGTAGCCTCTCTGTTTTGGCCAATTTCTCTCATTTGGTATGGCTGTGTTTACCCAATGCCTATACTACCACTGTATCTAGGAAGCAACTTTTGATTTTACAGTCTCACAGGTGGAAGGGACTTGCCTTGTCTCAAATGAGACATTGGACTGTGGACTTTTGAGTTAATGCTGAAATGGGATAAGACTCTGGGGGGACTGTTGGGAAGGCACGTTTGGTTTTACAAATGTGAGGACATGAGATTTTTTAAGGAGGGGCCAGGGGCAGAATGATATGGTTTGGCTGTGTCCCTACCCAAATCTCATCTTGAATTTTAACTGCCACAATTCCCATGTGTTGTGGGAGAATCTTGGTGGAATGTGATTGAATTATGGGGGTGGGTCTTTCCTGTGCTGTTCTTGTGAAGTGAATGAGTCTTACGGAGATCTGATGGTTTTAAAAAATCGGAGGTCCCTGCACAAGCTCTCTTTCTTCACTTGCTGCCATCAATGTTAAGACATGACTTGCTCTTCCTTGCCTTATGCCATGATTGTGAGGCCTCCCCAGCCATGTGGAACTGTGAGTCCAATTAAACTTCTTTTGTAAATTGCCCAGTCTTGGATATGTCTTTATCAGCAACATGAAAATGGACTAATACAATAGATTATTTGTTTTATTAATTCAAAACATCACAAATGGAATCAAACAGTATGTACTTTTTGGCTTCTTTCACATACAAGGAATTTTGAGACAGATCCATACAGCTTCATAGGTCATCCCTTTTTATTGCTTAGTAATAATTCATTGTACGAGTGATGTTAAGAATAAAGATGCTATGAACATTCTTATACAAGGCTTCTTGTAAACATGTTTTCATTTCTCTAACATAAATACTCAGAAATGAAATTTACAGGCTTTGGGATAAGTGTTTGTTAACATTTAAAGAAACTGCCAAACTGTTTTGCAAAGTGATTGCATCATTTTACATCTATAACAAGGTCTAAGAATTTCAGTTGGTTTACATCCTTGCTCACATTTGGTGCTGTAAGCCATTTTCATTTTACTAATTCTAATGGAAGTAAGGTAGTACCTCATTGTGATTTTAATTGGAAATTCTGCAATGAATAATGATGCTAAGCACTTTTTTGTATGAATACTGGCTATATGTATACATGAAGAAGTAACTGCTCAACAGTCTGCATATAAACTTTATCTTCCTTAGTATACTTGGTATAAAAGTAGTTTCTGTAGTACCACTTAGATCCTGAAGAAGCTTATGATGGAATCTGGTCTAAGGTCTTTATTTGCTAAAATTCTCTTATCATTAATAACCAAACACTACAACTTTGTTATGTTTACAACTTTGCTTACCTTTTTTTCTTTTTCTTTTTCTTTTTTTTTTGAGACACAGGGTCTTACTCTGTTGCCCAGGCTAGAGTGCCGTGGTATAAACTCAGCTCACTGAGGCCTCAACCTCCTGTGCTCAAGCAATCCTCCACCTCAGCTTTCCAAGTCACTGAGATTACAGGCAAGTGCCACCACACCTGGCTAATTTTTGTATTTTTTTGTAGAGACGGGGTTTTGTTTTGTTGCCCAGGCAGGTCTCACACTCCTGGGTTCAAGCAATCTGCCATCCCCAGCCTCCCAAAGGGCTGAGGTTAGAGGCATGAGCCATCAGGCTGAGCCTATCTTGTTTATTCCTAAACAAATTCTATTAACATACCACATGGGGTGAATAAAATCACTTACTACATCATATCTGATTAGATGTAAAAAAATTTTTTTGGTACTTTTATCTCCTTTCACTGAGGCCTAAACTAGAGATGAAATAACAAATACTTTTGTGGCAATTCTGTTTTAAACATTAACTGGAATAAGCGGGACACTGGCTGGAGCTTAAATATTTTTGCTATTGAAACCTGTTATAATACTTGGTTGAGCCATGTGAAAGCACCATTTTTATAGGTCAAAATGCTCAAATGTTAACAATTTCATATGGTATGACGAAACTTACTACTTTTATTGTTTTGTAAATCACATACTAAATCTTGTTTAAACTTAAAAGTATAATTCTTTATATATAAATTAACTGCTATGTATCCATTAATCTAAAATGTATTATTAATTTTGCAACAAGGAGAATTGGAAGATGCTACCTAACAGTACAAGTTTCAAGACTGTGGTGATGTTATGGTATTAAATTTCAGTAGAAGATCAACTATGCAAAACTATTCCTTTTTGATGAATTCTCATTCAAAAATATTCCATTTGATTTTTAGTTTGCAAAGCTCAGTTATATTTCTACATTTATCAGTCATTAAGACAGCTGACTTACTGGCTTTAGAAAACGAAACCCTAAAGACTAGGTAATTTTTGTTATATAACCCTCTTTTAAGAATTATGCAGAAACACATTTCCAACACCAGCTAATGGCCAAGAAATAATACTATTACTTTAAATAAATTGTCTTAAGAAAAAACAAGAGGCTTTTAATTTACTAGTAAAATATTTACTAAAACACCTAAAGGTAACCTATTAAATGAAAAAGTCAAAATCTTTGCTTTACTTGCTCTTTCCTTATTATGTGACTTTCTAAAGAGAACTCTTGCTAAAAAGATTAGTGCCTCCTACAAAACTCCACATAAACTTGCACATTTAATTGAAAAATGCTTTGACAACATCTATTAGCCTTAAGACAATCATTCCCCTGCAATGTAAAATGCAAAACAAACATTCTCGCTTCTTTCAAACTCAGTTCTGCTTCCCCATTATTTGAATCCAGTAATCAAAGGCTCAGCCTTTGAGATACTGTTCTACAAGTCAATCCTTTAAATGTTTGAAGACATTTATGTCTGAGTAAATTTCTGCTAGATACGGCATTTTGAGTTCATTCAATCATCTTCTTTGTGGTTGTTCCCATAAAGGTCTTTACTACACTAATGTTTCTTTCAGAGTCTGCCATTTAAAGAGAAATACTATGCTCTAGATATGATCTCATCCAAGTCAAATGAGATGATGCTCCACATTATTTTAGGTACTAAATACCTATTAGTGACAACTAAGATCTTATTTTTATGAGGAGGCAAAAATTATTACAATGCTTTCTACATTAAACCTTTGCAACAATGAGAGACCTATGTGGACAAGACAGTTTACTATGTCAGTAATAGTTCCACTGTATTGAGTTAAAGCTAACTGAAATGCCATGTCATAGAACATCTCATTTATAATAAGCATAAACAGATCTGACTGAAAACTTGAGAAAAATTACCGTCCTTCCCCAGAAAATACACATCTAATATTCTATTCTATTCTTTTTTTTTTTTTTTTTTTTTTTTTTGAGACGGAGTTTTGCTCTTGTTACCCAGGCTGGAGTGCAATGGCTCAATCTCGGCTCACCGCAACCTCGCTGGGTTCAGGCAATTCTCCTGCCTCAGCCTCCTGAGTAGCTGGGATTACAGGCACGTGCCACCATGCCCAGCTAATTTTTTGTATTTTTAGTTGAGACGGGGTTTCACTATGTTGACCGGGATGGTCTCGATCTCTTGACCTCGTGATCCACCCGCCTCGGCCTCCCAAAGTGCTGGGATTACAGGCTTGAGCCACCGCGCCCGGCTAATATTCTATTCTTTATAAGTTGAAGCCTTTCACAGGTGCCTGAAGCCCCTCTTAGAGATCTTAGAGCCATCTATTCACTAGTACATCCCCAATTGCTTAGCATAGTGCCTATTTCACAAGGAGGTATGTAAGAGAAGTTATAAATTTAATTAAAAGAATGTTAGTATGACAATCAGGTGTTTCAAAATTGAATTTCATTGTACAACATCAGAGTCAATAAACCAAATGGTTTCTCAATGGTCCCAAATATTTCTATATTATTTGGGCAATGTTCCCTGGCTCATCTGTAGATAGGAATATATGTATTCATAGATGTCATCAAAATGGCTAAAAATAACCCAGTTTTCTAAAGAAGTCTATGGTTGTTAAAATGAGAAAACTATAGGATGGGCCTGGTGGCTCATGCCTGTAATCCCAGCACTTTGGGAAGCCAAGGCAAGTGAATAGCTTGTGCTTGGGAATTTGAGACCAGTGTGGTCAACATGGTGAAACCCCATCTCTAATAAAAGTACAAAAAATAGCCAGGCGTGGTGGCGCACACCTGTAATCCCAGCTACTTGGGAGGCTGAGGCAGAAGAGTTGCTTGAACCCAGGAGGCAGAGGTTGCAGTGAGCTGAGACTGCACTACTGCACTCCACACTCCAGCCTGGGTGACAAAGCGAGATCCTGTCACAAAAAAAAAAAAAAAAGAAAAAGAAAAAAGAGAGAGAAAACTCTGTGCAGGCATTATTCTACATAAGCATTTCCTTCTGAACAATTACCATACACACCATTTTATGTTGATCAAAAACAAATTTTAACAAATGGAAAGTTTTATGTGTGTTGAGTGTGTGTGTGTGTGTGTGTGTGTGTGTGTGTGTGTGTGTGTGTTTCAAAAGGGCAGAAGCCCAAGGAATAAAACACAGAGAAATGGTCAATGGTTGTGTGTATGTAAAGGACAGAAGCCCAAGGAATAAAACATGGAGAAATGATCAAGAATGAGAGAGAGAGAGAGAGAGAGAGAGAGAGAGAGAGAGAGAGAGTGTGTGTGTGTGTGTGTGTGTGTGTGTGTGTGTTTAAAAAAGGCAGAAGCCCAAGGAATAAAACATGGAGAAACAGTCAAAGATGAGAAGAGGCAAAAGTAACACCAGTGGAATTTTCTGACCTTTCTGCTGATAAATATTTCTTTCGTGAAGAAACTTAATCTCAATCTTTGGGGTTAGAAATGTTGTAAGAAAAGCAAATAGTTAAAAGGGGGAAACAAAAAGAAAAAAGATTTACTGAGCATATATTACAGTGCCAACACCATTTCTCATATATTCTTCACTACAACTTTCTGAGGAAGTATTATCATCTTTGTTTTAAAGTACTGGAATGTAACTCTCAGAAAAATTAGGTACAGTTAGCCCTCCATATCCACAGATTGAAATTATCTGGAAAGAAATAAAACTAATACAACCAAAAAAAAAAAATAAATAAAAATAGAGTAAAACAATTTTATACCTAGCATTTACATTGCATTAAGTATTATACGCATATGGGAGGATGTGCATAGGCTATACACAAATACTATGTAAGGGACTCAAGCATTTGCAGATTTTGTTATCCATTAGGGTCTTGGAACCAGTGCCCCATGGATACCAAGGGACAAATGTAATGTGTCTATAGATGGTAAATGGGCGAATCCAGATTCAAACACAATTGTTAACTCTAAAATCTCACATCATGCATTAAGGTACAATCGACTTAAAACAGTATACCTTAGACTTTTTTCTTTTCTTGAGACAGTCTTGTTCTGTCACCTAGGCTGGAGTGCAGTGGCGTAATCTCGGCTCACTGCAACCTCCGCCTGCCAGGTTTAAGTAATTCTCCTGCCTCAGCCTCCCAAGTAGCTGGGACTATAGGCATGTGCCACCATGCCTGGTTAATTTTTCACCATGCTGGCCAGGCTGGTCTCAAACTCCTGACCTTGTGATCCTCCCGCCTCGGTCTCCCAAAGAGCTGGGATTACAAGCATAAGCCACGGCGCCTGGCCCATTGAACATTATTTTAAACAAGTATAACTGATCAACAGTAATTGATATTTCCCTGTCATATTTTCTTCATCGACAAAGAAAAAAGAATGTTTTAAACAACTACACAAGGTTAACATGGGAAATAATACAAACAGTGGTATAATGTCATGAATAGACCATACTTAATCTTTGTATTTACAGGGGAAATGGTAAATAAATTTTGCTTTAGGACTACTTTGTTTACCTCCATTTAGCAAGTACAAGGAATTTAATGTAATGATATATGCTTATAAAACAATTTCTCATGAGATTAATCAATTCACATTTATTCTTAGGGAATGAAAACTGAACTTTTCTATAGGTTATTTCTTCAAAGCATTAATAAATACTAACAGAAATCTGCTGAAATTAAAAATGGGGCAAAAAATAGATACGAGTCAACGTCAAGGAAGTTTTTCATAAGCTAGCAGTTAGATATCCATGAGTTTCCCCTACTTTACACGACCCCTTATAGTTTCCAAATTAACATATACTGTGGTATTGGTAGACTATTTCTAAATAATAAAGTTATAATGACAATTAAAGACACAAAGATTCTGAATAAAGGTCCTAGTATTACTCATTTTTTTTTTACAGCTATTATTTCATATATAAACCATGTTTCTTTTTAAATTATATTTCAGGGTTATATATTAAATGTTTCTGTTAAAATATATTTGTCAATACAAATAAAAAAAATCAAGATTTTTAAAAAGAGAACTATGACAAAAAAGTGCAATGTTCCCCAGATTTCCTCAGAACTTCAATAAATATGTGCACAGCAAATAGAAAATATACTGTCTCAAAGTGAATTGAACAAATTAAATAATTAGAAACAGTTAATGCCAAATAGAAAAGTATAGCTAAGTAAGAACCAAACAATGCTTTTCTTGTGCTTTTGTCTAACAATGTATTTTTCTGTCCATATTATTTATAATTATTCAGATTTTGGCTTCCTGAAAAATACGTGTATATAATATGGACTGAACTGCTAAATATATTCATTGACTTGACAAATAAAAAAACAAGTGCATACTATGGGTACTGTGCTGGAGACTAGGTGAGGCCCTGAAAATTCCCAAAACCTACACAGAGAAAAACCACTTCTGTCTCATAAATAACATCCTAGTCAAAACGAGATCAATGTACAAAACACACAAATAAGTGTAAAAAGTTTCCAATAAAAGATACCTGACAATGCATTTCCATGAAGAGCCATCTTGATCATCTTGTTCTTCTATGTACATTCTGACATTGTGATCTTGATCCAATTGGTACCAGTACATGAGGCCATCTTTGTCTCGCCCAATTGGCTGGAGACGCATAGTATCAGCATCCTCCTCATTAATAATATTCTTGAATTTGAGATTGTCATCAAACTGACACTCGCAGAGGTACTGAAAAAATAGTCATAACATGGCTTAAAATACCTCCCAAATATTTCTCCATCACAATAAATATGATACAACCGTAGAACTGATTCAGGGAAAGTGGCAGACAGAACACATATACTATATTCCTTCTTTCACTAGCCTCTCCCCACTTTCATACAAACTGTTTAGAACAGTCAATATTTTCAGATAACATTTTGTATTAATATCATACTAATTTATAGGTTTAACACAACCACTGACACACAAATTAAGTTTTATTTCAAAAGCAATGAGCCTGTTTGCACTAAAAACTCTCAAATCATCTCATGGTATAAGATTTTTTGTTTTAGGCCCAGCATGGTGGCTCACATCTGTAATCCCAGCACTTGAGGAGGTCAAGGCAGGAGGAGCACTTGAGTTCAGGAGTTAAAGACCAGCCTCGGCAACATGGTGAAACCCCATCTCTACAAAAAATACAAAAATTGGCCAGGTATGGTGGTGCACAGCTATTTAGGGGGTTGCAAGGTTGAAGTTGTGGTGAGCTGTGATCTCGCCACTGTATTCCAGCTTGGGCAACAGAGCAAGACCCTGTTGCCAGAAACATTTTTTTATTTAAAAATTTTATTTTATTTTTTTACATTTTATTTCATAAATGACAAATAAAAATTGTATATATTTATCGTATACACCATGGTATTCTGATATATGTGTATAGTGTGGCATGGCTAAACCAAGCTAATTAACATAACACATCTACTACCTAATGTACTTAGAATTTTTGGTGGTAAAGACATTTAAAATATGCCGTCTTAGTAATTTTCAAATATATTATATATTGTTATTATCTACAGTTACCATGTTGTACAACTGATCTCCTAACTAATTCCTCCTGTCTGATTTTTTGTAACTTGGGCCATTACAAGTGAAGTCTACCCCTCACTTCCCTAATCCCTGGTAATCAACACTCTATTTTGATTCTATGAGTCTGACTCTTAGATTCCACATTAAGAAATAAATCATGGGGTGTGCCTGGGTTGTTTTATTTAACATAACATCCTCCAGGTTGAACGTGTTGTCACAAAAGCGGGAATTGCTGCTTATACATTCTTCTGTTGACAGACATTTAGAATGATCCTGTATCTTTGTTATTGTGATTAATGATGCAGTAAACACGGGAGTGGAGATACTACTTCAAGAAACAAATTTCACTTCCTCTGGATATATCTAGTGGAATGTTGAATCATAGTAGTTCTACTTCGAATTTTTTGAGAAACCTCCATGCTATTTTCCATAATGGCTGAACTAATTTACATTCTCACAATCAGTGTACAAGGATTCCTTTTCTATACAAGTTTACCAAACTTGTTATCTCTTGTCTTGTCATTTTGATAATAGCCATCCTAACAAGCATAAAATGATATCCCATTGTGGTTTTAATCCACATTTCCCTGATAATTAGTGATGTTGAGCATTTATTCATACATCTGTTGGCCATTTACTACGTCTTCTTCTGAGAAATGTCTGTGGAAGTCCTTTGCTCATTTTTACATCAGATTATTTGTTTTCTTGCTGTTGCCTGAGTTTGTTATATGGTTTGAATATTAAACTCTTCTAGTCCTTTTATACTTTCAGGTCTTATAGTTAAGTCTTTAATCCACTAAGATAACATCTGTGTAC
Source organism: Saimiri boliviensis (assembly GCF_048565385.1). Classification (NCBI taxonomy): domain Eukaryota; kingdom Metazoa; phylum Chordata; class Mammalia; order Primates; family Cebidae; genus Saimiri; species Saimiri boliviensis. The sequence goes on along the minus strand of NC_133454.1, from coordinate 23,615,726 downwards.
GGTGTAAGATAAGGGTCTAACTTCATTCTCCTGCATGTGGATAACCAGTTTTCCCAGCACCATTCATTAAATGGACTGTCGTTTGCCTAGTGTGTAATCTTGATACCACTATCAAAAAGCAACTGACCATAAATACATGGGTTTATTTCTGGGCTTTCTGTCTTGTTACAGTGGTTGATGTATCTGCTTTTTACCAATACCATGTTGTTTTGATTGCTATAACTTAGTAGATTTTGAGATTGGGTAGCATGATGCCTCTAGTTTTGTTCTTTTGGCTTACGATTGCTTTGGTTATTCAGGGTCCTGTGGTTCCGTTTGAATTTGAGGGTTGTTTTTTATTTCTGTGAACAATGCCGTCGGAATTTGATAGAGATTGCTTGAATCTGTAGATCACTTTGAGCAATATGGATATCTTTTCTTTCTTTTTTTTTTTTTTTTGAGACAAAGAGTCTCACTCTGACATCAGGCTGGAGTGCCGTGGTGTGATCTCGGCTCACTGCAACCTCCGCCTCCTGGGTTCAAGTAATTCTCCTGCCTCAGCCTCCCAAGTAGCTGGGACTACAGGCACATGCCACCATGCCCAGGTGACTTGTGTATTTTAGTAGAGACGGCGTTCCACTATGTTGGCCAGGATGGTCTCGAACTCCTGATCTCATGAGCCACCCGCATCAGCCTCCCAAAGTGCTGGGATTAAAGGCATGAGCCACTGCAACCGGTTGTATATCTTAACAAGATTAATTCTACTAATCCATGAAAACAGGACATCTTTTCATTTATTTGTCTTTTCTTTCATTAATGTTTTGTAGTTTTCAGTGTAGAGATCTTTCACCTCTTTGGTGAAACTTATTCCTAAATATTTTTTGATGCTATTGTAATGAATTTTTTAATTTCTTTTTTGGATAGTTTGTGATTTGTGATTAGAAACACTTCTGATTTTTGTATATTGATTTTGCATCTGTCAATTTTACTGAATTCATTTATTAGTTCTAACAGTCTGTTGGTAAAGTCTCTAGGATGTTTCATACATAAAATCACAAAAACAAAACAAAACGATAATCATGTCATCTGCAAACAGTGACAATTTAACTTCTTCCTTTCCAATTCAGATGACTTATTTCTTTTTGTAACTAACTGCTCTGACTAGGACTGCCAGTACTATGTTGAATATAAATGGCAAGTAGGTATCCATGTCTTGCTCCTGATGTTAAAGGAAATGCTTCCAGTTTTTCACTGTTGAGTACGATGTTAAGTTGTGGGGTTGTCTTACATGACCTTTCTTGCGCTGATACATATTCTTTTCATATCTAATTTGTTGTGAGTTTTTATCATAAAAGCAAAGTTGGATTTTCTCAAATCTTTTTTCTGCATGTATTCATATGATCATATATTTGTCCTTCATTCTCTTAATGCAGAGCATCACAATTTTACTTAATTAATTTACTTAATTCTTTAGACAGAGTCTCTCTCTCTCACCCAGGCTGGAGTACAGTGGCATGATCTTGTCTCACTGCAACCTCTGCCTCCAGAGCTCAAGTGATTCTTCTGTCTCAGCCTCTGTCTTAGCTGGAATTACAGGTATGCACCACCATGCCTAGCTAATTTTTGTAATTTTAGTAGAGATAGGTTTCCCCATGTTGGCCAGGCTGCTCCTGAACTTCTGACCTCAAGTGATCTGCCCACCTCAGCCTCCCAAAAGTTGGGATTACAGGCATGAGCCACCCTGCCTGGTTTATTTATTTCTTAAAGACAGAGTCTCAGTCTGTCACCCAGGGTGGGGCACAATCATACTTCAAGCAATCCTCTGCTTCAACCTCCCCGGTAGCTAGGACTACAGGTGTATGCCACCACATTCAGCTAGCTTTTAAAAATATTTTTTAGAAAACTGGTCTCACTGTGTTGCCCAGGCTAGACTTGAACTCCTGGGCTCAAGTGATTTTCCTGCCTCAGCCTCCCAAAGTGCTGGGATTACAGGTGTGAGCCACTGTACCTGGCCATACATCACATTTACTGATTTGCATATGATGAACAATCCTTGCATTCCAGGATAAATCCCACTTGATTATAGTGAATAATCCCATTTATGTGCTGTTAACTTTGGTTGCTAGTTATTTTGTTCAGGATTTTTGCATCTGTGTTCATCTGGAATATTTCTTTTCTTATAGTGTTTGTGTCCAGCTTTGAGATCAGTATAATGCTGGTCTTATAAAATTCGTCTGGAAGTATTTTCTCCTCTTCAGTTTTTTAGAAGAGTTTGAGAAGGACTAGTATTAGTCATTCTTTAAATGTCTGGTAGAATTCAGCTGTGAAGCCATCATGCCCTGGGCTTTTCTCTGATGGGACATTTTTGACCACTGGTACAACTTTCTTACTTGTTATTGGTCTGTTCAGATTTTCTATTTCTTCATAATTCAGTCTTGGTAAAATATGTGCTTCTAGTATTTATCCTTATTTTTCTATATCATCCAAACATTCATAGTTTGTCTCTTATGATCCTTTATATTTCTGTGGTATTGCTTATAATGTCTTCACCTTAATTTCTGATTTAGGTCTTCTTTCTTAGCCTAGCTAAAGGCTGTCGGTTTTGTTTGTCTTTTCAAGAACCAACTCTTAGTTTTGTTTATCTTTCCTACCAATTTTTTTCTAGTCTCTATTTCACTGAATTTTGCTCTGATCTTGGTTATTTTCTTCCTCCTACTAAGTTTGGGTTTAGTTTGTTCTTCTAGTTTCTTGCAATATAACATTAGGTTGTTATTTGAGATCTTTCTTCTTTTTTTTTTTTTTTTTTTGAGACAGAGTTTCGCTCTTGTTACCCAGGCTGGAGTGCAATGGCGCGATCTCGGCTCAGCGCAACCTCCGCCTCCTGGGTTCAGGCAATTCTCCTGCCTCAGCCTCCTGAGTAGCTGGGATTACAGGCACGCGCCACCATGCCCAGCTAATTTTTAGTATTTTTAGTAGAGACGGGGTTTCACCATGCTGACCAGGATGGTCTCGATCTCTTGACCTCGTGATCCACCCGCCTCGGCCTCCCAAAGTGCTGGGATTACAGGCTTGAGCCACCGCACCCGGCCTCTTCTTTTTTAATATGCCCATTGATTGCTATAAACTTCCCTCTTAGATTTGCTTTTGCTGGATTTTTTAAGTTCTGGCATGTTGAATTTCCATTTTCTTTTTTTTTTTTTTTTTTTTTTTGAGACAGAGTTTCGCTCTTGTTACCCAGGCTGGAGTGCAATGGCACGATCTCGGCTCACCGCAACCTCCGCCTCCTGGGTTCAAGCAATTCTCCTGCCTCAGCCTCCTGAGTAGCTGGGATTACAGGCACGCGCCACCATGCCCAGCTAATTTTTTGTATTTTTAGTAGAGACGGGGTTTCACCACGTTGACCAGGATGGTCTCGATCTCTCGACCTCGTGATCCACCCGCCTCAGCCTCCCAAAGTGCTGGGATTACAGGCTTGAGCCACCGCGCCCGGCGAATTTCCATTTTCATTTCTCTGAAGATTTTTAAATTTTCCCTTTGGATTTGTTTTTAACATGTTGGTTATTCAGGAGTCATGGTATAAAACTTTCAATTCTTTGTCTCCTCCAGGTTTTGGATTAGCATTCTTCTTCAAAAGACTGTTTCTGAAAGCCTGAGACATATGCAGTTTTCAAGGAAGGTAGATTTTCACTGATAGCTGCCTCTGAAAAATTCTTTTAATAAAAAGATACTCACATACTAGATTGGAAGAACTACATTTTGTTATGTATTTTGTAGATGATTAGAGTATAAGTCAGATTTCTTCCTGACTCTCTGCCAGGGCAGAGAGCCTATTACAGCCTTTATGCCTTCACCTATGTCAGGTATCTCAGTAGTCTCTAAACATTTTTGATCAAGCATCTTTATTACTAAAAAATTTACAACATACCCTGAAAAGTTGTAAGTATTATATATACTTTCTTATGTATTTACACAATAAATGCATAATATACACACTAATATATAACATGTGATACTAATTACATATGTTTAAGTAATTAAATGCATAATACTAAAGTATTACATACATTATAAGAATGCACAAAAAGGTATTTCAAAAATTGGGATTAATAAAAGTTATGAGTACAACTTCTATAACTTTATTTTGACTCCCAATGAATCACCCCTCTTGGTACCACAAGGTGGTATAGAGACAGATGAACCTGCATGACTGTACACCCTAAAATCTGAGTTTACCATGACTTTTGGTTTTCTGAGAAAAGTATGTTACGGATCTTGAAGACTTCTGTGTAGGCTCCAACAACAATCAACATCTAATAGCAAATTAACAGCTACCCTATTGTCTTATCCAGCTCCAAAATAATAATATGTACACTGACATTATATTTTAAGGATCATCATAAAATCTTGAGGTCTTTTGAATAATAAACCTACTTACAAAACACTATAAATTTTAGAAGCAGCAAAAACTTCATTAATGTTTTCACAAAGAGTATTTTTTTCCCCTGTATTATACTGACCACTTTGCTACTAATTAGGAGCCAACAGTAGGGAGTGGGCAGGAAAAGAAAACTCAAACTTGTAAAAAAGCGTCCTTTGAGATGACCCATTTAAGTCAAGTCGGTTGGTTATATGAGGGTTTATCAAGTACAAAATGACATGCTCCTAGTCATCTAGAACACAGTATCAAACTGCTAATTTAGTAAGTCAGTAGAAAATTATCCACAGTTTACAAGTATATAGTAATGATTGTGAAGGTTGAAAACAATGAATTAAACTAATTTGGAGCAACTGCTTGCCCATGTTATTACTGTTCCTACAAGAGATAATTAAACATAGATATATTTTGAAAAAAGCAGTACTTTAAAGTAGATTGTCACAAAAAATAGAAGACTACATTGTCCTTGTCTACTAATAATAAAAGTGTCTACTTTTTGTTTATTTTCCAATTTAACCAGGAGTCAAAAGTGAAATTTTAAATTAAAATAACTGTAACAATAAATTTATTACCTTTAAGAGTGCTAGTTTGCATTCAACACTCATTTCAAGATAGCCTTTCTTCTCCATCTCCCATGCCCAGGTACTGTTAAACTCTTGGCATATCTGTCAGATAAAGTTAATATCTTAATACATGAAAGCAATTTTCATTTACATTGGTAGACTTGTACAACTATGCTATCTGTTCTGTTAATACATGTTTATAAAGGAAAGAGGTTACACTAAACAGTCCAATCTAATTGTACCCTAAAATGCATACTACTTAAAATGATAAAAAATATTTACTATTGTTTGATAACTGAATTTAAGGTAAAGTAAGAAGGGATCTCTGTGGCTCTCTCCTCTGCTATCAAGAACTTTATACACACATTATAGACACATTTTCCCATATGAGGGTAGTTATTGGATTCCATCCCTCCAAATGGCTGGAAGTTCCTTAAGGGCAAGGACAAAACTATTCATCTTCATGCCTAGGACAGAATCAGGTTCAAAAAACATGCCAAATTGTACACATACCTTTAATCACACCTCTCTCTACCTCACTGTTCTCCTATTTGGGGGTAAAGTTAAAATTCCATTGCTTGGTATATGAAAACTTATGTAACTTGGCTTTAAGGCAAATGTCTATGCTTCTCTTTCTACACAAGTACTTTAGGCAAACCAGAGCCTCTGTAACAGGCCAAAGAAAGATGATCTGAATAACCACTGCGCTTAAAAGCCAGTGCAGGAAGCTTTCTCTCATTTCAGCAGCATTCCCCTAACCTAGAGGTCAGAGGAAGCCAGTAAGGGAGGTTAACACAGTGAAATACAAATGAGTTCTATGACCTCTGTGAGCTAGTTTTTTTCAGCAATAAAACGGGAACAGTAATAATATTACCTTAAAGTAGGCATAAAATAACATAAAATGTCAGCAATTTCACTTATTTATTGCAATTCAAGGAGTCAGGAGTATAATGAGGACCAAAAGAGAAGAACCAACATAAGGCAAGAGGTTATCCTAGAGTACGGGCAATGGGCTAGACAGGAGAAAAATAAACTGGCTCTCTCAGGTAGGTCACCCTTTTCCTAGCCTGCACTAGTAACATCTTTTTATCAATTTGTATAAGGAAATCAGTATTAATATAGAAAAAGAATATAAAACAAGCAGTATGGCCAGGAACAATACAGGATCTTTTTTTGTTTTGTTTTGTTTTGTTTTGTTTTTTTGAGGTAGATCTCACTCTGTCACCCAAGGTAGAGTAGAGTGGCATGATCACAACTTACTGCAACCTTAACCTCCCTGGGCTCAGGTGATCCTCCCACCCCAGCCTCCTGAGGAGCTGGGACTACAGGCACGTGCCACCACACCTGGCTGATTTTTGCATTTTTTGTAGAGACAGGGTTTCTTCATGTTGCCCAGATGGACAACGAACAGTCTTAAAAGACTCACAGGAAGCATGAGTTTCCCATTCCCTAGAATATCACACTTCCTCTGGCTGACAGTGTTACGTTTCTTTTGAGAGAAAAAACCAGATATACAGAAAATGGGAAAAATCAAAATATTATATGAGAAAGACCCTAAAGTGATGATATCAAAAGCTAAAATGTCAGAATGTGAATAGAAATTTTACCACAATGAGAAAGATAATAATAAATGTTGGTGAGAATACGGAAAAATGTGAATGCTTACAGTTTGTTAGTGGGAATATAAAATGGTGCGGTTGCCTTGGAAAACAGCTTGGCAGTTCCTAAAATGTCAATATTTAGCTACCATATGACTTAGCCATTACACTTCTAAGTATTTACACAAGAAAAAAGAAAACATATGTCCATAAAAAAATCTTTACACAAATGTTCATAGCAGTATTATCCACAACTGCCAAAAGGTGGAAACAACCCAAATGTCCACTAACAGGTGAATCAATAAACTGTGGTACATCACACAATGGAATTTCATGTAGCCATAAAAAGAAATGAGGTGATGACGCACTACAGCATGGATGAGGCTTGAAAACATGTTAGGCGAAAGAAACCAGACACAAAAGGTCATATATTGCATGATTCCATGTATATGAAATGTCTAGAATAGTCAAATCCACATAGATAAAGTAGACTAGCAGTTTCCAGTGGACAGGGAAAGGAAGGAATGGGAAATGACTGCTGGTAAGTATGCAATTTCTTTTCAGAGTGATAAAAGTGTTCGCAAATTAAGATAACAGTGATGGTTGCACATTCCCTGTAACTATACTACTAAACACTAAATTGTTTATTTTCAAAGAGTAAATTTTACAGTGTGTGAATATCTCAAATTTTTAAAAATGAGAGACAATCAACAATGCGGAGCTCAGCTTATGATCTGAATGAAGCATTTATTGAGTGCTCAGTTGAGTACCAGGCCCCTAGAAGAAGACAACATTGGCTGACTATCCAAGAGGCTAATGCTGAGTATGGGGAAGCTTCTCCTCGGTACCTTAGAGGTGAAAAATGACATAGCTCCAAAGTTTGGCCAACAACCCAGATGTTGAAGCACAGCCAATGGCTCAGTGTCACAAATTCCAAAAACAGCTAACAACTATTGATTAGCATTTATGTGTAAAAAGGGAGGAAATAAAAAGAGAAATGGATATAAAGATGATAAAAATCCTTTGCTCCCCACACTGTTTAACTTAAATTTACTGACCTTTATTCATAGTATTTAGGGTACAATACTTTCGTTGTGCAGATTTCAAAGATAAATTTACTACTCATTTTGTATTTCTTCAAGGGCAATTTAGACATACTGCTATGCAATTTGATGTTTAAAAGAAAAATCCACTGGCCTGGCGCAGTGGCTCACGCCTATAATCCCAGCACTTTGGGAGGCCGAGGTGGGTGGATCACAAAGTCAAGAGATCGAGACCATCCTGGTCAACAAGGTGAAACCCCGTCTCTACTAAAAATACAAAAAATCAGCTGGGCATGGTGGCGCGTGCCTGTAGTCCCAGCTACTCGGGAGGCTGAGGCAGGAGAACTGCCTGAACCCAGGAGGTGGAGGTTGCAGTGAGCCGAGATTGCGCCATTGCACTCCAGCCTGGGTAACGACAGTGAAACTCTGTCTCAAAAAAAAAAAAAAAGAAAAAAGAAAAATCCACTAACTAGCTCTGTACAAAATAGTCATAACTTACTGTTACCACAAAATAAATGCTGCAAATAAAACTTGCAAATAGAAAGAATATTCAAAAAGACTCTAAATAATTTTTATGAAAAGCTATTTAATCTACACCAGGGGTAAGCAAACTTTTTCTCAAGGCCCAAACAACAAATAATTTAGGCATTGTGGGCCATAGGGTCTCTCTTGAAATTATTCAAAACTACTATCATAGTGCAAAATCAGCCATAGAATATATGTAAATGAAAAGGCATGGCTGTATTCCACTAACACTCTGTTTATGGATAATGAATTTGAATTTCACATAATTTTTACATGTCACCAAATATTATTATTCTTTTGATTTTTTTCTCCCAATCATCTAAATATATAAAAATCATTCTTAGCTTTCTGAGACAAGTAGCAGGCAGGATCTGGCTCATGAGCTATAGTCTGCCTAGGGAGCCAGAAACTAGCTGTGTCTATCAAAGACTGTCTATAATGGTGAATTCTTGGGTCCTGGAAGCAACCAGATCCCAATTACATTGGTAATTTATATTAATTCCCCATGCGCCAAGTTGATTCTGACCAAGAAGCATTATAATTATAATTTGGTTTTACATGCAATTTCTCTTCAGGGAGGGAATGTTCTAGTATCTAAAACATGAACAACTTGACATAAAATTTGTACCTATTATCACCTATCATTATTCTATAATACTTGTTCTGGCTAGGCGTGGTGGCTCATGCCTGTAATCACAGCACTTTGGGAGGTGGAGGCAGATCATGAGGTTAGGAGTTTGAAACCAGCCTGACCAACATGGTGAAACTTGTCTCAAAAATAAAAATAAAAATAAATTTTTTTAAAAATAAAGAAACTTGTTCTATGTTTGATTCTCTATAAATCTAGCTGACAGGTCAGGTCCTATTGCGTTCCCCTGAATGGTGCCTGAGGGACAATCATTCTCCTGACACAATACCAGAATCAGAGTTTGCTGTCTGCAAGGCTAAAAGTAAAAAATGTGGCCAGTGAGGCATCCTGGCCACCAGTCTACTCTCATTCCAATACCCCCTGCATCTTTTCCTCCTAACCTCTACATACAGGTAAACAAAACAGAGGATGAGGATAGTAAATGTTGGGCAGAGGAAAGGAAGGGAGATTTTAAAGGTATCATATCAGCTCAATATACACAGGAAAAGTGACTTCACATGCCTATAGGGCAAATACATAGACTTTATCTCAGTGGGATCATTAACATATTTATCTTAGGTTTATATAAAAAATCAAATTACCAATAATTCCTTCTGATAACTCATAAGAAATTTAAAAGGAGGGTGTGAAATGGCTTCTAAGAGCCTAGGGTCTCATCCCTGGGAGGAGCTAGCCCCCCTTAAGTTCCAGTATGGAAAAACCCAAGGCTTTCAAAAGAATTTACTTTGGGTTCCAGCCAACATCTAAAGACAGGTCCCAGACCTCCCCTTCCCATTTACTAAACAAACAAACTTAAAATTTTAACTTCTTCCTCTGCCCTCTTGAGATGCATATGTATCTCCTAAGACCCAGAGTATCTTTCTGAAGGACCCTTTGAAATGTAATCAACAGGGCCTCTGTGAGAGGATAGATGCCTAATTTCCATTCATGCTAGTTAGAAGACATAAATGACATAATCACAGAAAGTCAACAATGCTCTTCACTGCTTTTTAAATTTTTCACTTCCGTAACTTGACTAAAGCTCTCCCGTTCCTCCCACTCCTCTCCCTATTCCCTCTTTTTTCCTTAAAACACCCCGTTACCTCTGCACAAATTCGAACACAGCACAGCTCCGTCTTGTACTCTAGTAGTTACTGAACAAAATCTGTCTTTATCCACTTTAACTAGTGTCAGGCTTTATCTTTGACAAGCGAAGTCCTTGGAGATCATTTAGAACCAAATCTTTATTTTATAATTAAGTAACAAAGTTGAAAGATAATCAACCAGTGATTCCACAAATATTACCATGTACAGATTATATGGCAATAACCAGTCTAGGAGCTTCGGTACTGTGGTGAAAAAGACAACCCATTGAAACTGATATAGGAGACAAAAAAATTATTTAGGCAGATGGTGAGGGCAAAAGAGTCCTTAGCAGAACCTCCCTTCTAACAAAAAGCAGCCCAAGAAGTTATTTCAGGCTGCCCAAGAGCAGCCTGAAAAATCGAGCTGCCAACATAAATAGGGAAGCTGGAAGCTTGCATGGGGGAATGCTGGCAGCCGCGCCAATAGAAAAGGGCTACCTGGGGGCCAGGCATGTCCAGCATAGAAGCTCCATCTTCCCTTTTTGGTTAGCACGTGTACAGTAATAAAGAAATGGGCAACAGCTCAGGCTGAAAACTAGCCTGCATAATAAAAGACTGAAGTGAAGGCTGCCAGAGATTCACCCCATGTGAATGGTACAACTGATCTTAACCGGTTTTTCATTCCCTATGTAGATCAGATACCACCTCCCCACCAACTCATCTATAAAATCCCTTGCATTTCACCATGGATTGGCAACCCATTTTTCCAGGACCCCTCTCCGTAGCTGAGAGCTAGTCTCTCTTTCGCCTATTAAACTTCCACTCTCAACCTCACTCTTTGTGTGTCTATGTCCTTGATGTCCCTGGCTGTGAGACAATGAACTTTGGGTGTCGCCTCAGACCAGGTCACAAACTGTCAGAGGCATGAACCAGAGCAGCTTCATGTTGAATAGGGGCTGGGCAAAATAAGCCTGAGACTTATTGGGCTACATTCCCACAAGGTTAAGGCATTCTAAGCCATAGGATTAGATAGGAGGTCATAAAGACCTTGCTGATAAAACAGTAAAGAAGCTGGCCAAAACCCTCCAGAACCTCTGATTGTCCTCACTGCTACACAAAACAGTCTACAAAGGCGATGACAATCAGTCTAAAAAGGGGAGGCATGAATAATCCACTTCTTATTTAGCATATAATCAAAAACAACCATAAAAATGAGCAACCCACAGCCCACAGGGCTGCTCTACCTAGGGAGTAGCCATTGTTTTATTCCTTTACTTTCTTAATCAACCTGCTTTCATTTTACCTTATGGATTTGTGTGAGTTCCAAGAGCACTCTCTCTTGGGGTCTGGATTGGGATCCCTTTCTGGTAACAAAATAGCCTTTACAAAAACGGTATCATTGAGAAAGTATGGCAAGGGGAGTTCTGATCTAGCCATCTCCCATCTTTGCCTTTAATCTGCCCCTAATCATTCCTGGGCTTAAATTTTGGGAGACATTTAGTTTACAATTTAAATGATAATGGCCCTGCCCCAAAACTCAACTGCCTTTGTAAAGCTAATAAGACACCACTAGGCTAGGAGGGTAGAGGAGCCTGAATTTAGCTAAGGTGTGCAAACTTACCCAACGCATAGCCAACACCAGGACAGTTTTAAATGCGGCCCTACATAAATTTGTAAACTTTCTTAAAACATTATGAGAATTTTTGTGATTTTTTAAAAGCATATCAGCTATCATTCATGTCAGTGTATTTTACGTGTGCCCCAAGATAATTCTTCTTTCAATGTGACCCAGAGAAGCCAAAAGATTGGACACACCTGGTAGAGGTGAAGGATTGCCAGCCATTATTCAGAGATTAATAAGACATGCAACTTCCCCAATTAATGCTGCAGATAACATCACTATTATACAACCTTTTGAGAGGTCTTTCCAGGTTTTTTGTATGTCTGATGACCAGTGGCTCCACCTGCACCTGCCAAACTGTGGCCCCACCCGCACCTGCCAACCTGTGGCCCCACCCAGCAATGACCAAGTATGCAGGAAGATAATTTCTATTGCACCCCCAACCAATCAGCAGCAAACACTCACTGCCTACCCATCCCACCCCTTCCCCTAAACTGTGTTTGAAAAATACTAGCCCCCAAATGCTACAGGAGGCTAATCTGAATAATAATTAAGACTATGGTCTTCCCTTTAGCTGGTTCTATCTTGGTAAAACTCTTCCACTATTGCAATTCCCCTGCTCTATATGGGCAGGGCATATTGGGTGCTTATATCCTATGAGGCAGTCAAACAGGAAAACTAGTAAGAAAATATTGAGGAAGGAGACCCAGGCATCTGAGGTCAACTTCCCCTTTGACTATCACACTGCATTTCAATAGAAGAAAAGGCTGGCCGACTGGCGCCTCCTGTTTCACCTTCCTGTAGGTGGCAGACCTGGTCTTGGGGAAACTCTCCGGAAGACACTGTTTTTACTTAAAACAAGATCAAACCCAAAACCTTTTCACATGTGAGTCCTAAAACTGTAAACCGGAACCCTTTCATATATGATTCCTGAAACTGTAAACCAAAAACTGTACCCTTTCATATATGATTCCCGAAGTTGTAAACCAAAACTCTTTTCATACGTGATTTCTAAGACTGTAAACCCAAGATTCTTCCACGTGTAATATCTAAAATATAAGCCTATATAAAGGCAGAACTTTCCTTTGTTAGACAAGCTGAGCTTTGGACAAATTATCACTCAGACTCCTGGGCCAAATAAACTTCTTCCTTCTCCATTCAGTATTCGAGAGATCAGTTTCCCATGGCAGCTCCTGCTACAATATCAAGCAATAAAAATGATACGTTGAAAATAAAAAAGAGTAATATGATATAGAAAGTTTGAGTACTACTCTGGATTGGGTGCTTACTGAAGGCCTCATTTAAAAGTTGACATTTGAGGCTGGGGTAGGTGGCTAAATGTCTGTCATTCCGGTATACTTTGGGAGGCTGAGGTAGGAGGATCACTTGAACCCAGAAGTTTGAGATCAGCCTGGGCAATGTAGGGAGACTTTATGTCTACTAGAAATTTTTTTAATTAGGGCTTGTTGTGGTGATTCACTCCTCTAATTCCAAAACACTGGGAGACCAAGGCAGGAAGATTGCTTGAGCCCATGAGTTTGAAACCAGCCTAGGCAACATGGCAAAACCCTGTCTCTAGAAAAAATTAAAAAATGAGGCAGACATGGTGGCATATGCCTGTAGTCCCAGCTAAGGTTGTGGGATGGGGGTGAGGGGATGGGATGGAGTAGAAGCCAGGGAGGTGGTGGTTGCAGTGAGCTAAGATCATACCACTGCACTCCAGCCTGAGTGACAGAGTGAGATCCTATGTCCAAAAAACAAACAAATCAACCCAAAAACAAAAACTAAAAATAACAAAATCAGCCAGGCATGGTGGCTCGTGTATAGTCAGTCACAGCCTGGTATGGTGGTACACATGTATAATCCTAGCTACTAGGGAGGCTGAGGCTGGAGGACTGCTTGAGCCCAGGAATTCAAGGTTGTAGTGACACGAGATTGTGCCACTGCACTCCAGCCTGGGTGAGATAGTGAAACCCTGTCTCAATAAAGAAAAAAGGCCAGTGTAAATTCACTAGACTAAGGAGGAAAGTGGCAAAAGACAGGGTAAAATAGGTAATCAAAGGCCAAATTATGTAGGTCAAGATAAGGAATTAAGATTCTATTTCAAATACGATGGGATACCATTAGAGGATTTTAAATAAGAGAAAATAGTATGATCTGACTTATGCTTCATTTAAAATGATGGCTGTTGTGTAGAAAACGGATTGCAGAGGGACAAGAAGGGGAAACTAGGAAACCAACCTGAAGGCCAATGGTGGCATGCATTATGAGGGTAGTGCCGATCAGAGAGAAGGAAGCTGTAATTTGGAGGTGGAATTATCAGGACTTCTGATGGAACAGACGTGGAGGGTCAGTAGCAAAGAAAAATCAAGGATGACACCTAGATTTATCAAGGTTCCTTGGCTTGCACAAAGAGGAAAAATACTTTTAACTAAGGTATTAAAACTGGGAGAAGGAAGTTAACAAGAGATTTGCTTGTATATAAAGATGGTGGTATGTATTAGACATCTAAGAAGCGTGGTTGCTGAAAGTCAGTGACTTAGCTGAGACTTGAAACTTATGGCCCCTGATTCAGAGATCTTCTGACTGGGTCACATTGTCTTTACTCAAACCTTTCAAATCTGAATCAAGAAGAATTTAATAGTTGAGCTCTGGGAAGTGAAGAGCTGCATCTTACTCATATTCATATTCCTAGCCCTTTGAGACATAAAGTTTGAGACACAGAGCAGGTACAAAACAAACATGAGTATACAAAAAACATGCAAAGGGATTGTTTTTATCTTAATATAAAAAAATTATCTTAATAGCAATAACTTCCTTAGGTAACACAACACATCCTAAAGAAACTGTTCAATTCTTACTAGACTATAACATTTGTTTTGCCTATTTTCTATGTGCCAAATACTGTTCTAAGTACTTTAAAATATTAACTCAGTAAATTCTCATAACAACCTTTTAAGTAATTCCACAACCATTTACTACGTGCAGATTATATGGCTGGAACTAGTCAAAAGCTCAGATACCATGGTGAAGAAGACAACTTGCCATCATGGAAGTTGTAAAATGGGTAAACTAGTAAGAAAATATCAAGCAGTGAAAATGCTACACTGAAAATAAAATAATAACATGATAAGGAAAATCCTCTAACAACCCTTAGATTGAATGTACTGTTATCCTTAGGAGGAAAGTTGGGCAAAGTGGATACGTGCTTTACCTAAAGAATGAGAAAAATAAGAATTACAATAATCATTTTGGAGGACTGAAACATTTGTGCAACACTGCTACGAGACATACCCCACATTAAATATTGGAAGGGCAAACATGGATTAAAAGACAGTCTCTGCTCCAAGAAGTTCAGAATTCAAAAAGGAAGAGAGAATTGTAAACACATAATTATCGGGGGGAAAAGTAGTCAATGAGTTATCTACAAAGTGAGTAATTGACATAGCTATAAAGTACCATGAAAACACAGAGGAAACACTAACTCAGCCAAGGGATGAAGGGAGACCAAGAAAATTTTTTTCAAGTTGTGACATCTATGCTAAGACCAGAAGGATGATTGACATTTTAATGGATAAGGAGGTAAAGCTCATTTCCGAAAGAAAAAACAATGGTTTTCAATGGGAGATATGAATGATTATGGCATATTCTGTCAAGGTGGAGTTGAATGGAGTTTTTTATTCTGGAGCCCTAGATCACTGGGTTTTGGGGATTGGCAATGGACAGAGACAAGACCATAAAGTAAGATAGTGAGCAAGTCTACGAAAGTGGATCACGGCTAGTAAATATGGAGACCCAAGGAAACTCTGAAGGCAATGATAGAAAATAGTCCTATTGGCACTGCAGGACTATGAGCACAAATTCTGATGTCAAGGATAACAACTAAAGCCTATCGTAATAATACAAAGGAAAGCTAATGAAGCTTGAGCTATACTGTGGCAGAGGATATTCGAGAGAAGGCAGATTCAGGTTGAGCATGGTGGTTCATGTTTGTAATCCCAGCACTCCGAGGCCGAGGCAGGCAGATCACTTGAGCTCCGGAGTGCAAGATCAGTCTAGGCAACATAGTGAGATCCTGTCTCTAAAATTAAAAAATTTTTAAAAATTAGCCAGGTGAGGTAGCACGAGTCTATAGTCCCAGCTACTGGGGAGGCTGAAGTGGGAGGACCACTGAGCCCAAGGGGTCAAGGCTACAGTGAGCTGTGATTGCACCACTGCACTCTAGCTTGGGCAACAGAGGGAGACCTTGTCTCAAAAAACAAACAACAACAACAACAAAGAGAGAAGGTAGACTCAGATTGTGCACATATCTTAGGAAAGCAATAAGTCTACATGGTTTTACCACTCACAAAAGAACTTTCACATATTTCATTTTAGGTGGATGCCTAGTAAAACCACAAGATTTCTGAGAACAAAAGTCCAATTCATCTTTCTTTTATATTATACATAAGATTTCTTTTCAATGCAACATCTATTCATCTGTTGATGAACACAGGTTGTTTCTACCTTTTGGCTACAGTGAATAATGCTGCAATAAACACTGGTGTACAAAGATCTGTTTCAGTCCCTGCTTTGGAGTAATTATATATGTAGGAGTGTAACTGTTAGGTTATATAGCAATTCTGATGAGCTTTATGAGGAACTGCCAAACTCCCTTCCATAACAGCTGTACCATATTACATTCCCACAAGGAATTTAGGAGTTCCAATTTCTCCACAAATTCACCACACTTATTTTCTTTTTTTAAACAAAATAGCCATCCTCTTAGGTGTAAAGTGGTATCTTATGGTCTTGAACCACATTTCTCCAAGGACAAATGATGTTGAACTTTTTCTCATGTGCTTTTTGATCTTTGTGTATCTTCTTTAAGAAATGTCTATTCAAAATTTTGCCAATTGGATTGTCTTTATGTTGTTGAGTTTTAGGAGTTCCTTATATGTATCCTAAATATTAAATGCGTATTAGCTATATGGTTTGCAATAGGTGCAATTTGCAATATAAATCCTTCCATTCTGTAGGCTGTCTTTTCACTTTCTTTGTAATGTCCTTTGACGTACAAATGTTTTAAAATTTGACAAAATCTAGCTAATCTATTTTTGGTTGTTGTTGCTCAATCTTCTGCTGTCCTAAGAATCCACTGCAGATCCAAGGTCATGAAGATTTCCCTTTTTTTCTAAGCATTTCATAGATTTAGCTCTTATATTTAGGTTATTGATCCACTTTCAGTTAATTTTTGTATGTGATATAAAATAGTCTATCTGTTGTAATTTGCAAGTTCATACTTCAACAAAGAAGTATTTCATACTATAGGCAACAGTCAAAAGATATTTTAAAAATACCACAAAGGAAGGTGCAGTGGCTCACACCTGTAATCCCAACACTTTGGGAGGCCAAGGCAGGAGGATCACTTGAGCCCAGGAGTTTGAGACCAGCCTGAGCAACACAGTGAGACACCAACTCTACAAAAAATAAAAAATATTAGCTTGGCATAGCGGCACTTGCCTGTGGTTCTAGCTACTCAAGAATCACTTGAGCCCAGGAGTCTGAGATTACAGTGAGCTCTGACCACACCACTGCAGTCCACCTTGGGTGACAAGAGTGAAACCCTATCTCTAAAATAAATACATAAACAAAATATAAATAAAAATGCCACAATAAACACTCAATAAATCTTACAAACTGCATTCTTCCTTCATATTCAGCTCAGTTGAAAATCAAGAAAAGTACACATCATTAACACAGCAATACTTTACAATAAATTTCTAAAACTTTTTTATAGTCAAGGAATTTTAAGAAAGGATTTTGTATTTCCATGTTTATCTGCTTAGCGAAAGCAATGACAAACAACTTTAAATTTCTATTTTTATGTAACTTCTTTCAAAACACACTGACATAGGCATTCTTTACTATCCAAGTTCTGTGACTATGAAGGAACAGTACTTTTTTTTTTTTTTTTTTTAAGACGGAATCTCACTCTGTCGCCCAGGTTGGAGCGCAGTGGTGCGATCTAAGCTCACTGCAACCTCCGCCTCCTGGATTCAAGTGATTCTCCTGCCTCAACCTCCTGAGTAGCTGAGATTACATGTACCCATCATCACATCCAGCTAATTTTTGTGTTTTCAGTAGAGAAAGGGTTTCACTATGTTGGCTAGGCTGATCTTCCTGACCGCAGGTGATCTGCCAGCCTCCCAAAGTGCTGGGATTACTGGCATAAGGCACCGCACTCGGCCAGAACTGTACTTTTGAGTATATAATAGAAATTTTAGAACCAATACAAATTTTGCACTCTTGCCACAGGAGAGTTCTCAGCCATTATTAAGGTATTTATCAAACGCTTCTCTATGGAAAAATATTTAGGCATTTTAGTATTATAAAACATCCATTGGACCATCTGAAGTCATACAGGAGTTCAGTAGAAAACTACAGAAGATACAATCTAACATTTCTACATCCACAGGTATAAATAATTTGACCCAAGTTCACACCAATTTCCAAATGAATGCCAGCCATAGAAAAGAAAATACTTCTCTAAAATTACTCTGCTGTTGCTGTGGTTATTTATTATTAATATTTAAACAGTATTTGCTGGGTTCCAACTATTTGACAGACACTATGCTGAAACTATGCCTTCATGAAAAAACAGAGGATAGTAACAACTTACACATCTAGTAATTAGCACTGTTCAGATAAATGTTTTTCCTATACAAATCTAGTGTCCTTTCTGCACTACTACCTGCAATTCACTTATGAGACTAAATTGTGGTTGCACATACATTAGCACAGAGAAAGTAGTGTTCTCTAAGGAACATTTTACAAAGTTAAATGCTTCATATAACTTGTTATATGAAAATGCTTTGCAATATATAAAGCATTAAACATTGATGCTGTGCTATCAGACAAACCTGTGTTCAAGCCTTGCTTCACTGTCTGGTGTCTATGTGACTTTGGGAGTAATTTACCATTCTGTGATCTGGGTTGTGGTAAGAATTAAATATTGATCCATGTAAAAACAAACAAACAGAAACCAAGCATAGCACCTAGTTTATAATAAGCTGTCAAATATTATCTATTATCATTATTATTAAAAAGTTACAAAGAAACTGGAACCCTCATAAATTGCTGTGAGTACAACATAAGTTCCTATGGTACAGCCATTATGGAAAATAGTTTAGCAGTTCCTTAAAAAGTTAAAACACAGAATTACCATATGACCCAACAATTCTACTCCTAGTTATATACAGGAGAGAAATGAAAATACATGTTCACAGAAAAACTTGTACACAAATGTCCATAGCAGCGATATTTCTAATAGACAACAAAGTAGGAAAAAAGCAAATGTCCATCAACAGATAACAGATAAATAAAAGATGCTATTATCCATATAATGGACTAGTATTTGGCAATAAAAAGGAATGAGATGATACATGATACAATGTACATAAACCTTGAAATCATAATACTAAGTGAAAGAAGATACAAAAGACCACTAATTTATGATTCCATTTATAAGAAATGTCCAGAGAAGGTAAATCCATACAGATGGGTACAAGGGAAAAGGTAGGGGTGTGACTAAGACTGACTGATAACAGATACAAGTCTTCTTACTGAGATGTTAAAAAAGCTCTGGAATTAGTGGTTATGGTTGCACAACACAGCGAATACACTAAAAACTAACAAAGTGTATACTTTAAAACGGTGAATTTTATGTTATGTGAATATCTCAATTAAAAAAGAAAAACACAAAATACTAACAATGCAAATAAAAATTAAGAGTATCAACCTTAATTTACTTTTGAGAAATACAACAGTAAAGGAACATCCAGTTCTTGTCAAAATACAATCAAATTAACAAATAACAAAAGGCGACCTTTATGATTTGCTAACAGATGAAATGGGCCTTTCTGAAACTGCTGTTTAGAGTAATGTCATCTGTTGCCAAATTTATTCATTTTCAAGAGATTTCTAAACCTATTACTTATCTTCCCTTTACATTTTTTTTTTTTTTAATAGAGTCTCATTCTGTCATTCAGGCTGGAGTGCAATGGCACCATCTCAGCTCACTGCAACCTCTACTGCTCCAGTTCAAGCAATTCTCCTGCCTCAGCCTCCCGAGTAGCTAGGATTACAGGTGCCTGCCACCGCGCTCAGCTAATTTTTATAGTTTTTAGTAGAGACGGGGTTTCACTATCTTGGCCAGGCTGATCCTGAACTCCTGACCTCATGAACCACCCGCATCAGCCTCCCAAAGTGCTAGGATTACAGGCGTGAGCCACTACGCTCGGCTCTTCCCTTTCAAGGGACAAATGAATGAGGTCACTTCCTGTTGGGGGATGGAAAAACACCCCAGAAAAGACATATTAGGTTAAAATTTTTTTGAGACAGTCTCACTCTGCTACCAGGCTGGAGTGCAGTGGCACGATCTTGGCTTACTAAAACCTCCGCCTCTGGGTTCAAGTAATTCTCCTGCCTCAGCCTCCCCAGTGGCTGGGACTACTGGTGTGTGCCACCACGGCCAGCTAATTGTTTTGCATTTTTAGTAGAGATGGGGTTTCACCATGTTGGCCAGTATAGTCTTGATCTCCTGACCTCATGACCTGCCCACCTTTGCCTCTCTAAGTGCTGGGATTACAGTTGTAAGCTACCGTGCCCAGCCACATTAGGTTATTTTCTACTTAATGACATCATCTTTCAAGTATTGAGCCCCCCAAAATACCTTCTCCTTATTCTAAGATTCATATTCGCGTTCCTATTTTAACATTTCTTTGAAACACTACATTCGATGTAACAGTATTTCTTTTTTCTTTGAACTCGGAAGGCTGAGGCAGGAGAATTGCTTGAACCTGGGAGACGGAGGTTGCAGTGAGCCGAGATCGTGCCACTGCACTCCAGCCTGGTGCCTGGCGACAGAGCAAGACTCTGTCTCAAAAAAGAAGGAAAAACTCCTATTTACTTAGAAATTATTCTGAGGCTAAAAGTGATTCCTTTTAAAGGGTAATTTATTAAAAGTTGGGTTTCCCACTAGTTTTGAAGGTCTCCACATGGCTATCTTTGGGAAAGAAAAAGGGCAGTTGGAAGTAGAGGTACAGGTTCTAAATTTGTGAAGGCAAATTGTTTATTTAGCCTAGTGGTATTTATTATCCATGGTCAAGGTGTCTGAAATTGCTCATTAATCAATCATTAACAACCACAGAAAATAGAGGAACTTCACGGAAGCCTAAGGGTTCACTGGCAGAGAAATTTCTTTACGACTTGCCAAGTAAAAGGAATGTGAAGAATAAGGCCAAGGCCCATTCAACTAAGCAAGGAGTTAACAGGTCCTAGCAGAACAGTTAGTTTAAATTTCCATTCGTGAGGGTTTTCTTTGAGACAGGGTCTCACTCTGTCGCCCAGGCTGGAGTGCAGTAGCATGATCTCAGCTCACTGCAGTCTCAACCTTCTAGGCTGGCTCAAGCAATCCTTTCACCTCAAGTCTCCTGAGTAGCTGGGACTACAGGGCACGCATCATCATGCCCAGCTAATTTTTTGTATTATTATTATTATTTTGTAGAGACGGGATTTTGCTATGTTGCCCAGGCTGATCTCAAACTCCTGAGCTCAGAAATCCACTTGTCTTAGCCTCCCCAAGTGCTAGGATTACACATGTGAGCCACTGTGCCTGGGTGAGTTTCTTTATTTTTAG
The DNA here is from genome assembly GCF_048565385.1 of Saimiri boliviensis. Taxonomy (NCBI): domain Eukaryota; kingdom Metazoa; phylum Chordata; class Mammalia; order Primates; family Cebidae; genus Saimiri; species Saimiri boliviensis. The sequence goes on along the minus strand of NC_133454.1, from coordinate 23,594,570 downwards.
AAGAGTAATTCCACCATAAAAGTAAAAAGTCATCTGCCTAGATTTTTGAATTCCTGTCTACTTTGTATGAACATATGTTAGCAAATGCAGATATAGCACAATAACAAATGAATGCCCTTGTTTAAGCTCAGTTCCTAAACACCTCTCTCTATCAATTATCAACAGTTGTTGATTTACCTTTCAAACAGCTCTTACATCTATCCCCTCATTATCATCCCTACTGCCAAAACCTTAATTCAGGCCTCCTTATTGCTCAGTTGGATTATCACAGTAACTTCCTTCCTGAACACATGATTGTTGGGCCTCTACTCACTGTCGTTTTTTCTAGGTAGTTTCTATTACAGTAGGGCTAAGCTACTGGTAATTTCCTAACAACATTTCTGCACATTCTGTAGGTCTTAGTCAGCTGTCTTAGGGAATTACTAATAAGAGATGACAAACAGATGCCAATGCTGACTAATTTGTGATAATAATGTAGTCTGCTAAGTCTAGGCTCAGCAGGAAAGACTTAGACTGGTAATGTCTGCTATGAGTGAAGTGACAAGCCCTAGCAGATGCCAGATACTTGCTCTAGATATAAACAATTTTATATTAATTATATTCCATTTACTTCAAAAGGAAAAGAAACAGCTTTCAGTAATACACAGGTACAATGATGCCAAAAGGAGAAAGATGAAAGCGCCGTAAGAGCAATGTAACAGGGAAGGTAAAAATTCCATCAGAAAACTAACTAATGATTATAACTAAGAAATAAATATAACGAAGTTAAGCTTACTGGCAGCCAAGGGAAGAAAACTACAATTGTTTCCGTGATTAATTGATTCATTTAATACTGATGCATAAAAATTAAAAGAAGCCTTCAAGAAACTTACGATATAGATGACAGACAAACGTGAGGGACATTTCATCAGTGATATTTTAAAGCACTGGATTCACCAAGTCCTGGATTTGAATGCTGACTCTGCCATTTTTAGCAATGTAAGATGGGACAAGTTACCGTATTTAGTTTCTCAAAATCAATTTCCTTGTGAATAAAATAAGGATAATCAGTATTTTGTAGATGAGATAATATAAAGAAAGCACTAAACAGTGCCTGGTACATGATGAACATTCAATAAAAAACCACATGACAATTTCTTGAACATAAATCCATGAAGGAACATCTTCCTGAGAGAAGGACTCAAGGAAACAGTACTACTTGAGCTGAGACCTAAAGGCCAAAACGTTGGCTAGGAGGCCGGGCGCGGTGGCTCAAGCCTGTAATCCCAGCACTTTGGGAGGCCGAGGCGGGTGGATCACGAGGTCGAGAGATCGAGACCATCCTGGTCAACATGGTGAAACCCCGTCTCTACTAAAAATACAAAAAATTAGCTGGGCATGGTGGCGTGTGCCTGTAATCCCAGCTACTCAGGAGGCTGAGGCAGGACAATTGCCTGAACCCAGGAGGTGGAGGTTGCAGTGAGCTGAGATCGCGCCATTGCACTCCAGCCTGGGTAACAAGAGCGAAACTCCGTCTCAAAAAAAAAAAAAAAAAAAAAAAAAAAATTGGCTAGGAAAACGAATTGGTGGGAAGGTATTCTAGGTGGAAGATACCATGTATGCAAAAATTCTGAGAAATACAAATGATGGCATGTTTCTGTATCAGTGGTCCCCAACCTTTTTGGCACCAGAGACCCGTTTCATGTAAGATAATTTTTTCACAGACTGGGGGTGGTGAGTGGGAAGGAGATGGTTTGGGGATGATTCAAATGCATTACATTTGAATCAACTAGATGGTCCCCATCTGGGAGTGATGGGAGATAGTGACAGGTCATCAGACAGTAGATTCTCACAAGGAGTATACAACCCAGATCCCTTGCATGCGCAGTTCACAATAGGGTTTGCACTCCTATGAAAATCTATGCCACAGCTGATCTCACAGGAAGCAGGAGCTCAGACAGGACAGGAATGGGGACCCCTGTTCTATCGGATAGAGACTAGGAGAACCACTAAATAAGTCTATGCATATACAGTGTGAACTAAAGCAAAAATGACAACTTCCCTGGGCCTTATCAGTTTCTTACTTGATGTGACCACGGTGATTTTAAGAATTAAATGAGAAAAGACATGAAAAGTCTTGAGCAGTATTCGGCACAAAGAAGATATAATACCTCTGAAATCTAACTTTAGGACTCAAGATTATTACTTAGTAGCAAAAGAAAAGAATCACATCCTTGTTAGACATGGATTTTAGAGTCATAGTCTTAGTTTTAGTAAACTAATTAAAAATTATATATTATAGGCCGGGCGCGGTGGCTTACACCTGTAATCCCAGCACTTTGGGAGGCCGAGGCGGGTGGATCACAAGGTCAAGAGATCGAGACCATCCTGGTCAACAAGGTGAAACCCCGTCTCTACTAAAAATACAAAAAATTAGCTGGGCATGGTGGCGCATGCCTGTAATCCCAGACTGAGGAGGCAGAGGCGGGAGAATTGCCTGAACCCAGGAGGCGGAGGTTGCGGTGAGCTGAGATCGCGCCATTGAACTCCAGCCTGGGTAACAAGAGCGAAACTCCATCTCAAAAAAAAAAAAAAAAAAAAAAAATCATATATTATAGAACCCAACATCAACTTATGCTAGAGTAGTATTTCAGTAATAGAGCAGGAAATTTATAAATACTAGTTACCTTGATCAAGTATTTTTCCCATCTGTCTGCCGTAACAGATTTGCCAATCTTCCTCATCAGCTTCAAATGGAGCTCCACCAATTCTTTTGGTACTTAAAAGGAAAAAAAAATGGTTAGCCAACAAAATAAAGTATTTGTAAACATTTAAGATTATTAAAAAAACCTTCCCCAACCCTGGATACTTTCTCAAAAAAGTGTTAATAAGAGCTAACTTTTAGATCACTGAAACAAAAAAGCCTAACCTATGGCAAGAAATGAACACAAACCATTTTCTTAAAGATGAGTAGGAGTATTCACATTGCCTTTCATAACAATACCAAGTAAGAGTGAAATATTATATAAACTATGGACTCTGGTGATAATTATATGTCAATGTAGGTTCATCAATTGTAAGAAATGTACCACTATTGTGGGAGCTGATAGTAGAGACCTTGTATGCGTGTTGGGACAGGGATATATGGGAACTCCCTGTACTTGCTACTTAATTTTTCTGTGAACCTAAAATTGCTTTAAAAACAATAGTCTATTAAAAAAAAATACCATCAAGTAAAAGCACTTAACTATACAACTGAAGTTTGTATTGTTTATCTGCAATAACAAATACTTGGTTCCTTTACTGAGATTTCAGACCAAAACACAGACTCATAGAATTAGAAAGGAACCAAGAAATATGAATTCCAAGTTGATAGCTATGTCAGAAACTAATGATTTCCAAACTGTTTTGGAAAAACTATTCTAATCTATCCCTTGTCTGATGTGTTAAACTTCTCTGTAGCATTTCTATGGATCTTTGCTTGACAAGCTTCACAAAAAAATTACTTACCTTCCATAGCACTTAGTTCTCTTTTCTGGATAGTTCTAATTATTAGAAAGTTACCCTTACTCTAAGTCAAAATCTGCCCCCTGACAACTTTCTCTCCTGATTTTGGCTCTTATTCTCTAGTTTCAAAGACAGTACTTTCAATTCCTCTTCTGTTGGAACCTTCAAATATTTGAGGATTGTTGTATGTTCCCTCAGATTCTCTGTTCTAACTGTAAACAGAGTTTCTCTATATATTATTTAGGCATGATCTGATTGTTTTTTAATTACATAAATTAGATCGGAGGGACACATATGCCTGTCAAAATAAGCATTTCTCTCAGTTTTTTTTTTTTTTTTTAAATGGAGTCTCACTCTTTTTGCCCAGGCTGGAGTGCAGTGGCACAATCCCAGCTCACTGCAACCTCCGCCTCCTGGGTTCAAACAATTCTCCTGTCTCAGCCTCCCAAGTAGCTGGAATAACAGCTGCCCACCACCACTCGCAGCTAGTTTTTGTGTTTTTAGTAGAGACGGGGCTTCCCCATATTGGCCAGGCTGTTCTGGAACTCCTGACCGCAGGTGATCCCCTGCCTTGGCCTCCTGAAGTGCTGGAATTACATGAGCCACTGCACCCGGCCTAAAATGAGGATTTCTCAAATCCCAAATACCACTAGTAACCTAAGATAAATTACAGTATGCCACCCAAAAAGATTCCATACTCAAATATTTTGGGGAAAAGCTGGAAGAAAAACAAAGTTTTTTTTAAACCACAGGACTGTTTAAAGCCTTTATCATTGACCCTTATATACATTGTGAATATACAAAATAGAGACATAATCTGCAGCATTCTCTACCATATCTGATCCACTACCTTGTAGAATATAAACACTGATGGACAGGTTGGGAAATGATGACCTAATATTTTTCAGTCATCCTTTCATTCTCTACTAAAGCTCCTTCTAAATTTGAAACAACAGTTTGAAGTACAAAAACACTCGCACATGCAATAATTTCAGTGGGTAAGCTACTAGTAAGAAACAGTCTCTCTGTCCTTACTGAGCCTACTTGAGTGAATCTTCACAGCAGGTAGAGTGGTGGGTTGAGGATAGGAGTGGGGAAGAGTGGTCACAGACAAGTAAGTAGACAAGCATACTAAGATGTGAAGTATGGGGTTAAGGGTGAAATTGGGAAAAGGAGGGAAAGGGCATTGCTTGCAGAAAAACAACAGCTGCACATAGCTAAAAAAAACAAAATGAACATGGAACTGGAAGAACAGACATAGACAATTAGAGCCTAATGAGGCCAGGCTAAGAAGTATAGATTTTACGTAAAAGTTTAAGCAGGAGAGTCCGCTGCATTTTAGAAGACCTTAATGACTGAATTGGAGGAAGACAGAATTTTAAGTATTAATAAAAGAAGGTTTTATTTGTTTTTTTGTTTTAGGAGGTGGGGTGCAGGGCTGAAGCTAGGTATAAATTCAGGAAACATCAATCCAGAAGATAGGAGTAGCCTAATCTTAGGTAGAGGTGGTACAGAGAGAAGTGAACGTATTTCAGAAGTGTTCAGGAAACAAACAGAATTATTAAAACTTAGTGACTGACTGGTTGTGCAGTGATAAAAGATCTGGGTTGGATTCTCAGCTGCCCCACCTATAAGGAGACAATGGTTCTGGTTGAGTCCTTTAAACAATGAAGCTCAAGCTCCCCATTACAAAAGACTGTGTTGGCTATCTGACAGAATTTTGAAAACTGCATAGCACTGTATAAATATAAAACACTTGGCCAGGCATGATGGCTCATGCCTGTAATCCGAACACTTTGGGAGTCTGAAGCGGGTGGATCACGAGGTCAAGAGATCAAGACCATCCTGGTCAACATGGTGAAACCGCATGTCTACTAAAAATACAAAAATTAGCTGGACGTGGTGGCACATGCCTGTAGTCCCAGCTACTGAGGAGGCTGAGGCAGGAGAATCACTTGTAACCTGGGAAGCAGAGGTGAAATCTCACCACTTGCACTCCATGCCTGGCGACACAGTGAGACTCAATCTCAAATAAATAAATAAATAAATAAATATAATACAGTTTTATTTGTTATGTTTTAAAACCAGGGTCACTTTCTTCAATTTCTCCTTTTCCTCAAAGAAAAAGTTGATGGTTCTCCCTTTCTACATCTCAAACCTGCCCCCTATTTCCTCCTTTCCCTAGGACATTACTATACCTTCTTGCATCAGAAAAATAGCTATGGATAGTCTCCTGCAATGAAACTAGTCTTCCAAAAAGACTGCTTTCATGTCACTTCCCAGTTGGTAAGTATTTTCTTTGGCTCCTAAATACCTACATAAACGCATCTAGATCTATTACCCTAGCCTCAGAGTCCCAATATTCAATCTCACGGTAACTCATGATCTTTCTTATTTCCACACTGAAATCCTTGATTCAAATCATTTCCGCCAGTTAATGGTCTACTAAGCATATTCAGTCCATTACCTATGTGAGCTTTATTAAAGAGTTGTTATGTTTTTTGCCCGCTTGAATCATATTCATCGTCCAATGTCTAGGCAATACAAGTCCCAAATGTCTCTGTGATAGATTTCTAGTACCAGCAACCTCTCTGTCCCTGGAATGCCCATTGTATTCACACTGTCTGTATCCCTCATTTAGCAGTTGGCTTAAAACTTTGCACCAGTGTTTTACACACATCCACCACCAGTGTTTTACGCACATCCACCACCAGTGTTCTATGCTACATAGAATCATGAAAGATTTTGATACTACTGGTACTATTTTTTTAAGCCAATACAAGACAAAAATAAAAGTGAATAAATATATTTTCATCCCACTTTACAAATCCACTCATTGTTGATTTAGGCATGTACGAATAGATTATATATTACTTGATTTATTAGTGTACTGACTCTTGTACAGACAGCACTGTGCAATAAAAATGTAAGGTGAGTCATAATTTCAAATTTTCTAGTAAAATATCTAAAAAAGTAAAAAGAGGTTAAAATTAATCTTAATATCTTATTTAATATTATATATCCAAAATTATATCACATATAATCAGTATTTTAAAAATATTTCTTTCTTTTGCACCAAGTAAAAAATTTTACTTTTTGGACTATTTAAAATACACCGTGCATATTTCACACTGACAGCACACCTCAATTCAAACAAGCTGTATTTCAAGTGCTCAAGAGCCAGATGTGGCTAGTGACTACTGTACTAGATAGCACTGCATAGTACAGACCTAGCATGCTTAAAATTAAAGTTTATAACCTACTAAATACACCAATTGAACTAAAATATCCTCTATCTTTTCACATGATAAATTTCATATAATAACCTTTAACAAACCCCTTCTTTCACAGGGCCTCAAGAGGTGAAAGACTCTCAAGGAGAAGAAAAAGGTGAGTGGCTATGTGAATTCATGAAGGGCCACCAACATGATGTAGACATGAAGCAGCGAAGTGGTAGAATCCCAGACTACATTATTGATCCAATTACTCAAAGATGTTTTATATTTTGACATTTTTCTAAGTATCTTTCTAGCACGACGTCTTAAAAATGTCACTACTTCTGCAATTCTATTGTGTTGCTTATAATTTCACTTTTTTGAATGGCAGAAATGTACAGTGCTTCATAATGGCTAAAGACATAATTCTTATCACTCTTCAACAAAGTCTTCTACTTAAATTTCCTTTAAGCTTATAAGCAGAGATACACTTACAGTTATGAAAATAGTTGACTTTAGCTAAGCCATTGATAAAAGAACATTGATTTCAGATACAGTGATTCAAAGACAAGCTTACAATAAGCTTTTACTTACTGCCCAGTTTTTAGAAACTCTGTTGGGGGAGCACAGTTTTAGAATAATGAGACTGATCCCACAGGCCACTTGATCCTCGAAATCACTGTCATGTATTCATATACCTTATCTTCAAAGAGTTCATTTAATCAATCATCCTAGTTTTCTGAAAAGCAAAGAAACAGCTCAAGACTGTAATTTAGATGACCATCTAAAAAAGTATAGTACAGAGATTCCAGCTAAGTGTAATATAATGACTAAGCTCACCTCATTACCATAGTGGAAAATAAATAAATCCAAGAATAACTGTTATACAGGCAGATTAACCAAGGGGTATCTGCTGCCCCAATTTAGGTTTCTGAGTTCCAATGAGAATCATACTGCTGTTCCCATATAAGTAAAGAAACACACCAAACAGGGTTCTGATTATTTCAGAACTAAAAACCAAAAGAAAGTAATCAGCATTCTACAAATATCAGCATGGCCTGAGGTAGTGATGAGACCAGCAATTCAGAAAGAAGAGCAGTATTAAGAGAAATAAAACCCTGCAAAACTGGCAAAACAGTAGCACCCTGTGGAAAACCATCTTTCCCGAAGAAGGATTCCTTATGGAGAGGCAACATCTCTATAAGATGAAATGAGTAATGCACACAGCAGCCAGTCTTTAAAGGGATACTCTTTGCTTATACTTATAACCACCATACTGGTAGAGGGAATTTGTGGTACTTGAGGCAATGGTTTCCAGTACCAGATGTCTCCAGCTCTAATCAGATGACCCCATTTCCCCTCTTTCTTTGCTTTCTAGCTCAATTTAGTAATCAGAGAGAGGAGTAAGGGGGGAAGAAGGGAAGGGACAGAAAGACTCAAATTTAAAAAGAGTACTTAAGCGGGGAGGAGGGATTTTTCCCCCCAAACTAATTTTTCTCCCCAGTAATTTCAAATATAGTGTTAAGTTCAAAGACTAGTACACTCCTTCAATGCAACTCACCTGCAGTTAAAAAAAAAAAAAGAAAAAGAAAAAGACTAGCACACTCTTCACCTAGATGCACTGCTTGTTAACATTTTTGCCATTGAAAGGGAAACTTGTGACACATGGTTAAAACAATCAGGAAATGCCTCTTTAATAAAGATGACACTGTAAAGATAAGAAACAGCCAACCAAGCCAAGGAAGAAGGGAACATGCCAGGCAAAAGGAAATGCATGTATAAAAGTCCTGAGGAGGCCAACACCTTCCAATGTGGCTAGAAAAAGAAAAGGATAAAAAATGCTTCTAGGGAAGGGAGCAAAGGCCAAGTCTTTGAGCTATGTAAAGAGTGTAGATTTTATCCTAAGGGTAATAAGAACCCACAGGAGGAATGAGGGGAGGTTTCACGAATTAAGTTTTTAAAAGATCATTCTGTATCCAGGATCTGTTTGAAAATAATCTAGGGGGCAGAAAGCAGGGGTAGATGGAGTTATTGAAGAAACAAAATTGTACTAATGCTGGGTGATGGGCACATGAAAGTCCATTATACAACTTTCTACTTTTACATATTTCACATTTTCCTTACTTTAAAAATGTCTGTAGGATAAAGAGATTACTTTGGCTGCACTGTGAGGAGCAAATTGGAGAGGGTATAAATATGACGAATTGGGAAGACACTGCAATACTTTAGATCAGATCATGATGGCTCAGACTCAGGCTGTGGCACAGATGTCGGCAAGTCTCCTGATAGAAAATTGCAAAATTTACAACTTTTCTAAAATTCTAAATCATTTTCTTCTTCTTCTTTTATTTTTTTTGAGACAAGAGTTTCGCTCTTGTTACCCAGGCTGGAGTGCAATGGCACGATCTCGGCTCACTGCAACCTCCGCTTCCTGGGTTCAGGCAATTCTCCTGTCTCAGCCTCCTGAGTAGATGGGATTACAGGCACACGCCACCATGCCCAGCTGATTTTTGTATTTTTAGTAGAGATGGGGTTTCACCATGTTGACCAGGATGGTCTCCATCTCTTGACCTCGTGATCCACCCACCCCAGCCTCCCAAAGTGCTGGGATTACAGGCGTGAGCCACCGCACCCGGCCTTAAATCATTTTCTTATTAGCAACTTTGCCAATCTTAATCCAAAGAAGTGACTGCTTTATATGTGTCCTGTATGATGGTCCTATTAGTTTATTCATTCTGAAAAGCAGAAATCATGACTTTTAATCATGTTCATATTTCAGAAAGGCAGTATGTACACACAGACATTTAATAATAAAGTCAAATAAATTTATTTGTACCACATTTTGTTTCTGACACTTTTTTTTTTTTTTAGATAGGGTCTCGCTTTGTCACTCAGGCTGGAGTGCAGTGGCACAATGATGGTTCACTGCAGCCTCAACCTGCTGGACTCAACTGATCCTTCTACCTGAGCTTCCAGAGTAGTTGAGACTATAAGCAGGCACCACCATACCTGGCTAATTTTTTTTTTTTTTTTTACAGACAGGGTCTATGTTGGCTAGGCTGGTTTCAAACTCCTGGGCTCAAGCGATCTGCCCGTCTTGGCCTCACAAAGTGCTGGGATTACATGTGTGAGTTTCCATGGCTGGCCTGTTTTCATACTCTTCATCATTCCAAAGGTTACATATCACTTAAAAACCTGCACTTAATATAACAACTACGGTATTACTAAAAACCATGTTATATGTGTATTACAAAAAGCATTAGAAAGTCAAAAGAGAGTGGTGCTAACATTGAATTTGTCATTCATAATTGAAGAAATTACACCAGATGATCCAAAGTCTTCCAGCTCGAATATTCAATGTCTATATCTAGGTATTGAGGTTATTTATTTATTTGCCTTATAACAAAGCAATAGTTGATAATACCATCTTAGAATTTTGGAACTGGAACCAATGATCTAATTCATACTCTTTGACAGACTGGAAAACTTAAACCTGAGATGTGACATGAGTTGCCCAAGATGGAAAAAAAGCCCAAGAAGAACCCAGACTTTTGGTCTTCCATTCCAGGGCTCTTTCTGGTGTTTCTTCAAGTATCAAAAGGAAGAAGAATAGTTCACAAGATGTAATTTATGAATCAAACCACTCTTTCTGCACAGCTTTGTATATGGTTTTTGATCTTGGGTTGTTCCTGTCTGTGCACCTTGAGGCATTATCCATTTCTAAAATATAACCCTGCTAAATAGTTACTGTAGAAACAGAAAAATTATTAATATTCCTTGCAATCCATTCTTCCTTTCTTAAAAAACAACATTATTGAGATATAATGCATCTACCATACAACTCACCCACTTAAAGGGTACCATCCAATGGGTTTTAATATATTACATTATTCGTTAAGAGTGGTAAAATATATTTACTGTAAAATCTGCCATTTTAATCATTTTTTTAGTGTATGGTCAGTGGCACCAATTACATACCCAGCATTGTACAACCATACACTATTTCCTAATCCATTCTTATAGTTAAGATTTTGCCATTCTACTTCCAAATTGATTTTGGAAAATTTTAAATACAAAAAGTAGGGTCTGCTACAGTATATATGCTCAGTGGGGGCAAAATGCTCATTCTCGGAGGAAATAAAAATAATGGTTTATGGTCCTCTAAATCTTACTTAACCTTACCTTTCAAAATCTTATTTCTTTATATTTAATGTATTTTGCTAGAGAAATATTACAATTAAATTACAGTTTTCTCTTTAGTGATGTGAGGATTTAAAAAAATTCTAAAGCAAGTGTTGCTACTCAAACTGTAATATGCTATCACAGACAATGCCCAACCTACAAAGTGGCTCTATCCCACTGAAACCCACACAAAGCTGTAAACTGCCTAGGTACTCCACAAAAACTCATTTTATCAATAATGTTCACCAGAAAAGGAAAAATTATCTTGTAATTTTAATATTTAAAGCAGAAAAGCCAAGTACCCCGGCTAAAAAATATTTTAAATTTATCCCAAATGCTAATAATTAAGAGAAAACAATTGCTTAGATTTTTTGGCTATGATCAAGTGTCATATCTGTTCTTATCAGTGTAATATCTACAACAACAACAACAAAGAATATACAACACATGAACTAAATAAAACCAGGAAAGGGGCCGGGCATGGAGGCTCACACTTGTAATCCCAGTACTTTGGGAGGCCGAGGCGGGCAGATTACCTGAGGTCAGCAGTTCGAGACAAACCTGGCCAACATGGTGAAACCCTGTCTCTATTTAAAAAACAAAAACCAGGAAAGGAAAAAAGAAAGAAAACAAAGGTAAGCTCTTTAACTTTATATAGTCCTAATTATCTTTATGGTCTCAATTCACACTTAGGTATCATCTATCTCCTCTTCCTTCTCTCTCATCCTTAGATGTAAGCTCCATGAGCATATCCACCTGCCATTTTCATCACTGTATTCCCAGAACCAAGCATAGTTCCTACTTCATGGCAGACACTCAACTCTTTGATGAACTGGAGTAGGGACAAGAAAATAACAAGAGAAGAAAAGCAACAGGGAGATGGGGAGTAAGCAAAGTAAAATATTTTTGCAGACAGCTAGGCAAGAAGAGTTCCAGGCTGGGCACGATGGCCCATGCCTGTAATCCCAGCACTTTAGAAGGCCGAGGTGGGCAGTTCATGAGGTCAAGAGTTTGAGACCAGCCTGGCCAGTATGGTGACACCCCATCGCTACTAAAAAATACAAAAATTAGCCAGGTGTGGTGGTGCGCACTTGTAGTCCCAGCTACCCGGAAGGCTAAGGCAGGAGAATTTTTGACTGCAGCCTCAAACTCCCAGGCTCAAGCAATCCACCTACCTCAGCTGTAACTGGGACCACCAGAATGTGACACCATGCCCAGCTAATTTTTAAGTTTTTCAGTAGAAACCTGAAAGGCAGAGGATGTAGTGAGTCGAGATGCTGAGACCGCGCCACAGCATTCCAGTCTGGGCAACAGAGTGAGACTCCATTTCAAAAAAAAAAAGAGAGTTCCTAGGCCACGTACAGTGGCTCATGCCTGTGATCCCAGCACTTTGGGAGGCAGAGGCAGGCAGATCACCTGAGGTCAGGAGTTTGAGACCAGCCTGGCCAACATGGTAAAACCCTGTTTCTTTTTATTCTTTTGAGATGGAGTCTTGCACTGTCACCTGGGCTGGTGTGCAGTGGAGCGATCCTGCCTCGCTGAAACCTCTGCCTCCCAGGTTCAAGCGATTCTCCCACCTCAGCCTCTAAGTAACTAGAATTACAGGCACCCGCCACCACACTCAGCTAATTTTCTGTATTTTTAAGAGACACGGGTTTCATTATGTTGGCCAGGCTGCTCTCCAACTCCTGACCTTGTGATCCACCCATCTCAGCCTCCCAAAGTGTTGGGATTACAGGCTGAGCCACTGCGCCCAGCCATGAAACTGTATTTCTACTACAAATACAAAAAAACTAGCTAGGCATGGTGGCAGGTGCCTGTAATCCCAGCTATTCAGGAGGCTGAGGCAGGAGAATCTCTTGAACCCAGGAGGCAGAGGTTGCGGTGAGCCGAGGTCACACCATTGCACTCCAGCATGGGTGACAAAAGCAAGACTCCGTCGCAAAAAAAAAAGAGAGTTCCTGTAGGTGTGAATGAGAAATTATCTGAACTAATATATTAATACCCAGGAAGTGATAAAGAAGATGAGATGAAAAAGATGGTGAAAATGACTCTGGGTTATTCAGATCACTGTGGGAGCTAACAGGTGACATCACTAACCCAAGAGGGCTTATTGTTGTCTTTTGCCTCCCTTTACTTTCCCTTTTAAGGGGAGAAAAGGGAAAGGAGAATGCTTCTATGGATATCTATATATAGAAGTAAATAATCAAGTCCATATACTTAATTAAAGAAATACCTATATAGGCATATCCTAGCATCACACCTCTATAAAATTCCAGGCTTCTATTTTATGCCAAAGTGAGACCCTGTATCATAAAAAAAGGGCGGAGGAACCTTTAACAGCATATTAGAAGATTCCTTTATGATTCAAAACCATCATGTATGTTCTATAGGTATTTAAAACTTGAGCAGGGCCAGGTCCGGTGGCTCACATCAGTAATCCCAATGCTTTGGGAGGCTGAAGGAGAACAGCTGGAGGCCAGAAGTTTGAGACCACTCTGGGAAATAGTGAGACGTTTGTTTGTTTTTTTAAACACAGAGTCTTGCTCTGTTGCCCAGGCTGAAGTGCAGTGGCATGATCAGGGCTTGCTAATCGCAGCCTCAAACTCCCAGGCTCAAGCAATCCTCCTTCCTCAGCTGTAACTGGGACCACTGGCATGTGCCACCATGCCCAGCTAATTTTTAAGTTTTTCAGTAGAGACCAAGTCTCCTTACTATTGCCCAGGCTGGTCTTGAACTCCTGGACTCAAGTGATCCTATGGCCTCAGCCTCCCAGAGTGCTGGGATTAACAGGTATGAGCCACTGCGCCCAGCTCCCCTGCAGGCGTCCAATAAGGAGGCCAGGTATGGGAGCATGTGCTTACAGTGCTTAGCTATTTGGGATGCTGAGGCAGAAGGACTGCTTGAGCCCAGGTCTTCAAGGTTGTAGTGAGCTATGATTACACCAACTGCACTTCAGCCTTGGGTGCCAAGGTGAGACCCTGTATTATTTAAAATTAAAAACAACAACAACAACAACAACAACAAAAACGGACAAACAACCTTCAACAGCATATTAGGAGATTCCTTTATGATTCAAAGCCATAATTGTAGCTGTTACAAAATCAGTTAGATCTTTCTTTTATAGACAATTCTGGAGAACCATAATCTTATACTATAAGAACTCTATTTCTTTGTGAAATTTATATTCTGTCTTTACTCCTTGCGAGTAAGTGATCAGCTCATACCTTTTTTCAGTTAACATTCATTTGACAAGCAGAGGTACCTAGATGAGTAGTATACTATGTCATCTTATAGTTTTCTGAGATTTTGTCATAAAGCAGAACAAAATGAGCTCATTATAGTTTCTAATTATTTCAATACATTAGAAAATGTACATGAATATACTTTATATATCATAAAGCAATACCCCAACCAAAGTTATCATTATTCACCAGCAGATGGTGATCATGTCTTACTTAAAGAAAAATTCTCACACCTTATTTGGGGGCTAGCCAGCCAATTGCTAAAAATGATCAATAAACAAACAAATGATCTGTTGTATCTGAATAAAATGTTAGTGATTTTTAACTATAATCAAATGGAACATCAGCAAGCAAAAGCAATAAAAAATAGGTTTAGAAGTCTGAAGACTTCTAAAAGAACTGTTTTCTCTATGTGAGCATTTGCAAATGGGTAAAGAAGAAGATAACAATGAATGTGCTTCTGGCAATCTTATATAAATTAAACCATTCATTCCACATTGAACTTCTTGAACTACAGACAGAAAAACTTCTACCCAGCAAAAACGATGACATTAAACACTTTAGAAAAAAAGCAAAAGGAGAGACTATTACTATAAAACCCCATGACCTCATCACCTCAGTTAAACAAAGATAAACAGATGAACAAGAGACGTTTTTCTTCTCCAATGGATCATTTTAAAGCAAATTCCACATATCATTTCATCCATAAATACTTCAATGTGTATCTCTAGAAGATAAAACTGCCATAATGCCATTGTTGCCTCTTTGAAAATAACGATAACACCATTATGATATTAACCATAATTATTTAAAAATAACCATATCATTATTACGACATTTTCAAAATAATTAATCCTGGCTGGGCACTGTGGCTCATGCCTGTAATCCCAGCACTTTGGGAGGCCGTGGCAGGTGGTTCACCTGAGGTCAGGAGTTCAAGACCAGCCAGGCTAACCTGGTGAAACGTCATTTCTACTAAAAATACAAGAAATTAGCCAGGTGTGGTGGCAGGCGCCTGTAGTCCCAGTTACTTGGGAGGCTGAGGAAGGAGAACTGCTTGAACCAGGAAGTGGAGGTTGCAGTGAGCTGAGGTCATGCCATTGTACTCCAGCCTGGGCAACAAGATGGGAAGTCTGTCTCAATAAACAAACAAACCAAAAACGAACAAATAACAACAAAAATTAGTAATCCCTAATGTCACAGAATTTCCAATTAAACAATTTTTAAGTGTCTTCTATTAACCAAGAAATGAACTTATATTTTACTGTTACCTCTGTAGTAGATGCTGGTGGCAGCTCAACTTTATCCACTTAGCACTTAGGATTCTAGTGCAGAAATGTACAAGTGTTTACCTGAGAATTTTATCTGATGACAGGGCAGGGAAAAGTAACCCTTCCTGGGAACAGCCCTCAACCAGTAACCTACAGAAGCTCCTTCATTTCTTGGCTAGAATAAATCTGAGATATGACTTACAAAGTCTCCCAGAGCTCAACACGAGAATTCAGTTCCAGTTATCCATGGAGACAACTAGATTGCCTCTTTTTCCTATTCTTTTTTCATTTCCTCCCTCCCCATGAGTATTTCCTCGCATCATCTCCCAAAAAGACTACTCGTACTCACAGTTTTGTCTTATGGTCTGCTTCTTTGGGAAGCAGTTTTCTAAGAAAGTTGGTTTTCTAAGAAAGTTACAGATATTCCTAAGAAAAAGTAAACCTAAAAATTTCTGCAAATACACTCATGGAGTTTATAGACAACTCAAAAGGCATATAAAGAACATAGTTTAAAGAATACTTCCTGCGCCGGGCGCGGTGGCTCAAGCCTGTAATCCCAGCACTTTGGGAGGCCGAGGCGGGTGGATCACGAGGTTGAGAGATCGAGACCATCCTGGTCAACATGGTGAAACCCCGTCTCTACTAAAAGTGCAAAAAATTAGCTGGGCATGGTGGCACGTGCCTGTAATCCCAGCTACTCAGGAGGCTGAGGCAGGAGAATTGCCTGAGCCCAGGAGGCGGAGGTTGCGGTGAGCCGAGATCGCGCCATTGCACTCCAGCCTGGGTAACAAGGGCGAAACTCCGTCTCAAAAAAAAAAAAGAATACTTCCTTTTAAAGGTTCAGGAAAGCTAAGATCTTAATGACATTTTTAAAAGGGTTCCATCAAAATTACTGAGGTGTGCTGGGTGAGGTGACATGCACCTGTAATCCCAGCTACTTGAGAGACCAAGGCAGGAGGATGGCATAAATCCAGGAATTCAAGACCAGTCTGGGCAACATAGCAAGACCCTGTCTCAAAAACAAATAAATGAACAAACAAGCAAACAAAATCATTCTACTGTTTTGAAAAATTAACATTCTTACTACTCTTCATTGTTGGCAAAGACGCCGCATTATCTCAATACCTAGTTCTTTTTTATATATATATATATATATATTTTTTTTTTTATTTGGAAATGTTTCTATCAGTACAAGGAAACAATTTGAGACACTAAATGTCATCAGTTATCATTAGTTTATTGTAAGAGAGATATGTAAATTATTTACATGATGAAAGACTTCAGAACTTCAGTGGAATGGGCAGCTTCACACTGATGCCATTTCAATAGTGACTTATTTCAGTCTACGTACTTTCCAAGAATGTCACCATCTCTAAATAGGAAATAATCCTTGTCATCTAGAACTACTTTGGTGCCTCCATATTCTGGGAGAAGAACTTTATCTCCAACTTTCATGCTAACTGGTTGAATCTCTCCACCCTTTCCTTTAGAACCCGATCCAACAGCGACTACTACTGCTTGCAGTACTTTTCCTTGAGATTTTTCTCCTTGAGATTTTTCTGGAAGCATAATGCCTCCTTTGGTTACAGTTTCAGCAGCACTCCTTTCACCCAATACTCGGTCAAAGAGAGGGAGAAACTTTCTAAACGCCTGTCCTGCCATGACTCCATCACCCTCAGACTCGTACTCTGCTCTGGCGCACTGCAGCAAGGAGAGACCCCTCTCAATACCTAGTTCTAATGTGCATAAAATCTAACCTAATAGCCAGGTGCGGTGGCTCAAGCCTGTAATCCCAGCACTTTGGGAGGTGGGGTTTCACCATGTAGAGGCGGGGTTTCACCATGTAGAGACGGGGTTTCACCATGTTAGCCAGGATGGTCTCGATCTCTTGACCTCGTGATCCACCCACCTCGGCCTTCCAAAGTGCTGAGATTACAGGCTTGAGCCACCGCGCCCGGCCTAGAAACAATGTTCTTAGGAGTGGTTTACTAAAACTGGGTCCCCTGAAACATCATAAAACATGAAATTAACAAGTATTTTCATTTATATGTGACATCAAACAAATCTTTTATACCGCTGTTGGTCTTAAACAACAATATAAGGGTACCAAACATTTGGAAATTTTTAAAAAATCAACTATTATACCACACTAAGAGTATGATAAAGTCCTCTCTAACATATGCTCCCTCCTCTCTCTTTCTGAAAAAAGTTCTTTGCAAACTCTTGCACTCAAGCGATCCTTCCAGTTCAGCCTACCAAGTAGCGTGGACTACAGGTACACCACCACGCCCAGCTAACTTCCAACAATTTTTGGCAGAAATGAGTTTCACTACATTGCCCAGGACTAAATGGACTCCAGTTTTTGTCTTAACTTGGGAGCATGTAACTCTGTTGACCATATCTTCCTTCGTGAAACCTGGGCATTCTATGAAATCACTTTTCTGATTTATCTTATCCCCTGGTCCTTTTTAGATTCCTTTACAAGCCGTATGTTTCCGGTCTATTCTTGAAAGCTAGTTATTTTCATTTTAGAATTTCACTTCTTTTGTCCCTAAGTTATCTGATCCATCCATTTGTTTCCATTTATTTTTCATTCATTCATTTTTTGGAAACAGTCTCACTCTGTCGCCCAGTCTGGAATATACTGGCACTATCTCGGCTCACTGTAGCCTCCACCTCCCGGTTCAAGCAATTTTCGTGCCTCAGCCTCCCAAGTAGCTGGGATTACAGATATGCACCATGCCCAGCTAATTTTTGTATTTTTTGTAGACAGGGTTTCACCGTGTTGGCCAGGCTGGTCTTGAACTCCTGACCTCAGGTGATCTGCCCACTTTGGCCTCCGGAAGTGCTGGGGTTATACGCGTGATCCACTGTCCTGGGCTATTTATTTATTTTTAGAGACAGAGTCTCACTCCGTCACCCAGGCTGGAGTGCAGTGGCGTGATCATAACTCACTGCAGCCTTCAACTCCTGGGCTCAAGCAATCCCACTGCCTCAGCCTTCCTAGTAGCTAGGACTACAGGTACACTATTATGCCTTGTGATTTCTTAATATTATTTATAGACACGGAGTTGCTTCGACTCAAATATACTATTGTCTCGCTGTGCTGGTTAAAGACATGTTCAGGTAACAGAAAACCTTACTAGAGTGGCTTTATAAATAAAAGGTTAGTTTTACTCACGTAACAAGAAGTCAGGAGTAATGAGTTGCCAGTTTTTGTTTACTGGCTCAACAAATCTATCATATTGAACTTCTTGGAGTTCCCAAACATACCATGATATTTCTAGCCTCCCAGGCTTAGCATGTACAGTTCCCTCTATTCTTACCCCACCTCCTCCCATCACGGGGTTCAATTTAATGTTGCTTCCTTTGGAAGTCATTCTTTTATCCCACTACAACTGGATTAAGTGCCAATGCTAGGAGTCCCAAAATGATCCTAACTTGTACTTATTTATCCATTGTATAATTGCCTGTTTAATTAGCTCTGTCTCACATTAAACAGACCTATATCTCCAGCACCTAGGACAGTAGCTAGCACATACATGCATTCCATAAAGACTTGTTTGATTGAACTGGGTGGTCTTAAAAAAAAACAAAAAAACTGTTTTTGATAAATATGAACTTCTAACCCAAGTAAGTAAATGATTAGCAAACAAAAATACATGTTTCTTGCTGATACGTAAAGAACCAAATAGGAAAAAAAGAGCAAATTTCTAAAACCCCTAGGAAACATTTAAATAGAGTATCTGTCTTCAGGATGTACAATCAACCATGCCATGCCATCAACTTACAGGTGGCTAACCAAAAACTGGCTTTTATGAAAACTTAAGTTTTAGGAAGTTTGGTGAGCTTGCTAATTAATACATGACAAAAGGCAAGCTACCTAAGTAAAAAACAAAACAGAAGAGACTATGGGTCGGGCACAGTGGCTCACACCTGTAATCTGAGCACTTTGGGAAGCTGAGGAGGGTGACCATAAGTGATCACTTGAGGTCAGGAGTTTGAGACCAGCCTGGCCAACATGGTGAAACCTTGTCTCTACTAAAAATACAAAAATTAGCCAGGCATGGTGGCGCATACCGGTAGTCCCAGTTACTCAGGAGAATGGCTTGAAGCTGGAAGGCACAGGTTGCAGTGAGCCGAGATCATGCCATTGCACTCCAGCCTGGGCAACAGAGTGAGACTCTGTCTCAAAAAAAAAAAAGAGACTATGACTAAATAAATGGTTCCTCCATGCTCCATTCTGCAATCAGTCACACCACTTCTGGCCTCAGGAAACTGCTGCTCTGTTTTCCATTACTACAGGTTTGTCTTTTCTAGAGTTTCACATAATATGAACTCTTTTTGTCTGGCAGTTTTGCTTCACATGATGTTTTTGAGATTCATTTTTTTTAATGTGTCTCTTTGTATTAATTTATCACAATTTGGTCATCCAATCATTGGCTGATGAAGGTTTGGACTGTCATTTTTGAGGGGGGATAGAGTGTCACTCTATCACCCAGGCTGGAGTGCAGTGGTACGATTTTGGCTCACTGTAACCTCCACCTTCCAGGTTCAAGCAATTCTCCTGCCTCAGCCCCCTGAGTACCTGGGATTACAGGCATGTGCCACCGTGCCCGGATAATTTTTGTATTTTTAGGAGACATGGGGTGTCATCAGGGTGGCCAAACTGGTCTCAAACTCCTGACCTCAAATGATCCGCCCACCTCAGCCTCCCAAAGTGCTGGAATTACGGATGTGAGCCACTGAGCCCGGCCTCCATTTTTGACTATTATAAATAAAGCTGCTATGAATATTTCTGTTCAAGTCTTTGTATAGACATACATTTTTATTTCTCTTGAGTAGATAGCAGTGGAGCTCACAGGTTGTGTGGTAGACAAAGGTTTAACTTAATAAACTCCCAAACATTTTACCAATGTAGTTGTACCATTTATTATTATCTAAGAGTTCAAACTGTTTCACATCCTCAAAAACACTTGTAAGGCCGGGCGCGGTGGCTCAAGCCTGTAATCCCAGCACTTTGGGAGGCCGAGGCGGGTGGACCACAAGGTCGAGAGATCGAGACCAACCTGGTCAACATGGTGAAACCCCGTCTCTACTAAAAATACAAAAAATTAGCTGGGCATGGTGGCGCGTGCCTATAATCCCAGCTACTCAGGAGGCTGAGGCAGGAGAATTGCCTGAACCCAGGAGGCGGAGGTTGCGGTGAGCCGAGATCGTGCCATTGCACTCCAGCCTGGGTAACAAGAGCGAAACTCCATCTCAAAAAAAAAAAAAAACCAAAAACAAAAAAACACTTGTGTAGGTCATTTTAAAAGAATGCGGTTTCTTCTTTGTTGGATAGAGTATTCTGGAAATGTCAATAATATCATTTTTGTTGACAATATTGTTCATGTCTTCTATATTCTGAATGATTTCATCTAGTTGCACTATCGATTACTGAGAGGGAAGTGTTGAAATTTCCAATTATAACTGTGGATTGTATATATTTTTTAAGCTCTCTGTTTTTGTTTCATGTGTTTTAAAGCTCTGCTATTAATGAAAATACTGTCAGAATTGTATCTTCCTAATGAATAGCATTATTTCTATTTATTTCTAATATTCCTTTTTCATTTTATGATATTAAAACAGTAATTAGTAATCTCATTTTAGTTGGCCATAGTAATATAGCTGTCTCATTTTCTGATATTAATATGGTAATTCCAGTTTTCTTATAATTAGTTTTGCATATCATTTTCCACCCTTTAACTTTTAAGCTGTATCTTTATGTTTGAAGTGAATTTCTATAGACAGCATATACCTGGGTCTTTCTTTTCTACCCACCCTGACAATCTCATTTAATTTTAATTAAAATACCCTATGTGGCTTAGTGGTAACATATTGGAAAGAGTAGGTTTAGAAGAAGGATTAGGCCAGAAGCAGTGGCTCATGCCTGTATCCCCAGCAGTTTGGGAGGCTGAGGCAGACAAATCACTTTTGGTCAGGAGTTCGAGACCAGCCTGGTCAGTATGGTGAAACCCAGTCTCTACCAAATACACAAAACTTAGCTGGGTGTGGTGGCACCACCTGTAGTCCCAGCTACTAGGAGGCTAAGGTGGGAGAATCGCATGAACCCTAGAGGCAGAGATTGCAGCGAGCTGACATTGCACCATTGCACTCCAGCCTGGGAGACAGAGCAAGATGACTTCTCCAAAACAAAAAACAAAAAACAAAAAACAAGGATTAACAAACTACTGCCCACAGGGCAAATGCAGCATATTACCCTTTCACAGTGCCTACAAACTAACAATGTTTCTACATTTTAAAAAGGAGTGGAAGGAAAGAAAATATAATATTTTGACAACAACATGAAATTCAAATTTTAGTCTCTATAAAGTTTTACTGGAACACAAAAAATGTAATTTCTATGGCTACTTTAGGTTCTCACAAGAAGAATTAAACACTTTAACAGACACTGTATTGACCACAAACTCTAAAATACTCTTTGATGTCTGGCTCTTTACAGAAAAACTTGGCTAACCCCAAACTAAAATTATTTCTGTTTAATTCAGTAACTAATAAATTTAGAGATAAAATCTATAATCCTACCATTTATTTTGTTCATATACATTTCTTTATTCCTTTCTTACTCCTTTTAATGTTTTCTTTTGGATTAACTTGATTTAAATGAACTTCATTTAATATCTACTCTTAGCTAATTAATTACATTTCTTTAACTTTTTGTGGTTGCTTCAGGTTTTATAAAATAAAACAATAAAGCATCTTTAACTCAATACAGTCTACAACTAAATAATATTCTACCACTTCACATACAACATGAACATTTTAACCCTTACAATATTATACTTCCATTTCCTTGTTCTCTTCCTAAGTACTAGAGTTGTCACGTTTCACTTCCTCATATATTGTGAAATTTGCAACACATGGGTGATTTTTGCTTCAAACAGTTATCTTTTTAAAGACTTTTTTAAAATTAGGAAAAATGCATTTTACACTTGACATATTTATCCTTTCTTACACTTGTCATCTCTTTGTCTAGGTGCAAGTTTTCATCTGGTCCATTATCCTCCTTTCATCTGAAGATGCTTCTGTAGTTCAAGCGGCTAGCTCGTAACACAGTCTCTAGTTTTATCTGTCTGAAAAGGCTTTTATTTCACCCCCATTTTAAAGGATATTTTGCTGGATATAGAATTTTTCACCTAATACTTTTCATTTAGTACTTCTGCAATGTCCATTTTCAGCCAAGTGCAGTGGCTCACACCTGTAATCCCAGCACTGAGAGAGGCTGAGGCAGGCAGACTGCCTGAGCCCAGGAGTTTGAGACCAGCCTGGGCAACACAGTGAGACCTAGTTTCTACAAAAAATTTAAAAATTAGCCAGGCATAGTGGTATGCATCAGGAGTCCCAGCTACCTAGGAGGCTGAAGTGGGAGGATCGCTTGAGCCTGGGAAGTGGAGGCTGCAGTGAGCCATGCTCATTCCACTGCGCTCCAGCTTGAATGACACAGCAAGACCCGATCTCAAAAAAAAAAAAAAAAAAGTTAATCACAGCCTCATTTGTATAGTTTCCAACAAAACATCATCCTTGTTCCTTTGTATACAATATGTCTTTTTCTTAGGTTGCCTTCAAGATTCTGTCACTGCTTTCTGGTAAATGACAAACACAAATGTCTGTGAATATGTATGTCCTGCTTTAAGTTTGTTGAGATTATCAGATTTGTGGGTTTATAATTTTCATCAAATTTGAAGTTTTGCAGCCATTATTCTTCCAATATTCTTGGTTCCATCTTCCTTCTAGGATCTCAAATACACTTTATGGAACCTGCTTGACACTGTTCCACAGACTAGTGAAGCAACTTGATTATTTTCAGTTCTTTCTCACTGCTTTGTTTTAGGATAAAGTCTACTTACATATCTTCAAGTTCACTGGTTTTTTTCTACAGCATCCAATCAGTAAAATGCCTTTCAGTAATTTACTTCAGATATTATTTTTTAATCTCTAGAAGTTCTATATGTTTATTTTTCATCTTTCATTTTTCTTATTATGCTCATATTTTTCTTTAAATAGTTTTACTAATTATTTAATAGTATTTATTTTACTAACCTTGTCTGCTAGCTCTAGTATCTCCATCATTTCTGAATATGCTTCTTTGGGTTCATTTTTCTCCTGATTATGACTTAGGCCAGTTTCTCAGCATGTCTAGTAATTTGAGCCATATTGAGTAATTTAAAATGCTTGGATATTGGAAAATATCAGTCTTACAATGCTGCTAAGTGCTGTTAAGATTTTGCAATGTGCTGTAAAAATGAATTGGGCTTTGTTTTGGCAGGTATTTATTTGCAGATTCCGCTGATCTTTTTAAGGCCTTTTCTGTTAGCTTTCCTATAATCAACCAACTAGGTTCTCCACTGAATGACCTGGGTGTTACAAAGAATACTTCACTCTGGTCAGAGTTCAAACATCTCCAGTGTTAAGTTCTGGGAAATACTCTGCTAATAATAAATAACCCGGATGTTCAGTGCCTAGCCTTGTGGATTTTCCCTGTTTGCATATATGACCCAGTCTTCAGGAAAGACTCAAAGTACCCCATATACAGATTTCTGGAATTCTTTTTTTTTTTTTTTTTTTTTGAGATGGAGTTTCGCTCTTGTTACCCAGGCTGGAGTGCAATGGCGCGATCTCGGCTCACCGCAACCTCCGCCTCCTGGGTTCAGGCAATTCTCCTGCCTCAGCCTCCTGAGTAGCTGGGATTACACGCACGCGCCACCATGCCCAGCTAATTTTTTGTATTTTTAGTAGAGACGGGGTTTCATCATGTTGACCAGGTTGGTCTCGATCTCTCGATCTCGTGATCCACCCACCTCGGCCTCCCAAAGTGCTGGGATTACAGGCTTGAGCCACCGCGCCCGGCCCTGGAATTCTTTCTTCTGCATAGTCCTCTTCTTTTTGGAACCTGGCCCTGCAACTTCTAGCTGCCTAAGCCTCTTAAAATCCAATCTTTGCCTCTTCAACTGAGTGAAGCTGCCAAACTCTCATTAGAGTCTATCTCTCTGTTTCTGCAGTTCTAAAGCTGCTTCCAGCCTTAGTGGTATAGGGCTCACTTCTTTTATTTCACCCATCTTAGGGATCACAGTCCTCATTTGCCTTAGTACAGTATCTAAAAAGACATGGTTCACGTATCTTGGTCCAGTTTACTAGCTGTTTATGACAAGTGGTAAAAGCCACTTATTATTCCATCATGTCCAGAGAGAATTCTCAATTTTTCAAGCAAGATTGGCCAGGCACAGCGACTCACACCTGTAATCTCAACATTTTGGGAGGCCAAGGTGGGTGGATCACCTGAGGTCAGGAGTTTGAGACCAGCCTGGCCAACATGCTGAAACTGCATCCCTACTAAAAATACAAAACATTAGCCAGGTGTGGTGGTGTGCACCTGTAATCCCAGCTACTTGGGAGGCTGAGGCACAGGAATTGCTTGAACCTGGGAGGCGGAGGTTGCAGTAAGCCGAGGTCATGCCATTGCACTCCAGCCCAGGCAACAAGAGTGAAACTCTATCTCAAAAGAAAGCAATATAAAAGACATGTACTTGAGCAGACGATGTGAATTTTTAAAAGTGTGAATTATAAGTAGATCTATTTGTTAAACATGAACTATGAACTCTAAAAAGAAACAATCTGCATATTGTATAGTGGTTTTTAACATTTCCATAAAAGGAAAAAAATCCTTAAAACTTTATAGGAGGATATTATTTGTCTCCATTATGAAGAAACTCTGAAGTTAATAAATTGCCAGGTCACACAAATACCAAGTGGCAAGGCTAAGAATCCAACTCATAACACTAAAAATTCATGACATCTACTACGTACTATCATGCTTCCCATTAATTTCTCATGATAAGTACTATGTATTAAGAGATTTATCCTACCAAACTGAATTTATTAAAGTATCTTAAGTTGTGTTTAGCAAGATTATTATTATCATACAGAGTATCTGATCAACACTGGAATAAAAAATTATCACATTTTGGTAAATAAATATATTATTCATTTAAATTTAAAATGGAACTTTGGACACTTTCACTCAGGCCAGGAGTACCCCAAGGAACACATGTATTTCCTAATTCATATAGTTGAACATTATATTTATGATCTACTGTTGTGACCACTAGAATGTATGCTCCATTAAAGTTTTAGTCACAAGGTCTAGAGAAGGATTTAGCATACAGTAGATACTCAACATACATTGGGGAATAAAAGAGCCCCATAATTTTAATTCTCCTAAAACTATAATGGTGGAAGCATATTACATCAAGATGGTGGGCTGACCCTCCTGCCCAAATCCCTTAAAATATAGTAAAAAAGAAAAAAAAAAAGTATTGTTCATGTGTTTCCAATAAATATGGAGTAATAAGAACAAAGTTTACCTTACTGAAAACAACAACTACAAAATGAAACTAGACACTCAAGACATTACACAACAAGCAACAAAAGACTATGAATAGTGATACATGATAGATGCACAACAGAGATAAACCCTAGAACTACCCCAATTTAAAAAGCAGTACAGAGGCAAAGGGAGGATCAGTCAAAAGCCCGGCAATCTCCCTTAGGCAGAGAGATTAGGTTAAGAGGTAAGAAAGCAAAGGTAGAATTCACAGAGAAGAGTGTCAGAGAAGAGAGCTGCAGAGAGGACCCTTGGAAATTTGCAAAGGGTTCCTCTGATTCTTCACCAAAAGACTGAGCAGTACACGTACACAAGGAAATTACCCAAGGTCAGGGATAGAACTGCTCCAAAGGAATAAAGGGAATAGCACCCAATGCCCACACAGGTCTACACAAAAGGCCTGCCCCCCAAGAGCAAGAACGGAAAAGCTGGTCTTTTGGCTAACACTCGTTACAGCAGCAAGAGGTCAGAGCAAATTGCATCCTACAGATCAAATGTAGTTCACCACCTATTTTGTATATCCCAAGAAGTAAAAATAATGTTTGCATTATTAAATGGCTGAAAAAGGTCAAAAAAAAGAATATTTCACGACAATTTAAACTACATAAAAGTTAAATCATAGTGCTTAAAAGTAAAGTTCACACCATGTTTAATCATTTAAATACGATCTATGGTTGCTTTTATACTACAGTAGAAGAGAGAGATAGTTGACACACAAACTGTAGAGCCCACAAAGCCTAAAACATCTACTATCTGGGTCTTTACAGAAAAATAGGTCTTGCCTCAATATGAAAAAAATAAAAACTAGAATAAGTGCATATCCAGCCCCACCTAACAAAGCTTAAAAATCAAGATGATGTAACGCAGTGGTTTTCAAAGAAAAAATAAAAATAAATAAATAAATAAAAGATGCTGAATAATCAATCTATTTTCAATTAACTTACAATGCAGAACAAATACCAAGAATATCATAGGAATATAAAAATATTCAGCATCAGGCTGGGCGCAGTGGCTCATTCCTGTATCCCAGCACTGTGGGAGGCCGAGGTGGGAGAATCATGAGGTCAGGAGTTTGAGACCAGCCTGGCCAACCCATCTCTACTAAAAACACAAAAAAATTAGCTGGGCGTGGCCAGGCACGGTGGCTCAAGCCTGTAATCCCAGCACTTTGGGAGGCCGAGGCGGGTGGATCACAAGGTCAAGAGATCGAGACCATCCTGGTCAACATGGTGAAACCCCGTCTCTACTAAAAATACAAAAAATTAGCTGGGCATGGTGGCGCGTGCCTGTAATCCCAGCTACTCAGGAGGCTGAGGCAGGACAATTGCCTGAACCCGGGAGGTGGAGGTTGCAGTGAGCCGAGATCGCGCCATTGCACTCCAGCCTGGGTAACAAGAGCAAAACTCCGTCTCAAAAAAAAAAAAAAAAAATTAGCTGGGCATGATGGTGCGTGCCTGTAATCTCAGCTACTCAGGAGGCTGAGGCAGGAGAACTACTTGAACCGGGACCTGGAAGGTAGAAGTTGCAGTGAGCCAAGACTGTGCCACTGCACTCTAGCCTGGGCTACAGAGTAAGATTCCATCTTAAAAAATATATATATATATATATATCAGCATCTAGCATAGTAAAGTTCAGAGTTCAATATGCACTAAAAACTTAGCAGGCATTGCTGATGTACCTTCAGAACAGTTAAAAAAAAAAAAAAAAAAAAAAGTCGAGTCTAGTGGCTCACACCTGTAATCCCAGGACTATGGGAGGCCTAGTCAGGCAATTGCTTTAGTCCAAGAGTTTGAGACCAGTCTGGGCAACATAGTGAAATCCCACCTCTACTAAAAATACAAAAAATTTTTCAGGTATGGGAGTATATGCCTATAATACTAATTACTCAGGAGGCTGAGGTAAGAGAATCACTTGAGTCTGTTAGGTCAAGGCTGCAGTGAGCCAAGATCACACCAGTATACTCCAGCCTGTGCAACCAGGCTGAGACTGTGTCTCAAAACAAAATAAAACAAAAATACAGAAAAAAAAGTCAAATATTACCAGGCATGCAAAAGCAGCAGAAAAATTCAACCCAAAATGAGAAAAAATAAAAAATAAAATAAAAATCAAACCTGACCCAGAAATTACTGGTAATAGAATCAGTAGAAAAAGACATGAAAAGTTCTTATATGACTATGACTATAATCCATATGTTCAAGAACCTAAAGGAAAAACTGAAAACATGTTGAGTGAGATAAGGTTAATATAAAAAAAGACCCAAATGACAATTCTAGAAAGGGAAACTGTAAGTTGTGATACTAAATGGAATAAAAGGTAGATCAGACAGGTTAAAATAAAAATTAGTGAACTTAAAAATATAACAATGAAAATTAAACAAAATGATACACAGAAAAACCCTGTCTTTGTCTAGTGAAAAAATGTACCCAATATAATGAACATAATAGTTGTGGCATGCATCTAAAGCAGTATTTGTAGAAAAATATATATGCTACAAATCCCAGTGGATACAGTTAAAAAGAAAAAAATTATAAAACTGAAAATCCATTAGAAACAAAGAAATGTTTCAAATCTATGACCAAAGCTTTCACCTTAAAAGATAACAAGGGAGGCCGGGCGCAGTGGCTCACGCCTGTAATCCCAGCACTTTGGGAGGCCGAGGCGGGGGGATCTCGAGGTCAAGAGATGGAGACCATCCTGGTCAACATGGTGAAACCCCGTCTCTACTAAAAACACAAAAAATTAGCTGGGCATGGTGGCGCGTGCCTGTAATCCCAGCTACTCAGGAGGCTGAGGCAGGAGAATTGCCTGAACCCAGGAGGCGGAGGTTGCGGTGAGCCGAGATCGTGCCATTGCACTCCAGCCTGGGTAACAAGAGCGAAACTCTGTCTCAAAAAAAAAAAAAAGACAACAAGGGAGAGACTTCAAGACAGCTAACTACAGGCCTCCTCTACTAAGAACAACCAAAGTAGTGAGTAAATAATGTCACTTCGATAGCTCACCTAAGAGATAGAAGCCAGACAAAGAGAGGGAGGATATGGCTGTAATTCCAGCTACTTGTGAGGGTGAGATGGGAGGATCACTTGAATCCAAGAGTTGGAGACGAGCCTGGGTAAAAAAGCAAGACCTCATCTCAAAAAACTAATTCTTAAAAACATTTAAAAATAGAACACTGGAATTCAACAGAAAAAATAACAAGAAACATCTATGGCAAGGAAGAAAACAGAAATAAGGCAGCCTGCTCAACCCCATCAACTGGGAGCCAGGAGAAACTCCCCAATGTGGAAAAAGGGAAACTAACAGATCCATATTCCCACCATGGATTTCTGCAATTCTAGCCATGGGAGAGGGCCTCAACTCTCACAGGCCCCGAAACTAAGGAAGCTGCTGGGAGATTGTATGAAGGCACACCTCCAGGGAGGGAGCTTGTCCTGGGTTCTACACACTCCTTAAGACCTAGGCAGCTACAGCAAGGTGACATTTTAGTGACCTGTCTCCAGCAGACTGCCCATTGTGCTGGAACCCAATGCCACCAGGGCTGAGGCCCAAGTGAAACATGGACTACCGCAGCTGAGGCACAAGCAAGGCACAGGCTATTGCTGTCAGGGTTGAAGCATGAGCATGTTGCAGGCCACTGTGGCCACAGCTGAGGCAGGAACACCACACAGGCTGATCGGGAACTGAGATGTGAGCAGAGCATGTGTTTCCTACCCACCAGTCTAAGCTACTACCACTGAAGGCAGCTCCACCCTCCATAGTGATAGGGCCCTAGAATATCCCTGACAGTCCCCAACTCAATTATTCTGCCAAGGGCCTGGGGAACGCCCCACCCCTGCCCACCACCCAAGGCACCTGCACTTACCAATAGGGGGCCTGAGGATAAGCCCTTCTGGCCCAGCTTCACTTCCCACTCACAACACCCCTGACACACATTCTGGGAAACAGGGATTGCCCAGCCTAACACTATTGGTATGTGAGCACACCTCCCAGGGGCCTGAGCTTGGGCCTGTCCACCTGCAGCTATCACCACAGCTGTAACCTACCTGCAGGCCTTGGGAGTGGCTGACACAGTCTATCACAGCCACCACCAACACCAGTGCATACTGCTCAGGACTGAGAGGGTAGTCCAGCCACTGCCACTACCATCAACCAGGCCATGCCAGCTGCTTAAGAGCCTGTATTAGTATGTTTTCATGCTGATTTACTGTATTAGCCCATTTTCACACTGCTGATAAAGACAAACCTGAGATTGGACAATTTACAAAAGAAAGAGGTTTACTGGACTCCCAATTCCATATTGCTAAGAAGGCTTCACAAGCATGATAGAAGGCAGGGAGTAGCAAGTCACATCTTACATGGATGGTGGCAGACAAAGAGAGCTTCTGAAGGAAAACTCTCCCTTATAATAACCATCAGCTCTTATGAGTCTTACTCACTATCATGAGAACAGCTTTAAAAAACCTGCCTGCATGTTTCAATTACCCTCCACCTGGTCCCTCTCACAACACATGGGAATTCAAGATGAGATTTGGGTGGGCACAACGCCAAGCCATATCATTCTAACCCTGGCCCCTCCTGAATCTCATGTCCTCACATTTCAAAACCAATCATGCCTTCCCAACAGTCCCCCAAAGTCTTAACTCATTTCAGCATTAACTCAAAAGTCCACAGTCCAAAGTCTCATCTGAGACAAGGTAAGTCCCTTCTGCCTATGACTCTGTAAAATCAAAAGAAAGTTAGTTACTTTCTAGATATAATGGGGGTACAGGCAGTTAGTTAGTAAATACGGCCATTCCAATGCGAGACACTGACCAAAACAGAGGGGTTACAGGCTCCATGCAAATCAGAAATCCAGCAGGGAAGTCAAACCTTAAAGCTCCAAAATAATCTCCTTTGATTTCATGTCTCATATCCAGGTCACACTGATGCAAGAGGTGGGTTCCCATGGTCTGGCGTAGCGGCACCCCTGTAGCTTTGCAGGGTAAATGGGCCAATTTCATGGGTTAGCACTGAGTGTCTGTGGCTTTTCTAGGCACACGGTGCAAGCTGTCAGTGGATCTACCATTTGGGGACCTGGAAGACAGTGGCCCTCTTCTCATAGCTCCACTAGGCAGTGCCCCAAGTAGGGACTCTGTGTGGGGGCACAACCCCACATTTCCCTTCTGTACCCACTCCATGAGGGCCTTGCCCCTGCAGCAAACTTTTTCCTGGGTATCCAGGCATTTCTGTACATCTTTTGAAATCTAGGTGGAGGTTCCCAAACCTCAATTCTTGACTTCTGTGTACCTGCAGGCTCACCACCACGTGGAAGCTGCCAAGGGTTGAGGCTTCCACCCTGTGAAGCAACAGCCCATGCTGTACCTTGGCTGCTTTTAGTCATGGCTGGAGTAGATGAGACACAGGGCACCAAGTTGCTAGCCTGCACACAGCATGGGCACTCTGGGCCTGGTCTACAAAACCATTTTCTCCAGACCTCCAGGCCTGTGGTGGGAGGGGCTGCCGTGAAGGTGAAGACCTCGGACATGCCCTGGAGACATTTTCCCCATTATCTTGAGGATTAACATTTGGCCCCTAGTTACTTACGCAAATTTCTATAGCCGGCTTCAATTTCTCCTCAGAAAATGGGTTTTTCTTTTCTATCATATTGTCAGGCTGCAAACTTTCCAAACTTTTATGCTCTGCTTCCCTTATAAAACTTAATGCCTTTAACAGCACCCAAGTCACCTCTTGAATGCTTTGTTGCTTAAATATTTCTTCCACCAGATACCCTAAACCATCTCTCTCAAGTCCAAAGTTCCACAAATCTCTAGGACAGGGGAAAATGTTGCCAGTCTCTTTGCTAAAACATAACAAGAGTCACCCTGGACCTCATTGTCCATATTGTTATTAGGCTTTAGGTCAAAGGCATTCAACAAGTCTCTAGGAAGTTCTAAACTTTCCTACATTTTCCTGTCTTCTTCTGAGCTTTCCAAACTGTTCTAATCTCTGCCAGTTACCCAGTTCCAAAGTCGCTTCCACATTTTCAGGTATCTTCTCAG
This sequence comes from Saimiri boliviensis, assembly GCF_048565385.1. NCBI lineage: Eukaryota > Metazoa > Chordata > Mammalia > Primates > Cebidae > Saimiri > Saimiri boliviensis. The sequence continues at coordinate 23,562,692 of NC_133454.1, read as the reverse complement.
CAACGCCCCACTCTACTGGTACTAAGTTATTGTATTACTCTGTTTTCACGCTGCTGATAAAGACATAACCAAGACTTAGCAATTTACAAAAGAATGAGGTTGATTGCACCTATAGTTCCACATGGCTGGGGAGGCTTCACAATCATGGCAGAATGCAAGGAGGAGCAAGTCCCATATTATGCGGATGGTGGCAGGCAGAGAGGTTGTTCAGGAAAACTCCTTAAAATAACCATTAGATCACATGAGACTTACTATCACAAGGATAGCAAACAAAAGACCTGCCCCCATGATTTCATTACCTCCCACAGGATCCCTCCCACAACACATGCAAATTCAAGATGAGATTTGGGTGGGGACACAGCCAAACCATATCAGAGTCCAAGAACCCACCCCTGCTCTCCCAGTACTGGCATCTGAGTAGGCCAGCTAGAGGCCCAAGAATTGGCCTCTCTGTACCTAGCTAACAATAATGCCAGTGTATGTCACCCTACGGACCAAAGACAGGTACAGTCAGCCCATATATCTCACCACTGGGGACAGAAGACTAGCCCAGCTAGCAACCCAGCCCTAGCAAAACTTTATAACAGCCTCTGCTAATAACCATACCCTAAGCTGTCAAGAGCAAAACAGGTATCCCTGATGTTTAGAACCAAAGAAATCATACAGAGATTACATTAGTACAATATACCCAGAATCAAAAAGTACCCTATCCAACCAACAATATACATACCTTGTCAAGAAAAAGTCCTCCAAGCAAATTCAAAAAATTCGAAGAAGCAACAATACCAGATATGCAGATATCATTTGATACCTCCAAAGAGACACAGTAACACTCTAGCTAGAGATCTCAATCAAAAACAAATTTATAAAATCTCCCCCCAAAATTCAAAATATTGATCTTCAAGAAGCTCAGTGAAATATAAGAGAATACTAAAAACAAAACAAAACAAAACAATAACAACAAGAACAAAAAAAAAAACCACCACCACCAAAGAAATCATAAAAATAATTCAGGTTGTAAACGAGAAATTTACCAAAGAGAAAGATATAAAAAAGAACCAAACAGAAATTCGGGAACTGAAGAGCTCATTGAATGAAATACAGAACACATTTGAAAGACTCAACAATAGATTAGAACAAGCAAAAGAAAGAATCTCCGATCTTGAAGACAGTCTTTTGAAATAACCCAGTCATCCTCCCTGGCATAATTGAATCTGGAAGAAAAAAAAAAAAAGAAAGAGATTACCCAGTCAGACAAAGTAAAATAAAAAAGGATGAACAAACCCTTTGTGACATATGGGACAATGAAAACAACCAAGAATTTGGTATTTGGTATCCCAGAAGGCAAAGAGAGAATGAGTCAAAAAACCTATTTAGTGAAGTAACAGATGAAGACTTGCTGTATGAGGCAGTTCTTGCATTGTTATAAAGAAATAGCTGTTGGGGCAGTGGCTCACGCCTATAATCCCAATACTATGGGAGGCCGAGGTGGGTGGATCATCGAAGGTTGGGAGTTTGAGACCAGCCTGACCAACATGGAGAAACCCCTGTCTCTACTAAAAATACAAAATTAGCTAGGAGTGGTCGTTCATTCCTGTAATCCCAGCTACTCAGGAGGCTGAGGCAGGAGAATCGCTTGAACCAGGAAGCGAAGGTTGCGGTGAGCCGAGATCGCTCCATTGCACTCCAGCCTGGGCGACAAGAGCAAAACTGTCTCAAAACAACAACAAAAATACCTGGGCTTGGGTAATTTATAAAGAAAAATGGTTTAATTGGCTCATGTTTCTGTAGGTTTTATAGGAAGCATGGTGTTAGTGTCTGCTGGACTTCAAGGGAGACCTAAGGAGGTGTATAATCATGGCAGAAGGTGAAGGGGGAGCAGAAGTGTCACATGGTAAAAGCAGGAGCAACTGAGACAGACAGAATGGGGGAGGAGGTGGCATACATTTTTAAATGACAAGATCTCATGTGGACTCAGCAATAGTTCACTTATCACTCAGGGGATAGCCCAAGCCATTCATAAGGGATCTGCCTCCATGATCCAAACACCTCCTACCAGGGCCCACCTCCAATACTGGGGATTACGTTTCAACACGAGATTTAAGCAAGGACAAATACCCAAACTATATCCTTTCCCAAGTCTAGCAAAAGATATAAACGACCAGATAAAGATGGCCCAGACATCCCCAAACAGACACAATGCAAAAAGAAGGTCTTCTCCACAGCACATTATAGTGAAGCTGTCTACAGTCAAAGACAAAGAGAACACCCAAACCACCAAGTAAGTGAAAAGTGTGTAGTCACCTATTAAGAAACCCCCGTGGCCAGGCACAGTGGCTCATGTCTGTAATCTCAGCATTTTGAGAGGCCAAGGTAGGCAGATCATGAGGTCAGAAGTTCAAGACCAGCCTGGCCAACATGGTGAAACCCCATCTCTACTAAAAACACAAAAATTAGCCGGTGTGGTGGTGGGTGCCTATAATCCTAGCTACTCGGGAGGCTGAATCATTTGAACCCAGGAGGTGGAGGGGCTGCAATAAGCTGAGATTGCGCCATTGCACTCCAGCCTGGGCAGAAACTGTCTCAAAAAAAAAAAAAAGAAGAAAGAGAAAGAAAAAGAAAAAGAACCCCCATCAGACTAACAGTAGATTTCTCAGCAGAAACTTTACCAGCCAGGAGAGAATGGAATGACATAGTCAAAGATTAAAGAAAAAAACTGCCAACCAAGATACCATACCTACCAAAATTTCCTGTCATGAGAAAAATGTTTCCCTGACAAGCAAAAGTTAAAAAGAATTCATCACCGTTAAAGAGAATTCATTACCATTAGGCCAGACCTACAAGAAATGCTCAAAGGAGCAGTAAACTTGGAAGTCAAAGGATGACATTTACCATTATGAAAACACACAAAAGTATAAATTCAAGGGTAAAGCAAACATACAGATGAGGAAGAGAAAAAATTCAAAGTTACTATTACATAAAGACTGTAAATCACAGAGATAAACAAGAAAAAGAAAAGGACAAAGAATATATAAAACAACCAGAAAACAACAATATGACAAGAACAAAACATCACATATCAAGAATAACTTTGAATGTAAATGGATTTGTCTCCACTTGAAAGATACAAACTGGCTGATTGGATAAAGAAACATGATCTGGCCAGGTGTGGTGGCTCATGCCTGTAATCCCAGCACTTTAAGAGGTCGAGGCAAGAGGATCACTTTAGGTCAGGGGTTTGAAACCAGCCTGATCTACATAGCAAGTCCTCATCTCTAAAAAAGAAAAAATTTTAAATTAGCAAGGTGTGGTGACCTGCACTTGTAGTCCCAGCTACTCAGGAAGCTAAGGCAAAAGATTGCTTAAATCCAGGAATTCAAGGCTGCCGTGAGTCATGATCATGCCACTGCACTCCAGCCTGGGAGACAGGAGAAATCTTGCCTCAAAAAAAATTAAAAAAAGAAATATGATCCAATTATATGATGCCTAGAAAAAACACGCTTTACCTGTAAAGGCACATATAGACTAAAAGAAAAGGAGTGGAAAGATATTCCACACAGATGAAAACCAAAAGTGAGCAGGATTAGCTATACATGTATCAGTTACGGATGTGAGAGTGATCTGGCTGTGACATCTGTCACTCCATTGATCACCAGGATTGATTCAGTTGATCTGGCTGGCTAGGCAGGTGTCCACTTTCTCCCTCACTGATCCATGGGTGTCCCTCCCAAAGCTCACACTTAGTAGAAAAGGACAATCATCCCCAACAGAGGAGGACTGGTCTTCCATCAAGGGTATACAAGTAGCTGCACTCCCCTGCTAGAATCTCCCAACAAACTCTCAGGAGTAGCTATACCTCTATCAGATAAAACCAGCTTTAAGTCAAAAAAGCTAATAAAAAAAAGATGATGAAGGTCATTATACAATGATAAAGGGATGAATCCAGCAAAAGGACATAACAGTTCTAAATATATCTGCACTCAACAATGGAGCACACAAATTCATAAAGGATTACTAGATCTAAACAGAGACACAGACTCCAATATAATAACAGTGCCCTATAATTGCTCCTGTGAATAGCCACTGCACTCCAGCCTGGGTGATGTGGCAAGGCTCTATTCTCTTAAAAAGAAAAAATAAGAAACATTTGGCCATGGTAAGGCATAGTGGCTCATACCTGTAATCCCAGCACTTTGGGAGGCCAAGGCAGGTAGATCATTTGAGCTGGAGACCAGTCTGACCAACATGGTGAAACCCCCCACCTCTACTAAAAATATAGATCATTTGAGCTGGAGACCAGTCTGACCAACATGGTGAACTCCCCCACCTCTACTAAAAATATAAAATTTAGCCAGGCATGGTGGCACACACCTGTAATCCTACCTATGCGGGAGGCTGAGGCAGGAGAATCACTTGAACCCAGAAGGTGGAGGTTGCAATGAGCTGAGATCACACCATTGCACTCCAGCCTGGGCAACAAAACAAGAACCTGTCTCCAAAAAGAAAAAACCAGAAAGATCAGGTAACAACAAAGCTTTCTTATCAGAAAAAGGAAAAAAAAAAAAAAACAGAAAAGGAAAAAAAGTATTTCCCACAAGGAAAGCCCAGTACCAGATGGCTTCACTGGTAAATTCTACCGAACATTTATAAAAGAATTAACACCAGCTGGGTGTGGTGGCACATGCCTGTCATATCAGCACTTTAGAAGGAGGACGGCAGATCACTTGAGGTCAGGCATATAAGACCAGCCTGGACAACACAGCAAGACTCCATCTCAACAAAAAACTCTAAGCTGGTTATTCTAGTTAGAAAAGAAAAAAAAAAAAAAAAAAACTCAAAACTGGTAAGGCATGGTGGCAAACACCTGTACTCTTAGCTACATGAGAGGTTATGGTTGGGAAGATAGCTTGAGCCCAAGACTTCAAGGCTGAAGTGAGGTATGACTGCACCACTACACTCCAGCTTGGGCTATGGTGAGACTCTCTCTCTTCAATTAGCTGAGTGTGAAGCTGAGGCAAGAGGACTGCTTGAGTCCTATGTCAAGGTGGCAGTGAGCCACAATTGCAGCATCACACTTCAACCTGCGTAACAGAGCAAAACCTTCTGTCTCTTTAAAAAAAAAAAAAAAAAAAAAAGAGTTAATTCCAGTCCTTCTGAAATTCCTCCAAAACACAGAAGAGGACAGAACACGTTCCACACTTCCCAATTCATTTTATGAGGCCAGGATTACCTTGTATGGTATAAGAAGAAATACATTATTTGGGGCAGGGCGCAATGGCTCACACATGTAATCCTAGCACTTTGGGAGACCACAGTGGCTGGATCACCTGAGGTAAGGAGTTTGAGACCAGCTTGACTAACATAGTAAAACCCCTTCTGTACTAAAAATACACAATTAGCTGGGTGTGGTGGCACATGCCTGTAGTCACAGCTACTTGGGAGGCTGAGACAGGAGAGTTATTTGAACCCAGGAGGTGGAGGCTGCAATGAGCTGAGAACTTGCCACTGTACTCCAGCCTGGGCAAAACAAAGCAAGACTCTGTCTCAAAAAAAATAAAAGAAAAGAGGAAATACATATTTAGTCTCTGCTCCATAGTTCCTGACACAAAGCTAAAATCCTTATAACTTCCTGAGTATAAGGTGCTAGCAGCATCTTTTGTTCTAATACGTGCTCTCTGGACCTGGTTCCTGACACAGAGCTCCTAAATTCCTTGCAATTTCCTGCACAGTGGGATTACAGGAGTGTCTACACAGAGCTCTTAAGTGCCCTGGAATTTCCCAGGTGATAGAAGCATCTTTTGTTCTAATGAGGCAAGTCTTGGTGGGCTCCTGGAATCTTCAGAAAAAGAACGGGTCACTAGAAAGACCAAGCCACGATTACATGACTAGACCCTGAAACTTTTAGCCCCATCCACATCCACATCCTCCAGGGAGCAAAGAGAATATGGAGATTGAGTTAACAATTAATCATGCCTACATGATGAAACCTTCATTAAAAAAAAAATCCTTAAACTGGCTGGGCATGGTAGCTAATGCCTGTAATCCCAGCACTTTGGGAGGCTGAAACAGGAGGATCGCTTGAGCCCAGGAATGCAAGAACAGCCTGGGAAACGTACAGAGACCCCATCTCTACCAAAAAAAAAAAAACAAAAAACAAAAAAAAAACCTAAACTAAGGTTTAGACAGCGTCTGAGTTGGTGAATGCATTCATGTGCTGGGGGAGAGAAGCACCTGCACATGGGACTCTTCCAGACCTTGCTTGCCCTGTGTACCTCTTCATCTGGCTGTTTGTTTGTATCCTTTATAATAAACCTGCAAACATAAGTAAAGTGTTACCCTGAGTTTTGTAAGCCCATCCAGCAGGTTATTGAACCTAAGAAGGAAGTTGTGAGAACCCCCAATTTGTAGTCAAGTCAGGCAGAAGTGTAGGGACCCTTGGCACCTAATACTTGCAACTGATGTCTAGAGTGGGAAGGCAATCTTGTGGGTATGAATCTTTAATTTGTGAGACTGTGGTAACTCTAGGTAGTAAGTGTCAAAATCAAATTAAATCGTAATACACCCAGTTGGTGTAAGCAGAGAACTGGAAAGTTGCTTGGTGTGGAAAAGCCACAAATTTGGTGTCAGAGTACTCTGTGGAAAGAAGAAACAATTTTTCATTTACTCTAATACCAAAACCATGTAATTAATTTATCAGTTAATTTTTTTTTTTTGGACACAGAGTTTCACTCTTATTGCCCAGACTGGAGTATAATGGTACGATCTCAGCTCACTGCCATCTCTGCCTTCTGGTTTCAAGCAATTCTCCTGCCTCAGCCTCCCAAGTAGCTGGGATTACAGGCACGCACCACCATGCCTGGCTAATTTTGTATTTTGAGTAGAGGCGGGGTTTCACCATGTTGGCTTACTGGCCAGGCTAGTCTAGAACTCTTGACCTCAGGTGATCCGCATGCCTTTGCCTCCCAAAGTGTTGGAATTACAGGAGTGAGCCACCATGCCCGGGCAACAAAACCATTTAAAAGATATCACAAGAAAAAAACTTTCAACAATATACTAGCGAACTATGATATAGAGTGCCCCTCCAGTGCCTTTCACCCCAGCCTGGGTGACAGAGTGAGACCCTAGCTCTAAAAAAATGAACAAACAAAAACTAACAAACTGATTTCAGCAACTTATGAAAGACATTATATACCATGAACAAATGGGATGGAACAAGGAGAGGATAGCCCCGCCAGAAGGAGCTATTGTTAGATTAGATTGTAGAGGCAGTAGGGGCTTGAAGCAGCCCAACCTCCAGGGAGAAGATAGGGGGCTGGAGAGTGAGTGAGTTTGTTTGTAAACAGGGACCCTCTTTGTTCCCCAGTCTGAAGTGCAGTGGCACAATCATGGCTCATTGCAGCCCCAACCTCCCAAGCTCAAGCAATCCTCCTGCCTCAGCACCCCCAAGTAGCTGGGAGTATAGTCACATGCTACCACACCCGGATAATTTTTGTATTTTTTGTAGAGACAGGGTTCACCATGTTGCCCAGGCTAGTCCTGAACTCCTGGGCTCAAGTGATCCACCCACCTCAGCCTCCCAAAGTGCTGGGATTATAGGCATGAACCACCGTGCCCAGCTGAGAGTGCGTTCTATCACAAGATAAAAACACTAACTAAAAATTGTTACATTGGCTGGGCGTGGTGGCTCACGCCTGTAATCCCAACACTTTGGGAGGCCAAGGCAGGTGGATCCCTTGAGGTCAGGAGCTCCAGACCAGCCTGGCTAACATGGTGAAATCCTGCCTCTACTAAATAAAAATACAAAAATTAGCCTGGCATGGTGGTGCGCATCTGTAATCCCAGCTACACAGAAGGCTGAGGTAGGAGATTGCTTAAACCTGAGAGCAGAGATTTTAGTGAGCCAAGATCACACCACTACACTCCAGCCTCGCCAAAAGAGTGAGACTTCATAAAAAAAAAAAAAAAAAAAAAAAAAAGCAGTTACGTATGGCCAAGTGTGGTGGCCCACACCTATAATCCTATCACTTTGGGAGGCCAAGGCAGGAGGATCATTTGAGGCCAGAAATTCAAGATCAGCCTGAGCAACATGGTGAGACCCCATCTCTAGAAAAATATAACTAAATTATAGCTGGGCAAGGTAACATGTGCCTGCAGTACCTGCTACTTGGCAGGAGGATCGTTTGAGCCCAGGAGCTCAGGGCTGCAGTGAGCCATTTTGCAGCATTGCACTCCAGCCTGGGCAACGAAGCAAGACTTGTTTGAAAGCAAACAAAAAACTGTCATACTGAGTGAGCAGTTTCCTGACTGGTCAACACAGTGATGCCCTGATTCTACCCGGAGAGGGCACAGAAGCCCTGGATGCAGGACCCTCCCAGATCTTACCTTATGTGTCTCTTCATCTGGCTGGTCTTAAGTTGTATCCTTTATAATAAAGCCATAACAGTAAATAAAGCACTTTCTTGAGTTCTGTGAGTCATTTCAGTGAATTACAGAGCCTGAGGTGGGTATGGGAGCTCCTCAAATTTGTAGCCAGTTGGGTAGAAGTGCAGGTGGCATGAGGACCCCACTTGTGGCTGGCATGTGAAATAGGGACAGTCTTGTTGATGACATTCTATCTTGTAAAACGATGAAACCATCCTTCATTAATTAAATGGCATGACACCAGACTTTACTTACAGCTCAAATAATATTACAGGACTACATTAGCACATGGTGTCTAATAGCATATTTAATAGTTGCAGACCTGGGTGCAGTGGCTCATGCCTGTAATCCCAGCACTGTGAGAGGCCGAAGTAGGCGGATCACTTGAGCTCAAAAGTTCCAGCCTGGCCAACACAGTGAGACCCCACCTCTGGAAAAAAAAATATTATCTGAGCATGATGGCATGTGCTTATGGTCCCAGCTACTCAGGAGGCCGAGGTGGAAGGACAGCTTGAACTCAGGTCAAGGCTGCAGTGAACTGTGACTACACCACTATACTGCAGTCTGGGCAAGAGAGCAAGACCTTGTCTCAAAAAAGGCTGGAGAAAAGAGTTGCTCCTCAGATGGAATTCAAGTCAAATTACATTTCTGGTAGACAATTTTTCAAGATCAATCAAGAATCAACTTTCAACCCCCATAAACACGCATATCACTTATGTGTACTTCTCATCTATAATGAATTAAATCCACAGTATGTATTAAACATGTGTTTATTTATATAGAGTGGTTATTTCAATTTATTTGAAACTTCCATTTGTTTCTTTGTGGTGACAAAGGAACAGAAGGGATGTCCAACAAGTATCAAATCTCTGTACCTAGCAGAAAAAAGCAATCTCTAAAATTACAACAAACTTTTTTTGCAAATAAAAATGACAGACTATCTGGGCAGGACACAGGCTCATGCCTGTAGTCGCGATGCTTTGGGAGGCTGAGTTGGGTGGATCATCTGAGTTTAGGAGTTTGAGACTAGCCTGGCCAACATGGTGAAACCCCGTCTCTACTAAACATACAAAACTTAGCTAGGTGTGATGACACACACGTGTAATCCCAGCTACATGGGAAGCTGAAGCAGGAGAATCACTTGAACCCAGGAGACAGAGGTTGCAGTAAGCCAAGATCACACCACCGCACTCCACCTTGGGAGACAGAGCATGACTACATCTCAAAAAAAAGAAAACAAAACAAAAAAAGACAGATTCTCTCATTAAAGAAAACTTTACCTATAAGAGAAAACAACTGAGCACAAATGCTAAGACAGTTATTTTTAATTACCTTAAGTACATAAACAAGGCATTCTAAAAGCATAAATGTTAAATGCATACTTAATATTTATATAGCATATTCATATGTACATAACAACTTAATTCACAAAACAAAAAGAATTGTGAAATACGATATATTGCTATAATGTTTATTCAAGTAAGCTTTTAGAAAGCAATGAAATTAACATAGTGCTTCAAATGGTACTTATATGTAAGTTATTAGAATTCTGATTGTTTAAAACTAGAAAGTCACATCTTTTCCCTATAAACCAACCCTGGGTCTTTTCAGCTGTTTCCCTCCTCAGTAAATGGAATTATTAACTACTCACTCTCCAAGCCAAAAATTGGAAATACTATTACTACACAAAACACTTTGCATCAATCCATTAACCTAGTCCTTATCAATAATACCTGCAACTTCTCTTTCTCAGATCTAGCCTTTTCTCTCACTCCCTGTGGCCACTTCCCCAACTCATATCTCACAATATGACTGTAATATTATAACAACCTCTGGGTAATTTCCCTATCCCCAAACTGCCCACTCCCTTTCCAACACCCCAAAAGGACTGTTTCAGAAATAAGAATTTCAGATCAGCCCTGGTGAAGATCACATAAATCAACTCAGAGAAATTGGGGTGGGGCTCTACAAAAAAAAGGTAAATAGCAGAAATGGAATAACTTTTCCCCATGGTATCTTAGGAAAGATGAATGAAAAACTGGATTTTTAATTATACTCAGAGGATTTGAATAAAAAATAATAAGCTTACAAGAGGTTAAGAAATGAATTGAACAATTACCCAAAGATTCTCCATCGCAGGCACTATTATAAAACCCAGTCTCAACTACAAAGCAACACCCATCTCTTAAAAAAAAATTTTTTTTTTTAATTAACCAGGTGTGGGGAAACAAGTAGTGCTAGCTGCTGAGGCAGGAGGATCACTTGAACCCAGGAGTTTTACATTGCAGTGAACTATGACTACACCACTGCACTGCAGCCTGGGCAATAGAGCAAGACCCTCTCGCTAAATAAAGAAGAAAGAAAAGTTGGGGGAGGACCCAAGATGGGGAGGACCCAGAAGGAAACACCTGAATCATTTAAAAAAAAAAAAAAAAGTTAAATGAGTGAAAAAACAAGGGAGGGGGTTGAAATTGAGTAATGTATATCTTTGCAAGCAATACCCAAAAGAAAAAGGAGTTATACCTGAAAAATATCTAGTAAACAAGGGACAAAAGAAAACCTAAAAATATTTTGAAATATGTGACACATTCATTAAACTAACATTTGAGCATCTACTATATGCTAAATACTAGGCTAGAAATAGAGTGAATAAGAGAAAATGAATTCTTTATGGAACTTATTATTGTCAGTCACTGGCACGTTGCCTTTATTTAATGTGCTACATTTTTACTTTAAAGAAGGGAAAAATACATGCAAAGCATTTGTAACTCAAAATCTAATTTTCTCACATGGTCTTAAGTTCCTCAACCACAAACCTTATCAGAAACCTAATGTATAAAGTTAGGTTACAATTTCCCATACATGCCATATTATCTGAAATTTCTGTGCCTTTTCCCATGCTGTTCCGTGTCTGGAATGCTTTTCCAACTTCTATTCAAACATTCAAATTTCCATAATGCCTATAGTGATGTTATGATTTCCCCTGGCCAAAATTAGGTACTTGCTCATTTATATTCCCAAAGCACCTTGAAATTACTCTAAACAGCAGTTATACTTTGTATTATAACTGCTTGCATAACTATATTCATGTAAACAAGACCACACAAACATGATACAAATATTCTGTCTACAAGAAACAAAATTTAGAATCAAAGACACAAGGAGGTTAAAAGGAAGGAAAGGAACACACCATGCAAAGTAAACAAAAGACAGCTGAAGTGACTATGCTAATACCAGACAAAATAGATTTTAATCTGGGCAAAAATACAGACTTTAAGACAAAATTTGAAGTATTAGAACAAATAGGTAAGAACAGACATTCCTGATTACACATTAAAATTACTGATGCCAGGGTCTCAATCCCCAAGATTCTGATTTCACTGGAGCATTGTTAAGGCCCAGGCATCAGTATTCTTCAGAGAGATTCAAGTGATTCTAATGCACAGCCAGACACAGTTAATGACACATGATTATCATAAGGGCTAAAAACACTGAACTGCAAGGAAAAATAAAACAACAACTTTAATTAGGGTAAATGGAAGTCCTAGCAGTAGGGGAACACACCCTGGAGGCATCTGATGACACAATTCACAAAACTTTTATAGGTACAGAAGATGGAGTCTTATTTCAAAAATACTCAAAAAGAAAACTACTTCACTGAGCCAATGCCATTAAAAAAATTTTTTTAAATAAAAAAATTAGGCTGGGTATGGTGGCTCACACCTATAAACCCAGCACTTTGGGAGACCAAGGTGGGCAGGTCATTTGAGCTCAGGACTTCAAGACCAGCCTGGACAACATGGTGAAACCTCATCTCTACTAAAAACACAAAAATTAGCTGGGCGTGGTGGTGGATGCCTTCAGGCAGCCCTAGCAATTCCAGAGGCTGAGGCAGGAGAATCGCTTGAACCTGAGGTAAAGATTGCAGTAAGATGAGATCATGCCACTGCACTCCAGCCTGGGTGACAGAACAAGACTCTGTCTCAAAAATAAATAATAAATAAATAAGAAGAAAATTATTTCAAAGTGTGAGGAAGACTAGAATTTTCCCAAGCAATAATGAAAAGCTGGTTAGGATTCATGTCCAAATATCAAGCCACTCAACTGTTCCTATGACTTGCAGTTCTTTGGTTTCAACATATTTTAGTATCTCATTCAAATATTATAGCATTTTTAAAATAATGTTCATACTAATAAAATTAAAACTTTTAAAGTAAAAAGAGGTGAGCGGGGAAATAACGCTATATTATCTGACTCGAAGCCTACGTGTTCAGACCACAACCATAGTACTGTGGATCACACTACAATCACTGTAAGATCATACCTGTGGGGACAAAACACTGGTTAAGGGTTGGGCTCCGAAGCCAGACTTACCCAGTTTTAAATGCCCACAGCATTACAAATTTTTTTAATCAAAATTTTCTCCAACTCTTTAACAGTGTGTGACTTCATGCAAATTACTTTACCTCTCTAAATAGTTCCCTTATCTATGAAATGAAAATAATGACACTATAAATAGAGTGACTGTAAGAATTAAATAAGATAATCTTGGTAGAAGACTACCACGGAGTCTGGCTCAACAGTAAGCTCTGATAATTTTAACAGTACTACTACAGGCATTTAACCTATAAAATTATGGTAAAGCATGCATACTACAACGCCCCTTATTTTTGCATTTTTATAATTTATTTTTCTATGAAAGATGAGAATGGAGAAGATAGTTCTAAGGGAACTAAAGGGAAGGTCCAAAATAAGGGAAAACAGGACACTAACGGAATGAGATATAGTTAACATGGTGAATAAAACTAGGTAATGATGGAAAATAGACTATAAAATGAAAAGGCCATGAAGCAAAAAGATAGCAAGGAGAAACCAGTTGACCATAGTCAAAATCATAGGACAAAAAGCCTCTAAAATGAGGAATATTATGGAATGTCTGAATCAGATGCCAGACCAAGTTGGTACTGCTATTTATTGCTTATTTATGGTTCTGATTAACTGGAGGTTGGCAAGACTTTAATGGGAATATAAAGTAAGCTACCGTATACTTCTGATTAGTCAAAGTTTTCCAATATTACAATCTTGCTATATTCCCAAACTCCAAATACCAAAAGCAAGTTAGAATGAATTATTTAGAGTAACTCATTCTATCTCATTTTCTTTTCCTAAAACAGTTTTAACATCTAAACATTGAAGAAGTGGCAATTTTATTTATTTGCAGAGCCAACTGTGAGAATGCCAAAGACAAAAGGAAAACAGTAAATATCAAATTCCCTGAGATGGCCAGCATAACACCTGCCTAAGCTAACCAATTCATAACCAATACTGCACTTCCACTGCAAAACACACTGATGACCAAGGCATTTAATCCCTCTTACTAGTAAGCTATGATCTAGAACATTCTTTCCCAGTCCTGTGTCCTCTAAGTAATCTAAATCTTTTAGGTTCTACCTTTAATAACTTCATCCTTTCCCATCAGAGTACACGGCATTACCATTCATCTTATCCTCACCTCATCAGTCCCCTTGATCCAGACAGGCTTGTATAGCAGTAATGTTACAACAACTCTCAGCCTTACTACCAACTACTAGGTCACATGGTCACATGGCCCCCATCCTGGCATTGCCTTATGACAATTAGACAGAGGTAGCTGTGGCTATTCTTCAATAAAAGAAATTTAGTTCAATGTAATATCATCACCTTCTTAACAAAAAAGCTTTTAAAGACTCACTACTCCTCTTTTAAACCCAAGAAAGAGGAGTAATCAAGACTGAAACAGTTAGTTGTAAAATTAAGAGCAGTATTGAGGAGACTACTGCACCAGTAATATTTTTCATTCACAGGGCATTCTAGGCATTTGGTTTGTATTATACTGGTTCTTTTTTTGCAAAGGGGGGTGGAGTCTCACTCTGTCACCCAGACTGTAGTGCAATGGCACCATCTCAGCTCACTGTAACCTCTGCCTCCCAGGTTAAACAATTCTCGTGCAGCAGCCTCCCGAGTAGCTAGGATTACAGGTGTGCACCACCACATCCAACTAATTCGTATTTTTAGTAGAGACCAGGTTTCATCATATTGGCCAGGCTGGAAATTTGTATTATACTGGTTCTAAATGTATCCTCAAACACAGAGATCATCATCTGATACAGACTTCCATCTTCATACACTGGAATAGGGATCAGCAAAATTTTTTCTGTAAAGGGCCAAACAGATAATAACTTCTTCAGGTTTGGGTTTTTGTTTTTGTTTTTGTTTTTCTGAGACAGGGTCTCGATGTCTGTGTCACCCAGGCTGGAGTGCAGTGGCATGATCAGCCTCAACCTCTAGGGCTCAAGCAGTACTCCCAAAGTGCTTGGATTGCAGGTGTGAGCCACCGTACCCAGCCCAATACTTTAGGTTTTGAACCTGTATGTTCTCTGTGACAACTGCTCAACTCTGCCACCGTTGTGTGAAAGCAGCTATAGACAACAGTATGTAAACAAATGAACATGGCCGTACTAAGCTATCACAGACTAGGCTTTAACTTCAAAGTTTTAGAGCAGAACATGGTCCTATAATAAATTAAGGAAAACTATTAATTCTACAAACATCTACTACATATTTGGTATTACCTACCAATTGCTAGGGATACAATGATAAATAAGAATCCCTGTCCTCAAAGAGTTTACCATCTTGTAGGCTAGACTGTAAGTGCAAAAAGTGTCATGAGTACCATGACGTAAAATCTACAAAGGGTACACGCAGGGTAAGGAGATGGAAGTGTAACCATCTCCTTGGTTAACTTGAAAGACAGAGGGCCGGGCGCGGTGGCTCAAGCCTGTAATCCCAGCACTTTGGGAGGCCGAGGCGGGTGGATCACGAGGTCGAGAGATCGAGACCATTCTGGTCAACATGGTGAAACCCCGTCTCTACTAAAAATACAAGAAACTAGCTGGGCGTGGTGGCACGTGCCTGTAATCCCAGCTACTCAGGAGGCTGAGGCAGGAGAATTGCCTGAGCCCAGGAGGCGGAGGTTGCGGTGAGCCGAGATCGCGCCATTGCACTCCAGCCTGGGCAACAAGAGCGAAATTCCGTCTCAAAAAAAAAAAAAAAAAAAAAAAAACTAGCAATGAGAACAGAAAAGCAAGGTTGAATATAAAAGGGGATAAAGAAATAGACTCAATATGACCTACTATCAAAGTAGAAAGTGTTAGAGGCTAAGGTCTAGGATGCCTCCTTGGTTTTTGATCTGAGTGAGTTGGGTAGATGACAGTAACATTCATTGTAAGAGGTAATTCAAGATTAAGAGTAAATAAATCGGCTGGGCTTGGTGGCTCACACCTGTAATCCCAGCACTTTGCAAGGCCAAGTCAGGTGGATCACTTAAGCCCAGGAATTTGAGACCAGCCTGGGCAACATAATGAAATGCTGCCTCTACTAAAAATACAAAAAAAAATTTAGCTGGGTGTGGTGGCACATGCCTGTGGTCCCAGCAACTTGAGAGGCTGAGATGGGAGGATCACCTGAGTCTGGGAGGTAGAGGGTGCAGTAAGCAGAGAACACACCATGGCACTCCAGCCTGGGTGACAGAGTGAGACCCTGTCTTAAAAAAAAAAAAAAAAAAAAGAGAGTAAACAAATAAAAGCAGCAATTCTAATTTTTCTTTTATAAAGCCTCTTTAGAAATCTAGTTTTAAATAACTTTTTGGTGATTATCAAAGAAATGCACAATTAACATAGAAAATGAAAGGTGAAAAAATATAAGAAAAACCAAAGGGAAAAAACCTATATAATCCTACTATCCAGAAAATAATTAAGATAAACATTTACAAATACTGGGGAAAAATACTTAGAGTCTAAAACAAATAGACTCAGCCGTCACTATGAATGCTTTCTGGAGGAACTCTTGCTTATATGAGCCATATATAGATTATATACGTAATGTTGCTCTTCAAGCAATCCTTGTTCAATTACAGGAGGCTGAAGCCTGTTTTGTCTGCTGGTGGGGCACCTGTGAAGTTCTCCCCTCACGCTCTTCTTTCTTAAAATCAATTTGGGCTGGATGCGGTGGCTCATGCCTGTAATCTCTGCACTTTGGGAGGCCGAGGTGGGCAGATCACTTGAGGTTAGCAGTTTGAGACCAGCGTGGGCAACAGGGCAAAACCCCATCTCTACTAAACAAAAAAATTAGCCAGGCGTTGGTGGCAGGTGCCTGTAATTCCAGCCACTAAGGAGGCTGAGGCAGGAGAATCAATTAATCACTTAAACCCGGGAGGCAGAGGTTGCAGTGAGCACTGCACTCCAGCCTGGATGACAGAGCAAGACTCCATCTCAAAAAGAAAAGAAAAGGCCGGGCGCGGTGGCTCAAGCCTGTAATCCCAGCACTTTGGGAGGCCGAGGCGGGTGGATCACGAGGTCGAGAGATTGAGACCATCCTGGTCAACATGGTGAAACCCCGTCTCTACTAAAAATACAAAAAGTTAGCTGGGTATGGTGGTGCGTGCCTGTAATCCCAGCTACTCAGGAGGCTGAGGCAGGAGAATTGCCTGAACCCAGGAGGCGGAGGTTGCGGTGAGCCGAGATCGTGCCATTGCACTCCAGCCTGGGTAACAAGAGTGAAACTCCGTCTCAAAAAAAAAAAAAAAGAAAAAAAAAAAAGAATAAATCAGATGTAGTTTCTGCTTAGTGTGCCCTCACAGCCCATGTTCTTACATTGAAAAGATCACCTTGATTTTGAACAAATATTCAAAGCATAACTTTTAGTTCTTGTTCATTTGTCCAGCCTCTAAACTGGTATGGTAATTGAACACTGCAAATTCCCCACCATCTCATCCCTGCTTCTTCAGAAATGTTTACCTTTTATTAACAAAAAGGCACAAATTATGAAATAATTTGCTATCAGAATATCTTACACAACTTACCCTGAGAGAAACCAAGTTTATTTGGTATTTGTAAACGAGTATTAAAACTTAATTCTTGGCCAGGCACAGTAGCTCACGCCTGTAATCCCAGCACTTTGGGAGGCCAAAGTGGGTGAATCACCTGAGGTCAGGAGTTTAAGACCAGCCTAAACAATATGGAGAAACCCTGTCTCTACTAAAAATACAAAATTAGCCAGGTATGGTGGCACATGCCTGTAATCCCAGCTACATGGGAGGCTGAGGCAGAAGAATCACTTAAACCCGGGAGGTGGAGGTTGCAGTGAGCCAAGACTGCACCATTACAGTCCAGCCTGGGCAATAAGAGCAAAACTCTAAAACAAACAAACAAACAAAAAAAAAAACTTAATTCTGAGCAAAACATGAAAGCAAAAAGTAGTCTAATAATGATGATGAAATGGGATCAAGTTTGCCATTTATAATTTGTAAAGGGAAACACACAGAGAGAAAGAGAGAAAGAGAGAGAGAGAGAGAGAGAGAGAGAGAGAGAGAGAGAGAGAGAGAAAACAGAGAACTGATACAATTTAACAGATCCTAAACTCACAATAAAAATAAGAAGTGGCAGAGCACAGTGGCTCATGCCTGTAATCCCAGCACTTTGAGAGACCGAGGTGGGTGGATCACCTGAGGCCAGGAGTTCAGGACCAGCCTGGCCAACATGGCAAAACCCTGTCTTTATTAAAAACACAAACATAAGCCAGGCATGGTGGTACATGCCTGTAATCCCTGTTACTTGGGAAGGTGAGAAAGGAGAATCACTTGAACCCAGGAGGCAGAGGTTGCAGTGAACCAACATCACATCACTGCACTCCAGCCTGGGCAAGAGAGTGAGACTGTCTCAAAAAAAAAAAAAAGAAAAAGAAAAAAAGAAGCAAGAAGTTTTGGCCACAAATGGTGGCTCATGCCTGTAATTCCAATACTTTGGGATGCTGAGGTGGGAGTACCACCTGAGGCCAGGAGTTCAAGACCAGCCTGGACAATATAGTAAGACCTCATTCTCCACCAAAAAAAAAAAACTTTAAAAATGAGCTAGTCACGGTGGCATGTGCCTATAGTTCCAACTACTCAGGAAGCTGGGGCAGGAGGATTTCTTGAGCCCAGGAACTCAAAGCCCTAACTCTGGGAAAAAAAAAAGAAAGAAAGAAAATACATTTTTACAAAGTAGGCATTCACCTCAGAAAGCCACTGATAATATTCAAGCAATACCAGTTTAATACTGTTTAAGTCAGTTTCCTCTATTATTGTGGTTCAATTGTTTAGTGACTTGGAAACCCCAAAAATATGTTTCTTTTTAAATTTCAGAGCCTCCCTTCTTCCTAACACACTGGTACATACCTCATACTGAGCACACTGGAGCTAGCAGGCACTGTAGTTTATGGCATACAAATGAAAGATAGCTTAAAATGGAAGCAGCAACCCCTTCAAATGGCTAAAGGTGGTACAACTTCAGACTCGATGATCAGGAAATGGAAGTAGAGGGGAAGTGGAAGAGTAAGGAGAGAATGTCTGCTGTTCTCTCTAGTTTAGGCATCAATTTGCCTGGAGGCACTGCTTGTGCCCAACTGCACAAGAGTGAGCAAAAGTGTTTAAAAGTTAGCTAATATAAACCTAACTTACAGATATAACCATATAAAACTAAACAAATTATAAATCAAAGCCTGAGAGAATATATGTAATTACAAAGTGTACATTATATTTGCTCATGTAATTAAATGTTTTTAGGCCAGGCGCAGTGGCTTAAGCCTGTAATCCCAGCACTTTGGGAGGCCGAGGCGGGTGGATCACGAGGTCGAGACATCAAGACCATCCTGGTCAACATGGTGAAACCCCGTCTCTACTAAAAATACAAAAAACTAGCTGGGCGTGGTGGTGCGTGCCTGTAATCCCAGCTACTCAGGAGGCTGAGGCAGGAGAATTGCCTGAACCCAGGAGGCGGAGGTTGCGGTGAGCCGAGATCGCGCCATTGCACTCCAGCCTGGGTAACAAGAACGAAACTCCGTCTCAAAAAAAAAAAAAAAAAATGTTTTTAAAAGAATGTAGAATATACCCTAATACCTTTTGTGGGTTCTACTCTACAATAACAACAGAAAATAAACAAACAAAAACCAAGCATAATACAGTATATTAAGACCATACACATCAGGTAGAGTAAAATTTTATTAAATCCAGCAAAATATATAACGTCTTCCTTGAATACATGATTCAGTTTAACATATACTTTAGGACTAAATTATTCTTACTTTTTCATATTGCATGTGGTCATACATCTCACCATAAAACTCTCAGATAATTTTAGTCTACAACTGTAGGCTAGAATTTTATTAAGTGGAGTAGACTATTGCTCCACTTGATAAAATCTCAGAAAAAAAATAAGTCTTTTACAAAAAAAAAAAAGAAAAGAAAAAAAAAAAAGAAGTCTTTGAACAATGTCATTAGTTTCAAGCTCAGTCTAGCTACTTCTTACTAGATTAGAAAATTCTTTTAAAAGGCTCATGTTTAATTTTTTTTTTTTTTTTTAGAAATAATACCCACAACATTTACTGTAGCTACATCTGTACATACCAGATGTTCAATATACACATTAAATGAACGAACTCACTAATAAATACTTACTTTATTTTCTTACTGGTGAGGTCTGAATTTAACAAAACATCTAAATTTTAAGGCAAACTTTTTAATCATTAAAAGACTGGCTTATGTTAGCCAGACAAGCTCCCCTGTCTCCATTACCTCCTAGTACCTAGGGCAATGCCAACAACCTCCTTAACTTCATGACATCTCAAAAATAGTAGAGATGAAATTTCTTTCTTTCTTTCCCTCTAATAAGTGCCCCAAAGAATATTTACTTTTTCAAAGGCAGAAGCGTCACAACTAAAAAATTTCAACCTAACCAGGCTCTGATTCCAGCAATACTACTATTAATATATGTATGCCCTATCAGTATCTACCACTATAGATTCAAGCAATCTGTAATACATGCACCTGGTAAAATTTTTTGTTTAAATCAACACATCGTGGTCCCAGTTATAGTAGTTACCTTTCCACTTTATCAAATGCATCTAAAAATGTATTGTCACACACAGATCAGTTACAGTAACAATAAACGAGAACATAGTAACAGTTAACAGTTCCAGTTAAAAAGCCATATGCTTTTATCCTTGATATTTTGACTTCAAGAGTTAAAATTCAAATCATTAAAATTAAATGCAGAAATGAAACAAAAAAAACACTGTTCAACTTAATATCATACAAGTAATTTAGCCAACCATAGTATAAACTGTAAGAATCCTAACACATTATCTGTATTTACCTTAATAAACTTATCAGATATGTAACATCTCAATCAACATCCAGACTGTTTTTAAAGAATAAAATAACCATAATTACTTATGAAATGTGTACTACTGTTGGGCACTGCACAACTTTTCAAACCTTGGAATCAGAGTGGACCCTGCTATCCTCTTTCCAGCTGCATACTAATTTTTGTGTATTTTACCATAGCAACCACTAAAAAACCAGCTTTACAAAGACATGTCATCTATAGAAACGTAGCACAATCTTGAAACCATGAACTATGTAAGGCAGTAGTTCACCTGGCAACCAGCAAATTTCAACCATCACTGTATCCTATTTGAAACTTTAAACTATCAGATGGGAGTTGGCAACAATGCTCTGGGGTGCCTTGGTGCAGTTTGGAAACCATGATCCTGTGGCAAGCTATACAACTTTATGGCTTTGGACTCAGACTCGGGTTGGAAATCAGATTCTACCATTAACAGTATAATCTTGGGCACCTTAATCAATCTATTGAGCCAGAGTTTGTATGCCTGCCAAATAGGAATAATATTATGAACAACTTTAGAGAACACTTGTAAGGAACTAAATCCACGTCTTTTAACTCTTGTCCACCACAACTCTTTCCTAAAAAGACTCAGTTCAAATCTTGTTGGCTGAATCACTATCGTTTTATCAGCTATTTGAAACAGTCTGAAAGTTTGTAATAGTTGATAAAACCATAGTGGTTCAGACAACAAGCCAACTTTGATGATGATATCATGGTTCGTCATCAAAGTTCTGAAAATCTTTTCCCTCCACAGCATTTCACCTGCAGAGACTTCTCATTTGCCAAGTGTTCTGAACCGTGTAACATTAATTAATAATTATTCTAAGATCACCTTATGACAGGATCTATTATTATCAGTCCCCTTAGCAACTCTATACCAACGGTAATGCAGTGGCTGAAATAAATGATCCTTCTTAGCTCAGATTACCTGCCATTTTTACTTAGTGGCCCACTATTCAATTCATCCAACTCTAATATTGTATTCCCCTGATATTAATGTAAACTAAATGCAGTGATCAAAATAACTAAAGAAATGGAGAGGCAAGCAATCTCATATACCACCCAAAATACCATGTCACCCTGGAAAACCTGCGCATTTCAACTTGGTCCAGAGAAATTCCCAAAACAGTTTGCTAGCCATCCTTTCCCCAAATGCCCACAGTTCGTTCTCTGAGAGATACAGACTATCATTTCCTAAGGCATCCTAAAAGCAATTTACTAAGGCATCCTACTTCACAATGACTACTTTCTTAAAAATAAAAAAAGGGGCCAGGCGTGGTGGCTCATGCCTATAATCCCAGCACTCTGGGAGGCCAAAGTGGGTGGATCACCTGAGAGGTTAAGAGATTGAGACCAGCCTGGCAAACACGGTGAAACCCCGACATTACTAAAAATACAAAAACGAGCCGGGTGTGGTGGTGCATGCCTGTAATGCCAGCTACTTAGGAGGCTGGGGCAGGAGAATTGCTTGAACCTGGGAGGTGGAGGTTGCAGTGAGCTGAGATGCCTGGGCAACAGATTGAGACTCCATCTCAAAATAAATAAAAATCTAAAAAAGGAATGAAAATACAATTTGATAATGAAATTACTACACCGAGAGTTTAATTTTTAAAGAAATTCTGAGGGAAGTCTTTATATAATATAATTAGTCACCCTTCTATTTTGTACTATTTTTTAAATTAACCTTTTGTAAGCCACTTTGTTAAGGGTAGAAGGGATGTGGACTGGCAAGAAGAGACTAATAGACCTGTATTAAATTGCTGTATTAATTTGAGTCTTCAGTAGCCATAACATCATACAGATTTTTTATAGGTAATACTCTGAAGAACTTCCTATTTGGAGCTTCCTAGCAATGCAAATAAATTCAGTTAACAGAAACTTCTTCATTTACATAGAGAATAGAAGAGCGACCCTACTTTCTTGGAAAGGAAACAGCTATCTGTCTTGTACAATACCCAGTCCACTTTGGCCAGCTAATATGGACAAAAAAAGAGACCTATTTGGAAAATGTTTCTTCTCCAGCCAAGGGCTGTTTCCAGATAAAGGCAATGCTCAGAGTATAACAAAAAAGCCTTCTCTGAGGAAAGAAGTGTGCCAGAAAAGGAGAGGCAGGGATTGGGAATAAATGGGGGTAAGTATAAGCTCTCAGTGTGAAGGCTGGAGGCAGCAGGCGCAGCGCTGAGATGCTCCAGCAAAAGAACCAGCAGCAGCAGCAGGAAGTTTCAATGGGGCCGGGCAGAGCATGCGCCCTGCACCCGCGCGGTGGCCTTATGTGGAAGGAGCACCACTTGCGAACACCAATAATAGACCAGCGGCACCAGAGAGAAACATGAGCAACAAGCACCTTCTTCAACTGTTTCCCCCTCCGTCAGAGCCCCTCCTCCAGCCTACATACTAACCACCCCACCCTACCCTGCAAACGAGAGGGAGACGACTTCTTCCCCTAAGCCCGGCTGCCAGGATAAAGGGGGAAGGGATTGGAAAAGTGGGGAGATGCTCGTCTATTATTTTGGAGGAGGTGGGGAGACGAAGGATAAAAACTATGGAGGAGGAATTAACCCTCTCCTCTCCAAAGTGGAGCTGAACCGACTTCGACCCCCTACAGAGAATGGAGAAGAATCCCCTCCCGTGGGGGAGGAGCAGACCTCCCCACTCGAAGGAAGGAGTTTTGGGGGTTAAACCAGCCCTCGAAGGGAAGGGAAAAGGGACAAATCTCTCGGGGGAGTTCCCAACAGAGGGAGGGTGAGTTGAGTGTCCGCTGGCCCCCGCCCACCCAGGTGAAGGGAGATAAGGAGGTGTCCGGAGCTGCGGAGCCCAACCTCCCCCGAGACGGTAGGAAAGATTGGTGGGAGGAGGGGAGGGAGTAAGGGTGGAGAGGAGGAGAAAAGCGCAAAGCTGGCCGGAACCTGCGCTCCCCTTCCCCCGCCGCCAAGGGGGAGATGGGGTGGGGGGCCAGCCTCCGCCGCGGAGAAGCAGCCCCGGGCTACCGACCGGCACAATAATCCCTCCCCGCACCCAGCCCACACCTAGCCCGCAACGCCCCCACCTCCGCTCCCTGCCCGGCCGAGTGGCCCTAGGGGGCCTCCGCCCCGCCTCCCCACGGCCCAAGACCCCGCGGGCCGGGCGAGGAAGACCACCTCGGCGGAGTTGCGTCCTGGTGGGAGGACACAGCCGCGGAAGCCCGAGCCGCCAACACCCGGGGCGTCTGTGAAGAGCAGAGAGCAGGAGCGCGCCAGGGCCGCTTCCCGCCGGGCGTTCGGGCCCCTCGCTTACCTTCTCCGTTGCCGACGTCCGGCGGCGGCGCCTGCAGCACCCGCTCCAGCTCAGGGAACGGCAACTCAGGCAGGTCTAGCAGCGGCCCGTAGCGCTCCAGGAAGGAGCAGACTACGGCGAAGTTGGGGCACGAACCCGGGCAGCCCGGAGGAGCCATCGCCGCCGCCGCTGCCGCCGCCGTCGCCATTTTGAACTGGAGGATGGAGGAGGAGGCGATGGGGGGGCGGGGGGAGTTGGGGTGCCGAGGGATGGCAGGGCAGCCTTACGGACGACAGGAGGCGCTCTCAAGTGGGCTCCCCTGCGGACATCAGCGTCTCAGGGACAGCGCCGCGATCCCACAATACATCGGCGGCCCGGAGCAGTCGAGAACCGAGTCAGACGGGAGACAGAGAGGCCCTCTGCGCCTTTCACTTTCCACCCTCTTTCCGCCCCTTTCTCCCCTCCCCTTTGGGCCTGCCACTGCCTCGTGTGACAGGGGGAATGAAAACAAGGGAAACGGGGCGGGGAGGCGGGCTGGAAGCGGGAGGGGCGGGACTTCTCGAGAATAATGACCAATGAACGCAGAGGAGGCGGGGCTTCGGGCGACGAACCGCTGCAAGGCGTATTCTGGGAAGGCAGCAGGGGAGTGCGGAGCCAGGAGCCACGCTGGGAGCCGAAGTGTCGGGGAAGCACCGAGCCGTTGGAGGAGGCAGAGCGGTGGGTGAGTTTTTAGGGAAATCCTAAAACTGGGCCACGAAACGGTGGAGAGGTTGAGGAGAATTAAACCGAAGAAGGGAATAGGGCGGGGGAAAGCACAGTTGTGGGAGAAGGTTGGGAAGGGGAAGGGTAGAGAGGTGCCCTTAATTAGGGGTTGGGCTGGGACCTTTGTAAGAAAGACGTCTCTGCGGAAGTTTGCCAGGTGGGTATTGCTCTCTGCCGGGGAACAGGAAACGCAGCTTTGCTGGAAAAGCAGAGTCTGAGGTAACGGAACGCTGGGGGAGTCGTTGGAGTGAGGAGTTGGGGCCCTGCTGGGAGAAGCGGGTCTGAGGAGACTAGGCTCTGCCAGGGGACCAGGGTGTGAGGGGCAATGGCTCTGTTCAGGGACCAGAGTCGGAGTGTGGGCTGGGACTCCACTAAGGGGCCGAACATGACAGGAGACGGTGGAACAGCAAAAAGTTTGTTAGAAGACGGGGTTCCACTTCGGGGCGGGGCAGGGGCAGGTCAGTGAACATTCCCACAGAGAACCTCGGAGAGAAACTACCAATAATGTAAAATAGAATGTGCAGCGTGAGAAGCAGTACACATTGTGGTTAGAAGCCTGAGCTTTGGGAGGCCGGGCGCGGTGGCTCAAGCCTGTAATCCCAGCACTTTGGGAGGCTGAGGCGGGTGGATCACGAGGTCGAGAGATCGAGACCATTCTGGTCAACATGGTGAAACCCCGTCTCTACAAAAATACAAAAAAGTAGCTGGGCATGGTGGCGTGTGCCTGTAATCCAAGCTACTCAGGAGGCTGAGGCAGGAGAATTGCCTGAACCCAGGAGGCGGAGGTTGCGGTGAGCCGAGATCGTGCCATTGCACTCCAGCCTGGGTAACAAGAGCGAAACTCCGTCTCAAAAAAAAAAAAAAAAAAAAAAAAAAAAAAGAAGCCTGAGCTTTGGATTTGGCCAGACTTAAGTCTTAGCAGGACCACTTCATGACATTGTGAAAATTTCATCATTTCTTTGAACTCCTTAAAGTGGGGTGATACTAGTACCTACGTCATAGGGTATTACTAGATAAATCACAGTAAAGTTATTAGCACAGTGCGTTAGCACATAGCAAGTACTTTAAAAATATTAGTTATCAAAAAAGGAGTTCCTATAATTTAGACTAAATTCTGCTATATTTATTTAGTCTACAATTTATTATGAGAATTTTCTGAGTGCATTTAAAACTTACATAGTACCTAACTCCTAAAAAGAATTTGGCCAGGCGCGGTGGCTCATGCCTGTAATCCCAGAACTTCGGGAGGCCGAGGTGGGCGGATCACCTGAGCTCAGGAATTTAAGATCAGCCTGGCAACATGGTGAAACCTGTCTCTAGTAAAAATCAAAAATTAGCCCGCCATGCTCTGGAGGCTGAGGCAGGAGAATCACTTGAACCTGGAAGGCGAAGGTTGCTGTTAGCCAAGGTCGCGCCACTGCACTCCAGCCTGGGCCACAGAGCAAGACTCAATCTCAAAAAAAAAAAAAAAAAAAAAAAAAAAAGGCTGGGCGCGGTGGCTCAGGTTTGTAATCCCAGCACTTTCGGAGGCCGAGGCGGGTGGATCACGAGCTCGAGAGATCGAGACCATCCTGGTCAACATGGTGAAACCCCATCTCTACTAAAAATACAAAAAATTAGTTGGGCATGGTGACGTGTGACTGTAATCCCAGCTACTGAGGAGGCTGCGGCAGGAGAATTGCCTGAACCCAGGAGGCGGAGGTTGCGGTGAGCCGAGATCGCGCCTTTGCACTCCAGCCTGGGTAACAAGAGCGAAACTCCGTCTCAAAAAAAAAAAAAAAAAAAAAAAAAAAATTGAAGCAAGACACAACACAAACCATGTAAAAAAGAGAAATCTATAATTAAAGAACAATAAGAAATAGATGGGCAAATAATTATGTGAGGAACAGGGAAAATGGTTACACAGTTAAACACTGAATTTTGTTCTGCATTTACAGGTTTTAAAAAGGGGAAAAACCGTAAGGGTGTATATCATTCCTATTATCTAAAGAAAGAATACTCAATTTATCAAGAGAAAAATTCTATATTGTAAGAGGAATTTATTACCTTAAATAGTGGTTCATAGCCTTGAGTAGTATACAAACCCTTTTTAAAAGGAAAATTCCTTTGAAACTTGACGGTACTTTTGAAAATTCCACTGTAAGAAATTAAAATCTAAAGAGCAATGTAAGTGTACTTAATGCCGCTGAAGTATACACTTAAAAATGGTTAAAATGGGCCGGGCGCGGTGGCTCAAGCCTGTAATCCCAGCACTTTGGGAGGCCGAGGCGGGTGGATCACGAGGTCAAGAGATCGAGACCATCCTGGTCAACATGGTGAAACCCCGTCTCTACTAAAAATACAAAAAATTAGCTGGGCATGGTGGCGCTTGCCTGTAATCCCAGCTACTCAGGAGGCTGAGGCAGGAGAATTGCTTGAACCCAGGAGGCGGAGGTTGCGGTGAGCCGAGATCGCGCCATTGCACTCCAGCCTGGGTAACAAGAGCGAAACTCCGTCTCAAAAAAAAAAAATGGTTAAAATGGCATGTTTTATGTTACATATATTTTACCACAATAAAAAAGCTTTTAAGAAACCAAAATCTTACTTCAGGAAAATATGGTTATGAATTATCACCGCCAAAGAAGTTTTAATTTAATGAGTGGAAAAATATTGTTTTTAAGCAATTACTTAAATGAAACACAAAACTAAGCCAAAACATTTTTATAGGACTACCAAACTGTCAAGTATAGATCTCTTAACCCTGGGGACCTGAAGACCCCAGTTTAAAAATAATCTGGGTGACATGGGGTGGCTCACACCTGTAATCCCAGCACTCTGGGAGGTTGAGCAGGAGGATCCCTTGAGCCAAGGAGTTCGAAACCAGCCTTGTCAAGGTAGTGAAACCTCATCTGTAGTCCCAGTCTCAAGAAAAAAGTAATAATAATCCAGCTGGGCATGTTGGCTCACGCCTGTACTCCCAGCACTTTGGGAGGCCGAGGCAGGTAGATCACAAGTTCAAGAGATCGAGACCATCCTGGTCAACTAGGTGAAACCCCGTGTCTACTAAAAATACAAAAAAATTAGCTGGGCATGGTGGCACGTTCCTGTAATCCCAGCTACTCAGGAGGCTGAGGCAGGAGAATTGCCTGAACCCAGGAGGCGGAGGTTGCGGTGAGCCGAGATAGCGCCATTGCACTCCAGCCTGGGTAACAAGAGTGAAACTGCGTCTCAAAAAAAAAAAAAAAAATTAGCCAGGTGTGGTGGCAGGCGCCTGTAGTCCCAGCTCCTCAGGTGGCTGAGGCAGTAGAAACGCTTGAACTCAGGAGGCAGAGGTTGCTATGAGCCGAGATTGCGCCACTGCACTCCAGCCTGGCAACAGAATGAGTCTCCGTCTCAAAAAATTATAATAATAATCTCACCCAGAATACAGTTTTAACAACAGTTTTGTGGAAAGGTACAAAGACTTTCATATACTGGTTGCTTAATTGACCTTAAATAAAAGCCAGGTACAGGATACTTTAAAATCGTTATCTTTGTGAAGAAATTTATATAGAAAGCACCTTCAGACCTACAATGAAGATTTAATTATTATGTGAACCTTGCCTGTACTTTTTATTTTTGCTTCAAGCTTTTGGATACTTCACTTCCCACATTCCAGTGAGGTTGTGAAATAACATTCTAAAAAAGAAAACCATTACTATAGTTTTCTTTTGTCACTGTTGTTTCTTTTGTCAGAGACTGATAAATAAGGTTAGTTTCTGCCTTTTCTCACCTAGATTGGCATGGAAACAGAATCCTTTAGCATCAGAAAGTTATATCCACCCAAAGATAAGAAGCATTTTACTACAAAGCAAGGTTTAGGTCATGCCTTCCTTTACTCAAGTCTCTGCTTGAAAATAAACGACACACACCCATAATGCTGTCATCACTTCTTGCCTTCCTGAGCTAAGAGAAATCACAATTTGTGTAATTATGTAAGTGAGTTGTATATATCAGACTGGAATTAAAGGTGCAAAAAAGAGTAACTATTTTTAAAACCTGTATTTGATTTACTGCTACTGCCATGAAGAGGCCTTTGAACAAGCATTAAGTTACACTTGGTTCAGTTTTGTTTATGAATAAGAAATTTCTTAAGATATTTCAAATATCACATCCTATTAGGAGAAAATATTTTGCTCAATTAGAATTAATGACTAGTTTATTAAAAATGTCAAAAACAACCCAAATATTCATCAACAGAAAAATGTAAGTTGTGATATTCTACTCAGAGTGATACATACTGTTGATACACACTACAGCCTGGGTGAATTTTTTTTCTTTTTTTTTAGGTGGAGTCTCGCTCCATTGCCCAGGCTGGAGTGCAGTGGTGTGATCTCGGCTCCCTGCAACCTCCGCCTCCCAGGTTCAAGTGATTCTCTTGCCTCAGCCTCCTGAGTAGCTGGGACTACAGGCACGCACCACCACACCCGGCTAATTTGTTGTATTTTTAATAGAGACAGAGCTTCACCATGTTTTTCAGGCTGTTCTCAAACTCCCGACCTCACGATCTGCCTGCCTTGGCCTCCCAAAGTGCAGGAATTATAGGCGTGAGCCACTGCACACAGCCTGGGTGAATCTTAAAAACATGTTGATTGAGGCTGGGCACGGTGGCTCATGCCTGTAATCCCAGCACTTTGGGAGACCAAGGCGGGTGGATCACCGGGTCAAGAGATCGAGACCATCCTGGTCAACATGGTGAAACCCCGTCTCTACTAAAAATACTAAAAATTAGCTGGGCATGGTGGCGTGTGCCTGTAATCCCAGCTACTCAGGAGGCTGAGGCAGGAGAATTGCCTGAACCCAGGAGGTGGAGGTTGCGGTGAGCCGAGATCACGCCATGGCACTGCAGCCTGGGTAACAAGAGCGAAACTCCAACCCCCCCCCCCCAAAAAAAAACATGTTGATTGAAAGAAGGCAGACACAAAAGAGTTAGGTACTGTACAATTCAGTATGAAGGTCAAAACTAATCTGTGGGAATAGAAATCAAAGTAGTTGTTTCCTTTGAGCTTGGGAGAAGATTGACTAGAAAGGGGCACAAGGGGAGTTTGTAGATAGTTTCTATATATTGATTGGCAAGTTTATTTCTCAAAATTCATTGCACAGTAAACACTGCATTCCACTAAATGCAATGCAATTATGCTTCAATTTTAAAAGTTAATGGTTTATTCCTGTATAATCCCAATTAGCATTGGTATCAGTTTGCCTTTTATCAAAATTTATACGCATTTCTGTCTCTTTCATATGTTATCTTTGCATTTGTTACACAGTTTTTTGTTTTGTCTTTTTTTTTTTTTTTTTTTTTTTTTTTAGGGAATATTATAAGCTTAGTAAATGCATATTGAGGCAAACTGAATTCCATTTGAGGGGCCATTTTGGGGAATTCCTAATCAAGGATGAGCAAATTAGGTTTATTTAAAAGTCACTTTTTTTTTTTTTTTTTTTTTTGAGACGGAGTTTCGCTCTTGTTACCCAGGCTGGAGTGCAATGGCGCGATCTCAGCTCACTGCAACCTCCGCCTCCTGGGTTCAGGCAATTCTCCTGCCTCAGCCTCCTGGGTAGCTGGGATTACAGGCGTGCGCCACCATGCCCAGCTAATTTTTAGTATTTTTAGTAGAGACAGGGTTTCACCATGTTGACCAGGATGGTCTCGATCTCTTGACCTCGTGATCCACCCGCCTCAGCCTCCCAAAGTCCTGGGATTACAGGCCTGAGCCACCACACCCGGCCCCAAAACTCACTTTTAAAAATCTAAAACATCTGAAGGTATATGGACATATGACACATGTAGTGAAAAAGCAATTAGGTAAGTGTCAACAGAAACAGAAATCTCTACTCTTGAAGATAGTTTAATAAGAAAATGTATGAAAATAAAAGGAAGCCCTAATATAAACAAGATGTAAACCAACCACTTTCTGGTTGTCTTGATAACAGAATTCAGTGTTACAACAGAATTCTATTTATTGATGAAAGCACTTTTAGATGTGTCTTACTACCCATCTTTGTGTGTGTGTGTGTGTGTGTGTGTGCGCGTGTGTGTGCGCGCGCACAGGCGCGCGCACAATATTTATGTCAAATGTTTGTTGAAACAGTATTGTTATTTCTCAGGATGAGCAAAGATTGCCCCCTGCAGAAGCTTAGGAACTACGTATAGAACTTTACAGAATACAGACAATACTTTAGCTTAAGCCTATCTGCTGACCAGGAAATAGAATTCTGTATGGACTCAAGGAACAAAAGGAAACTAGGCAGGGAAAGGGAAAAGGAAAGTGCTTCTCTGAATCAAACTTCAGCTACCATCAGGGCACATCCTGCGGTGGTCACAGATTGTAGGCTGTTTGGGGAAGGTTCAGGTTCAGCATAGGATTCCATTTGTCTACTTGGCTACACCCCTGGCTGAGGTGCCATGAGGTCAGTGTCACTTAAGTTCCTGGGCAGCCAAACCCCCACAGCAAAGAGTCCCAAATTGAGAACCAAGTTCCTCCAAGTCATTCCTATCAGTGGCAAAGCGGTAGATGCCCCAAAGCCAGTCTCCTATGCTGTCCGGTACTATGGGAGTTTCAATAGCCGCAGTGCTCACCGGGACCCCGCTGGAACCCATAGTAAGAAGCCACTCCCTTCTTTTTTTGAGACTTGTGCATGAGACTGTTCTCTGACAAGCCTGACTGAAATTGGTTTCCCTGATGGAATAAAGATTTTTATAGAAAAGAAAAATGATAAGGAAGCCAAGTGCAGTGACTTACGCTTGTAATCCCAGCACTCTGAGAGGCCAAGGTGGGAGTTCAAGACCAGCGTGGTCAACATGGTGAAACTCCATCTCTAGTAAAAACACAAAAATTAGGTGGGCATGGTAGTGCATACCTATAGTCCCAGCTACTCACTTGAATCCCTTTAACCCAGGAGGCAGAGGTGGCAGTGAGCCAAGATCACACCATTGCACTCCGGTGTGAGTAGCAGACCAAGACATCATCTAAAAAAAAAAAAAAAAAAAAAATGGGGGATAGCCTGTATTATAATGTTTTATATCTTGTAGCTATGTGTCTACATTTAAAATTTTTATTACTAAATAATTCATAACAGAGAGAATCTTAGGCAATCTGACATCCTGTATAGCAAGGCCTGATACTCATTTGTACAGACCAGAAAGACTGTACTGATTGTTAAACTGTTAAGATATTGTATTTGCATGCCAGTTGCAGCATAGTCACTACCCTGAGCCTCTTAAGTCCACCCCTGCTACACTGGCTACCCAGTCTGTCTCCAACAACACCCAGCAACTGAACTTTTGAAACAGACACACCAGACCCTATTCTAGCCCTCCACTTCCATTTTGATGCAGTTGACGCTCATGCTGTTTCTTATTAGTGAATGTCTTGAACATACCCCCATCCTATGGCAATTATTTTTCAAACAGTAGATTATGACGCATTAGCAATTTTTAATTTATTAGTTCAAGACCAGAATTATATTAAAAACAAAAAAGAATAAAAATAGAACAGAAAATATCACAGTACATCACAAAAGAGGAGTCATCAGTAGCAATAGTAATTTAAAAGATTACGAGGAAATACAAGTAACTGTGCCTGCAAATTAGATAATTTCAATGAAACGAACACATTTCTAGAATAACACAAACTATGGATACTCAAGAACAACTAGAAAATTTTAATGAACCCATAATAAGTAAAAATAATGAATTGGAGGCCGGGCACAGTGGCTCATGCCTGTAACCCCAGTGCTTTGGGAGACTAACGTGGGCAGATCACCTGAGGTCAGAAGTTCAAGATCAGTCTAGCCAACATAGTGAAACCTTGTCTTGACTAAAAATACAAAAATTAGCCGGGTGTGGTGGCACCCACCTGTAGTCCCAGCTACTCAGGAGGCTGAGGCAGGAGAATCGCTTGAACCCGGGAGGCAGAGGTTGCAGTGAGCCAAGATGGGGCCACTGCACTCCAGCCTGGGCAACAGAGTGAAACTCCCTCTCAAAAAAAAAGAAAATCGGCCGGGCGCAGTGGCTCAAGCCTGTAATCCCAGCACTTTGGGAGGCCGAGGCAGGCGGATCACAAGGTCAAGAGATTGAGACCATCCTGGCCAACATAGTGAAACCCCATCTCTACCAAAAATACAAAAAAATTAGCGGGCATGGTGGCGTGTGGCTATAGTCCCAGCTACTGGAGAGGCTGAGGCAGGAGAACTGATTGAATCTGGGAGGTAGAGGTTCCAGTGAGTCGAGATCGCGCCACTGCACTCTAACCTGGTGCCTGGTGACAAAGCAAGACTCTGTCTCCAAAAAAAAAAAAAAAAATCGAATTAAGAATTTGAAAGTTGGCCAGGCATGGTGGCTCAAGCTTGTAATCCCAGCACTTTGGGAGGCCAAGGCGGGTGGATCACAAGGTCAAGAGATCGAGACCATCCCGGTCAACATGGTGAAACCCTGTCTCTACTAAAAATACAAAACATTATCTGGGCATGGTGGCATGTGCCTGTAATCCCAGCTACTCAAGAGGTTGAGGCAGAATAATTGCCTGAATCCAGGAGGCGGAGGTTTCGGTGAGCCGAGATCGCGCCATCGCACTCCACCCTGGGTAACAAAAGTGAAACTCCGTCTCAAAAAAAAAAAAAAAAAGAGTTTGAAAGTTGCCCCTGGCCCCACCCCCCTCAAAAAAGAAAAAAAGCTCAGATGGCTTCATGGTCAGTTCTACCAAAAGTTGAAGGAAGAATTAATAGCAATCCTTCACAAATTTATACCAAAAACTAGAAGAGAGGAAACACTTCCCAACTCATTCTGTGAGGATAGATTTTCCCTAGTAGCAAGATAGGAAAGCCCAGTACCTCATGTGAATCTAGCAAACAGCAATCCTCAATGAAATACTAGCAAACCAGTTGCAGCAACATATGAAAAGGGATTATAGGCCGGGCGCGGTGGCTCAAGCCTGTAATCCCAGCACTTTGGGAGGCCAAGGCGGGTGGATCACGAGGTCGAGAGATCGAGACCATCCTGGTCAACATGGTGAAACCCCATCTCTACTAAAAATACAAAAAATTAGCTGGGCATGGTGGTGCGTGCCTGTAATCCCAGCTACTCAGGAGACTGAGGCAGGAGAATTGCCTGAACCCAGGAGGCGGAGGTTGCGGTGAGCCGAGATCACGCCATTGTACTCCAGCCTGGGCAACAAGAGCGAAACTCCGTCTCAAAAAAAAAAAAAAAAAAAAAAAAGGGATTATATACCATAAACAAATGAGATTCATCCCAAGTATGCAATATTGGCTTAAAATCTAAAAATCAATTTGTTCTGTTAATATATTGTAATATATTAGCAGAATAAAAGACAAAAACAACAGTCATCTCAATAGATGCATAAAACCCATGTGATAAAATTCAGTATTTTTTCACGTTAAAAATATTTAATAAACTAGGAAGAGAAGGAAACTTTTTCAGCCTGATTAAGAACATTATGAAAAACCCATGTCTAATATATGGGATGCCAAAAACTGATTCCTTCCTCCTAAGATCAGGAACAAGACAAGGATGTCTGCTATATCCACTTCAATCTATTTATTTATTTCTAGGAAAGCAGTTAGAATATCCACTTCAATTTAATATTACACTGGAGCTTCTAGCCAGTGCAATGTGTCCAAAATAAGTAAATAAAAGCATCCAGATTGGCATGGAAAAGTAAAACAAGCTGTATCCTAAATTACTGATTTTAGAAATAGGAAATCCTAAAGAATCCACCAAAAAAGCTATTAGAACAAATAGACAGGTTAAGCAAGTTTGCAGGATACAAGATAAATACTCAAACATTACATCTTATCCTATTATATTAGCAATGAACAATCCAAAAATGAAATCAGAACAGACATGGTGTCTCATGCCTATAATCCCAGCACTTTTGGAGGCAAGGTGGGTGGATCTTAGAGATTTCTTAAAAAGAAATACAAGAATGAAAAGTATAAAACATTGTTAAAGGAAATTTAAAAAGACGTACATGGGAAGAAAACCCATATTCATGGATTGGAAGACTTGATAAGATGACAATACTCTTTATGTACAGATACAACAGATTCACTCTCCATCAAAATTCTAGCTGGCTTCTTTGCAGAAATTGATAAGTTGATCCTAATACTAATATGAAAATTCAGAGAACCCAGAATATCGAAAACAGTTTTTCAAACAATGAACAAAGTTGAAGGACTCAAACTTCTTGGTTTCCAAAGTTCCTACACACCTACAGTAATCATGATTTCGTGTAGTAATGGCATATGACAGACTTGTTTCTCCCCTAGATTTATATGTTGAAGCCCTAACCCCCAATGGTACTATATTTAGAGATAGTGCCTATAGGAAAGAGTTAACTAAAGTTCAACAGTGTCATGAGGGTGGGGTCCTAATGTGATAAAATTGGTAATTTTATAAGAACAGGAATTGAGAGAATGCTCTTTCTCTTCACATGCATATGCCAAGGAGAGGCCATGTGAAGACACAGAGAGATGGCAGTCATCTCCAACTTAAGGAGGAAGCCCTCCAGACACCAGTCAGGCCAGCACCTTATCTTAGATATGTCAGTTCCAGAACTATGAAAAATAAATTTTTGTTGTTTAAGTTACCAGTCCATGTTATTTCTTTTTTTTTTTTTTTTTTTTTTTTTTTGAGACAGAGTCTCACTTTGTCAGCAGGCTGACGTCCAGTGGTGCAATCTTGGCCCCTCCAACACCCTGGTTCAAGCAATTCTGTTGCCTCAGTCTCCTGAGTAGCTGGGATTATAGGCACACGCCATCATGCCCAGCTAATTTTTGTATTTTTAGTAGAGATGGGGTTTTACCAGGTTGGCCAATATGGTCTTGATCTCCTGACCTCAAAATCCGCCCGCCATGGCCTCTCAAAGTGCTGGGATTACAGGCATGAGCCACCATGCCCAGCCCGATCTATGTTATTTTATAACAAATAACCATGTAGGTCAATGGAATAGAATGAAGATTCAGATATAAACATATACATCTAGAGTAAATTGATTTAAAATAAAGATACCAAGACCATATAATAGGGAAAGACTAGTCTTTGCAGCAAACGATGCTGGGAAAACTAGAGATCCAAGTAGAAAAGAATGAAGTTGAACTCCTAATTCATTCCATATAAATAATTTAAAATGTTTTGGACAACTACATTTGTAAGGCCTGAAACTATAAAACTCATAGAAGAGAACAAGGATAAATCTTTAAGACCTTAGATATGGCAATGGATTCTTAGAAATAACAGCAAATCCACAAGCAACAAAAGGAAAAGTAAATTAATAGACCTCATTAAAATTTAAAACTTGTGTGCTTTAAAAAAATATATCAAAAAGTCAAGACCATCAGTCCAAATGTGGGGCTTAAGAAAGAAAATCGGCTGGGTGCAGTGGCTCACACCTGTAATTCCAGGATATTGGGAGTTTGAGACAGTGGATCATGAGGTCAGGAGTTCAAGAACAGCCTGGCCAACATGGTGAAACCCCATCTCTACTAAAAATAGAAAAATTAGCCAGGTGTGGTCGCAGTCACCTGTAATCCAGCTGCTTGGGAGGCTGAGGCAGAGAACTGCTTGAACCTGGGAGGTGGAGGTTGCAGAGAGCGGAGATTGCACCACTGCACTCCAGCCTGGGCAACAGAGTGAGACTCCATCTCAAAAACAAAGAAAGAAAGAAAATCAAGTCTGGGCACAGTTCCTGCCTATAATCCCAACACTTTCGGAGATCAAGGCAGGAAAATCACTTGAGGCCAGGAATTTGAGATCATCCTGGGAAACATAGTGAGAACCCATCTCTACAAAAAATTTTTTGTAACTTAGGCAGACATGGTGCTGCATAGCTGTAGTTCTAGCTGCTCAGGAGACTAAAGTGGGAAAAATCACTTAAACTCAGGATTTTGAGGCTGTGGTATGCTGATGTGCCATTGCACTCTAGCCTGGGCAACACAACAAGATCCTATATCTAAAAGAATAAAAGAAAAGAAAGTCAAAAGACAGCCTACAAAATAGGAAAAAATATATCCAGTAAGAGATTAATCTAGAATATGTTAAAAACACATGTCAATAATAAAAAAGACAAATAATTGACCTTTCATCAAAGAAAATATACAAATAGCCAACAAGCAAATGAAAAGATACTCAATATCTCACGCCTGTAATCCCAGCACTTTGGGAGGCCGAGGCGGGTGGATCACGAGGTGAAGAGATCGAGACCATCCTGGTCAACATGGTGAAACCCTATCTCTACTAAAAATACAAAAAACTAGCTGGGCATGGTGGCGCGTGCCTGTAATCCCAGCTTCTCGGGAGGCTGAGGCAGGAGAATTGCCTGAACCCAGGAGGCGGAGGTTGCGGTGAGCCAAGATCGCGCCATTGCACTCCAGCCTGGGTAACGAGCGAAACTCGGTCTCAAAAAAAAAAAAAAAAGAAAAAAAGAAAAGATACTCAACATCATTGATCATCGAGAAATAATGAAAACCACAATGAAATAGCACTTTATGGCTGGCCACAGTGGCTCATGCCTGTAATCTCAGCACTTTGGGAAACTGAGGTGGGAGAAAGCTTGAGTCTAGCAGTTTGAGACCAGTCTGGGCAACATGGCGAGACCCTGTCTCTACAAAATATACCAAAAAAAAAAAAAAAAAAAAAAAAAAAGCCAGTTATGGTGGTATGCATCTGTAGTTCCCAGTTACTTGGGAAGCTGAGATGAGAGAACTGCTTGAGTCTGGGAGGTCGAGGCTGCAGTGAGCCGTAATGATGTCACTGCACTCTAGCCTGGTAACAAAGCAAGACCTTGTCTCACAAAAAAGAAAGAAAGGAAAAAATATCACTTCACACCCACAATGACGGCTTGATGTTAGCATTGACAAGGATATGGAGAAATCAGAACTCTTATCCACTGTTAATGGAATTATAAAGTTGTGAATCTGCTATGTAACAGTCTGATAGCTCCTCAAAATGATAAACAGAGTTATTTGAACCAGCAGTTCCTTTCCTAGCTATACCCAAGAGAAATAAGCATATGTCCATGCAAAAATTTGCACAGTAAGTATTCATAACAAGTGTTGTTCCTAATATTGAAAATTGGAGACAACCTAATGTCCATCAGCTGATAAATACAGATTCTTTGGCTTCTCCTTGAAATTCTTAGTAGATCTCTGTTGGAGCCTAGGTATCTGCAAGTACATGATGTGATTATGATTCTATTGTTCTGAGAATCACTCTTAATACATCCTGTTCTACTCTTACCTTCTTGTTTTTATTCCCTGAGGCCATATCTACTATGGGATATAATTTCTTCCATGCAATATGAAAGAAGCAGCCAGCTTTTGCACTATCTTAGGTATCTTTTTTTTTTTTTTTTTTTTTTTTTTTTTTTTTCTGAGTTAGGGTCTTATACTTTGTTGCCCAGGCTGGAGTGCAGTGGTGTGACCTCGGCTCACTGCACCACCTCCCAGTTTCAGGTAATTCTCCTGCCTCAGCCTCCCACGTAGCTGGGATTACAGATATGTGCTACCACGCCTGGCTAAGTTTTGTATTTTTGTTTTGTTTTGCTTTAGTAGAGATGAGGTTTCACCATGTTGGCCAGGCTGGTTTTGAACTCCTGACCTCAAGTAATCCACCCACTTGGGACTCTCAAAGTGCTGGGATTAAAGGCGTGAGCCACAATGCCTGGTCAGGTATCTTTTTAAATCTTGTATGAAATTGTATCACTGTTCTGTTGACAAACATCTTGTGACTGCATTTTCTCTAAAAGTCCAAATCTCTTGACATATGTATGATATCCACCATAATCTGAATTCAATTTACCTTTCCAGCTACATCACTCACTATACTCTAATCAAACTTGACAATAAAAAACTGTACTTACCAAATTATAGGTCTGGCAGTGTCAATACACAGGTAACCATCAACATCATGTATTGGTGGCAGGGTTAATTCTCATATATGAAGTTATCCTTTGAGTTTATAAAATGAAACTTCACAAATAGGGGAAGTTTTATATTCTTCAAATGTAGTTCCAGTATTTTCTCATGTAACCTCTGTTTTAAGAAAAATAAAAGTCCTCCAACCCCTCAGTTCTCCCCATATTTGCCTGTTGAAATTTTTTTTATAGCCAGGGTTACAGTGATCTTATTAAAGAATTCAGTCTATTTGTGCTCTGTAACAGCAGTCCCTAACCTTTTTGGCACAAGGGACCAATATTGTGGAAGACACTTTTTCCACAGACCACGGGAGGGATGGTTTCAAGATTATTCAAGTGCATTACATTTATTGTGTACTTTATTACACACACACACACACACACACACACATATATATATATATATATATATATATTTTAGACAGGGTCTCCATCCTTCACC
Organism: Saimiri boliviensis; assembly: GCF_048565385.1. Taxonomy (NCBI): domain Eukaryota; kingdom Metazoa; phylum Chordata; class Mammalia; order Primates; family Cebidae; genus Saimiri; species Saimiri boliviensis. The sequence goes on along the minus strand of NC_133454.1, from coordinate 23,523,609 downwards.
CACGCTGGAGTGGAATGGCAGACCTCGGCTCACTGCAACCTGGACCTCCAGAGTTCAAGCAATTATCCTGGCTGACCCTCCCGAGTAACTGAGACTGCAGGCATGTGCCACCACGCCTGGCTAATGTCTGTATTTGTAGTATAGATGGGGTTCTGCCATGTTGGCCAGGCTGTTTAATTTTTATTATTATACATTGCAGTATATAATGAAATAATTATACAACTCCCCATAATGTAGAATCAGTGGGAGCCCTGAATTTGTTTTCCTGCAGCTAGAGAGTTCCATCTGGGAGTGATAGGAGATAGTGACAGATCATCAGGCATTAGATTCTCATAAGGGACTATGCAACCTAAATCCCTCATATGTGCAGTTCACAATAGGGTTCACGCTCCTATGATATGGTAATCTAATGCTGCTGCTGATATGTCAGGAGGCAGAGTTCAGGCAGTAATGTGAGCCATGGGGAATGGCTGTACAGACAGATGAAGTTTCATGCACTCACCTGCTGCTCACCTCCTGCTGTGCAGCCCAGTTCCTAACAGGTCACGGACTGGTACTGGGCCTATACCCAGGGGTTGGGGACTTCTGCTCTGTAAGTCTTCTCAGAGTTAATCACTCTTCCCACTAATTTCCTCTTGTACTTTGTTTGTACCTATTAGATTCTTTATCAATACTTAACATTTAAATTACCTACTCACCCTGGACTTATCACAATCTAGTTTGTATTACAGTTAATTGTATATTAATATTTATCTATCATTCCTTCTAGATTTTGACCTTTTTTCTTGAAGCCAGGAAATGATTCCATTTATCTTTGAGTAATTCTACCTTCCTAATTATACTGGCAGCTCGTAGCACAAAGAATTATACATGTTAGAAGCTTAAAGATGTTTCTGGAATAGAAATAAGTTGAAAAGGGAACTGAAAGCAAATTCAAACTGTAGATGAAGAAAACTGCTTTTGAAACTAGTTACTACCATATATTAAGTAAAGTTGTCGGACCGGGCATGGTGGCTCAAGCCTATAATCCCAGCACTTCGGGAGGCTGAGGCGGGTGGATCATGAGGTCAAGAGATCGAGACCATTCTGGTCAACATGGTGAAACCCCGTCTCTACTAAAAATACAAAAAAATTAGCTGGGCATGGTGACACGTGCCTGTAATCCCAGCTACTCAGGAGGCTGAGGCAGGAGAATTGCCTGAACCCAGGAGGCGGAGGTTGCAGTGAGCCAAGATTGCGCCATTGCACTCCAGCCTGGGTAACAAGAGTGAAACTCCATCTCAAAAAAAAAAAGGTAAAGTTGTTAACAACAGAAAAGAGTTTTCCATTATATATGTGCTTTTTATGGTGCTTTAAAAACTTATAATCCTAGACCTAGTCATGCAGATTTATATATACTCCATACACAAACCAAGATTATAAATACTAACTCAATGAATAAAATGCAAATTACATATCAACAAATAAAATTATGGACAGATTCACTTAATGATGGTATCATTAAGTGAATCTGTCCATAATTTTATTTTGTTGATATGTAATTTGCATTTTATTCATAATGAGTTAGTATTTATAAATCTTGGTTTGTGCCTACTGGAAGTATATATAAATTGAAGACCTAGGTCTAGATTATAAGTTTTTAAAGCACCATAAAAAGCACATATATAATGGAAAATCTTTGGTGAACAAACTTAACCTTTTTTTTTTTGAGACGGAGTTTCGCTCTTGTTACCCAGGCTGGAGCGCAATGGCGCGATCTTGGCTCACCGCGACCTCCGCCTCCTGGGTTCAGGCAATTCTCCTGCCTCAGCCTCCTGAGTAGCTGGGATTACAGGCACGCGCCACCATGCCCAGCTAATTTTTTGTATTTTTAGTAGAGGCGAGGTTTCACCATGTTGACCAGGATGGTCTCGATCTCTTTTTTTTTTTTCTTTTTTTTTTTTTTTTTTTTTTTTTTGAAACGGAGTTTCGCTCTTGTTACCCAGGCTGGAGTGCAATGGCGCGATCTCGGCTCACCGCAACCTCCGCCTCCTGGGTTCAGGCAATTCTCCTGCCTCAGCCTCCTGAGTAGCTGGGATTACAGGCACGCGCCACCATGCCCAGCTAATGTTTTGTATTTTTAGTAGAGACGGGGTTTCACCATGTTGACCAGGTTGGTCTCGATCTCTCGACCTTGTGATCCACCCGCCTCGGCCTCCCAAAGTGCTGGGATTACAGGCTTGAGCCACCGCGCCCAGCTTGATTTTTTTTTAAGACCAAGTGGCATGATCTCGGCTCACTGCTACCTCAGCCTCCGAGGTTAAAGCGATTCTTCTGCCTCAGCCTCCTGAGTAGCTGGGATTACAAGTACACGCACCTTGCCTGGCTAATTTTTGTATGTTTAGTAAAGACAGATTTTCACCGTGTTGGTCAGGCTGGTCTCAAACTCCTGACCTCAGGTGATCCACCCACCTTCGCCTCCCAAAGTGCTGGGATTACGGACATGAGCCACTGTGCCTGGCCAAGAAAATGGATTTTAAGGGCAATTCAAATGCCTAGGAAAAAATTGATTAAGTACTTGCAGAAGAATGTTTTTATTATCAAGAAGGTATAATGGAAAAGATGTAACTTGAAATCTGATGGCTTTAGTTTCAAATCTCACCTTTACCACTCAGAAATTGTAACATTGTTGAAATTATTTAGCCTTAGAGTATTACTTTCCTTATCTGAAAGTAAAAATTATAACGTGTACCTTGCATATTTATTCTGAAAGTTGTTGATATTATTATTATCGTTATCATACAGTAATCACAGGCTGTGAAATAAAAGATGGATTTTAAACATTAATTTCAAAGTATAGGCCGGGTGCGGTGGCTCAAGCCTGTAATCCCAGCACTTTGGGAGGCCGAGGTGGGTGGATCACGAGGTCAAGAGATCGAGACCATCCTGGTCAACATGGTGAAACTCCGTCTCTACTAAAAATACAAAAAATTAGCTGGGCATGGTGGCGTGTGCCTGTAATCCCAGCTACTCCGGAGGCTGAGGCAGGAGAATTGCCTGAACCCAGGAGGCGGAGGTCGCGGTGAGCCGAGATCGTGCCATTGCACTCCAGCCTGGGTAACGAGTGAAACTCCGTCTCAAAAAAAAAAAAAAAAAAAAAATTTCAAAGTATGAAGCTTGGCAGGTGCAGTGGCTTACGCCTGTAATTCCTACACTTTGGGAGGCCGAGGCGGGTGGATCATGAGGTCAGGAGATCAAAATCATCCTAGCCAACATGGTGAAACCGTCTCTACTAAAATACAAAAAATTAGCCGGGCGTGGTGGCACGCACCTATAGTCCCAGCTATTCGGGAGGATGAGGCTGGAGAATCACTTGAACCCAGGAGGCAGAGGTTGCAGTGAGCTGAGATTGCACCACTGCACTCCAGCCTGGTGACAGAGCGAGACTACATTTCCCCAAAAATAAAGTAAGAAAGAAGGAAAGAAAGCTCTTAGACATCATAAAAGGATAGCAGTTGATAAACTGTTAAAAACCAATACTTGGAGAAGTTAGGTTGGCCATGCTAATGAGAGATAATGAAGGGAGATGCTAATAAATATAATAAGGAGTTTAAACACAATATATTTTTTTTTTTGAGACGGAGTTTCGCTCTTGTTACGCAGGCTAGAGTGCAATGGCACAATCTTGGCTCACCGTGACCTCCACCTCCTGGGTTCAGGCAATTCTCCTGCCTCAGCCTCCTGAGTAGCTGGGATTACAGGCACGTGCCACCATGCCCAGCTAATTTTTTGTGTTTTTAGTAGAGACGGGGTTTCACCATGTTGACCAGGATGGTCTCGATCTCTCGACCTCATGATCCACCCGCCTTGGCCTCCCAAAGTGCTGGGATTACAGGCTTGAGCCACCGCACCTGGCCTTAAACATAATATTGATAATTATCCAGTCTTTAATACTGAGAGTGGAATACAGAAGTCAAAAAAAAAAAAATGAGTCTTATCTCATGAACTAAAACAGAGTAGTCCAAAGGGTATCCATATTTTTATAAAAAGCAAAAACAAAAATCTGACTTATAAGGATAAATATTTCAGAGACTAGTCTTCCCTAATACATATTCTCCTCTTGAAATCTCTGCTTTTTAGCTGGGCATATTGCCTCTTAGGACAGATAGATCTAGCATTCTCTGCCATTTAGTGTGACCATTTGACTATATTCCGGCAAATAACATGCAAACAGAGGTATTCTCTGAAACCTTTCAGGAAATTTCTTTAAGGACACCAGGCATATGCCCTTTGCCCCTCCCCACTTTATCTCTTTATTCTGCTGCTTGGAACACAGACGTAATAGCCAGAGCTACGTATGAAACTATGAGAGTGAAGGCCTTGTCATCAAGAACTGTGAGGCTAAAAGCAGGAAGAAGCCTCATTCCTAGACTTTGGGATAACTACTATACCTGCCCTATATTGACTACCTCTGGACTTTAAACTTTGTCTTATTTAAGCCACTATGCTTTGGGGTATGTTTAACTGATGTAATCATTATGGTTTATTTTCTAAATGAGACTCATATTCCTTGTTGTTACTCCCAAAAAAGCAGTGACACTTTATCTCCCAGAAAGTTTTTTTCCTAATACTAAATTCTACAGTTTTCCTATGCATTTCCTTATTTAATACCTAAAGTTGGGGCTGGGCATAGTGGCTCACACCTGTAATTCTAGCATTTTGGGAGGCTGACGCCGGTCAATTGCTTGAGATCAGGAGTTGGAGACCAGCCTGGCCAACATGGTGAAACCCTGTCTCTACCAAAAAATACAAAAATCACAAAATACAAAAATGCCGGGTGTGGTGGCATCTATCTGTAATCCCAGCTACCAAGAGGCTGAGGCACAAAAATCTCTTGAACCCGGGAGGCAGAAGTTGCAGTGAGCCAAGATCATGCCACTGCACTCCAGCCTGGACAATAGAGTGAGACTCTTTCTCAAAAAAGAGAAAAAAGAATAATAAAGTTGGAGGAGAATAGCAAAGCGAATTGAAGAATACATGTTGTAGAGTCAGACAGACTTGGATTCAAATTCTTATTTTCTCATTTATTAGCTATTTAATCTGGGACAAGGTTCTTAACCACTCTCCAATCTTGATGTTGAGATAACAGATCTAAAATATCTGGTACCTAGTAGGTTCCCAGTAAATACTCCATTTTTTCTAGTTGAATTTTAAGACCCAGTTCAAATACTATTTCCTCAAACATATTTCTTTAATTTCCTACTTAGAAATTGCTGTGGACTGAATTGTGCCCTCCCTACCAACTTCATGTATTGCAGCCCTAACCCCAAATAAGACTGTAGTGGGAGATAGGGTCTTGAAGGAGGTAGTTGAAATTAAATGAGGTCATGAAAGTCAGGCCCTAATCTAATAGGTTGGGTGAATTTATAAGAAGAGAAAGAGATACCAGATATGCTCATGCAAGCAGAAAAAGCCATGTGAGAACACAGCAAATGGCATCCATTTGCAAGTCAAAAAGAAAGGCCTCACTGTAAACCAACCAATCCTATTGGCACCTTGATCTTGGACTTCTAACCTCCAGAACTATGAGAAAATACATTTCTATTGTTTAAAACACCTCAGTCTGTGGTATTTTGTAATGGAAGCCCTATCAGACTAATAAAGAAATCCTTAAAACATACCAATTTGTTAGGTCTCTCCTTAATATCACTTTTTAAAAGTTGCTTTGGTTTTTTTAAGAAGTTACCTCAGCCAGATGCAGAGGTTCATGCCTGTAATCCCAGCACTTTGGGAGGCTGAAGCAGGCAGATCATGAGGTCAAGAGATCAAGACCATCCATAGCACTAAAGTAAATCTATGAATTTTCCCATGCAATGTGTGGCTACTGAAGTCTTTTCTGTTAGGGTTTTTCCCTTGATTTTATTTTTAAATAAAACTCGGTTACCTAAGTTTCTCCTGGTGCCTGCATAGCTTAGTGTTCAACCAAACATTAATTAAACATTTGGCTAAAACACCTTGAGCCAGTAAAATTTTCTCTTTCTGTTGATGGATCACTGGGTGCACTGGGGAGTGCATTCAAAGTCCAGCTGTTGTATGTCTTCACTGGCTTTTACATTCTGCAAGGCCTTCTGGAACCTACTTGCTTACCCACTGAGCATTTGCTCAGGATCCATCAGCCTAGAATGTTTGGGTGTCTTAGCTCTGTCTTCCAAGTGTTTGATGCATATCCTTGCAGCCTCTGCTTTAATCGGGATATGCAGAGAGCTTATAAAGCCCCCTATGGCTATGTCATCCCTGGGAAATTCCTGTTAAATCCCACCTAGTTTGCCAATCCATTGCTTGCCCCAAACAAAAGGCAACATAATGCAAGCAAAGCCACCTGCCATCCATGTTTGTTTGCCACTGAGATCACCTGTTTAAACTGATAACAGCTCCACATCAAGTAAGCCTCCTTTGGCCATGGCGGCAAGGCTATTCAGTTTCATGTCCTTCCCCAACCTGGTTGAACTTCACTTACGACAGAACTGGAGTGGTGGAATGGGAGTCCTTCCAGGCAAGAACAACAAAAAAATTCGCTGATCTTACCTGAAATTTAGTGATCTTCATGAATAAACATTTCTCTGATTGTGGTATCTGCCTTTAATTTTATTTCTAGAATGACAAATTATTGTTTTTGACAGTTTTTTCTAGCTTTATAGTTTCTTCTTGGGGAGAGAATGTGTCAACCTAACTCCATCATGGTGAAATAAATCTTCATCTCTTAATTTTTTCTCTCAAAAATATCCTGAGGATTCCCTCTGGAGTCTCCGAAGTAATTGTAGTATCTGGTTTCAATGGCTGGATGATTCAGGATTTCAAGAATCATAGTTACTTTTTAGACCTCCAAAGAAGAAGTGACAACCACATAAACAAAAAAATGCTTCTTAAGTCATGGAGATTCGGGGCTTACTAGCACTGTATTTTGAAACTTTCAGCCTTCCTTTATAACTGATTTAGTATATTTTTCTTTTAATTTCAGATTTCAGCGAAGTTCCTTATGACTTCCCCTGAAATTGCTTCCTTATCATGGGGGCAAATGAAAGTACAAGGCTCTAATACAACCTATAAGGATTGCAAAGTATGGCCAGGGGGCAGTCGGATTTGGGATTGGAGAGAAACAGGAACTGAGGTAAGATATTAGTCTTTGTTTGGAGGCCAAGGCGGGCGGATCACCTGAGGTCGGAAGTTCAAGACCAGCCTGACCAACATGGTGAAACCCCGTCTTAAAAAAAAAAAAAAGGCCGGGCGCCGTGGCTCACACCTGTAATCCCAGCACTTTGGGAGGCCGAGGTGGGCAGATCACAAGGTCAAGAGATCGAGACCATTCTGGTCAACATGGTGAAACCCCGTCTCTACTAAAAATACAAAAATTAGCTGGGCATGGTGGCACACACCTGTAGTCCCAGCTACTTGGGAGGCAGGAGAATTGCTTGAACCCAGGAAATGGAGGTTGCGGTGAGCCGAGATCGCGCCATTGCACTCCAGCCTGGGTAACAAGAGCGAAACTCCGTCTCACACAAAAAATAAAATAAAATAAAATAAAATAAAAAGATATTAGTCTTTGGTTGACACTACATGAAGCTGACCAAGTGATTTCCAACCTCCTAAGGTGTAATGACTAAGTGAAAAGTAACTATTTCTCTTGTCTCTTTTTGAGATATAATTCATATACCATTGAATTCTCCCTTTTAAAGTATGCAATTCAGTGGACTTCTTATATTCATAAACTTGTACAACAGTTACCACTGTTAGTTCCAGAATATATTTATCACCTCAAAAAGAAACCCCATAACCACTACCATTCAATGTCCAGTCACCACCACCTCAAACCCCTAGCAATAATTAATCTACTTTCTGTTGCTATAGATATGGCCTATTCTCGATGTTTTCTATAAATGGCATCATTCAGATATCTTAGGTGTGTTCCTAGGAGTAGATTTCTGGGTTATATAGCGTTTAACCTTTTGAAGTAACTGCCAGACTGTCTTCCAAAGCACCTGTACCAGTTTTACATTTCCACTAGCAATATGACAGTTCCAGTTTTTCACATTCCTCCTCAACACATTGTTCTTTTCATTGTTTTGTTTTTATTAGAACCATCCTATTAGGTGTGAAGTGTTGTTCTCATCGTGGTTTTGATTTGCATTTCCCTGCATTTCCTCCAGTATTCTCAGTGTGCCATGCCCAAGGTAGAGCCTCCTTTCCATGAACATAGGTTGGGCAAAACAACCTTTTGACCCCATTCACCTGGGATGTAGCCTCAACAATAGAAAGATGGGGGCAGGATGAGAGGCACTAAAGTCCCGCTCCTCCTGGGAAGGAAGCCTTCTAGCTAGATACTGAGGGGAGAAAGAGTCTTGTGTTGTTGGCTACAGAAGTTTGGAGAGTAGGTCTCTGCCTCACAATGGGGATGGGGCAGGGAGGCATCTATCTTGATGCTACTGCTGTACATATGCACAGATTCTAACCTGTCTTACCAAATGTCTCAGTGAGTTCTGGCTGCTATAAAAAAATTATCATAGACTGAGTGCTTTAAACAATAAACATTTATTTCTGACACTTTTGGAGGCTGCAGCTGTGAGATTAGGATGCCACCATGGTCAGGTTCTGGTCCTTGTATTAGTTTGTTTTCACACTCCCGATAAAGGCATACCCAAGACTGGGGAGAAAAAGAGGTTTAATGTACTTACAGTTCCATGTCGCTGGAGAGGCCTCACAATCATGGTGGAAGGCAAGGAGGAGCAAGTCACATCTTAAATGAGAAACTCCCATTTTTAAAACCATCAGATCACTTTTTTCTTTTTTTTTTTTTTTTGAGACAGAGTTTCACTCATTGCCCAGGCTGGAGTGCAATGGCACAATCTCAGCTCACTACAACCTCCACCTCCCAGGTTCAAGTGATTCTCCTGCCTCAGCCTCCTGAGTAACTGGGGTTACAGGTGCCCACCACCACACCTGACTACTTTTTGTATTTTTGGTAGAGATGGAGTTTCTCCATGTTGGTCAGGTTGGTCTCGAACTCCCGACCTCAGGTGATCTACCTGCCTCAGCCTCCCAAAGTGCTGGGATTACAGGCATGAGTTATCGTGCCCAGCAAACCATCAGATCTCATGAGGCTCATTCACTATCATGAGAGCAGTGCAGGAAAGACCCACCCCCATAATTCAATCACCTCCCACTGGGTTCCTCCCATGACATGCAGGAATTGTTGGAGTTACAATTCAAGATGAGATTTGGGTGGGGACACAGCCAAACCATATCAGCCCTCTTCCAGTTTCCAGCCAACTTCTCATTGTATCTTTACATGGTGGAGAGGTAGGTAACTTCTGGGCTTCTTATAAGGGCACTAATCTCATTCATGAGGGCTCCATCGTTAGGATCCAGTTACTTCCTATAGGCCCCACCTCTAAATAATATCACATTGGGATTAGTGTTTCAATATATACATTTTTAAGGGACACACATTAAGTACGTGCAGCAAATATTTTTTATAGTTTTTTTTTTTTTTTTTTTTTTTTTACAAACAGTCTCACTCTGTCATCCAGGCTGGAGTGCAGTGGTGACATCATGGTTCACTGCAGTCTATACCACGTGGGTGAAAGGGGTCTTCCTGCCTCAGCCTCCTGAGTAGCAAGGACCACAGGCATGCAACCATACCTTGCTTACTTTTTTAGTTTTTATAGAGATTAGGTCTCACCACATTGCCCATGCTGGTCTTGAACTCCTGACTCCAAGAAATCCTCCCACCTTGGCCTCCCAAAGTGCTGAGATTACAGGCATGAGCCACCATGCCCAGCCAGATTTTCTTGTATACACATTTATTTATTGGCTATTTGCTCTTAAGACCGTTTCCAGAGGCTTTAGAGGCTTTGTTGTTATTTTGGTGAATTCTTGGTTTGGGTTTTTCTTTGTTGTTATTAATAATTTTCACATAGGAGTGGGTCAGTGGAACTCCTCATGATGTAATGATAGAAGTAGATCCTTCATTTTTGAAGAATAGTTTGTTGGATATAAATTTCTTGATCAACAGTCTTTTTCTTTCAGCACTTTCAATATGCCATCCCACCACTTTTTGGCTTCAACAGTTTCCAATGATAAATCAACCAAGAGCATTATTAGAGCTTCCTTGGACTTGATGGATTGCTTCTCTTTTACTGTTTTCAAAACATATCATAGTGGTTTAACTATGAGATGTCTAGGTATGGATATCTTTGAGTTTGTCCTACTTGGAATTTATTGAGCTTCATGAAGATGTAGATTGTTGGGTTTTTAAAAATCAAATATGGGAATTTTAGAGCTATTATTTCTTCAAGTATTCTTTCTGTTCCTATCTCCCTTTCCTTGTGACTCCCATTATGAATATATTGGTAGGCATTAGGGTGTCCTACAGATCTCTGAGTCTCTATTCTTTGTCTTCATTTCTTTCCTTTGCCTCAGACTGAATAATCTCAAGTGACCTATTTCCAATTCTGCTGAATCTTACCTGCTATTGAGCCCCTGTAGTGACATTTTTATTTCTGCCATTATACTTTTAAACTACAGAATTTTTTTTTTTGTTTTTGAGACAGACTCTTGCTCCATTACCACAGCTGGAGTGCCATTGCACAATTTCGGCTCACTGCAACCTCTGCCTCCCAGGTTCCAGCGATTCTCCTGCCTCAGCCTCCCAAGTAGCTGGGACTGCAGGTGCATGCTAGCATGCCTGGCTAATTTTTGTATTTTTAGTAGAGACAGGGTTTTACCATGTTGGCCAGGCTGGTCTTGGAACTCCTGACCTCAAGTGATCTACCCATCTAAGCCTCCCAAAGTACTGGGATTATAGGCGTGAGCTACCATGGCTGGCCCAGAATTTCTATTTGGTCTTTTCTCTTTTTTTTTTTTAAAGATGGGGTTTTACCATGATGGCCAGGCTGGTCTTGAACTCTTGACCTCAGGTGATCCACCCACCTCGGCCTCCCAAAGTGCTAGGATTACAGGTATGAGCCACCGTGCCTGGCCTATTTGATCTTTTTAACAATTTTTATTTCTTTATTGATATTTTTTATTTGGTAAGATATTGTTATACTTTCCTTTAGTTCTTTTGAACATGGTTTCCTTTAGTTCCTGTTACATATTTAAAAGCACTGATTTACAGTCTTTATCTAGTAAGTCCAATATCTGGGCTTCCTCTAGGATAGTTTCTACTGTCTGCTTCCCCCATCCCCAAATGGACCTGCCTTTCTTTCTTTTTTTTTCTTAATGTCTTTCTTTGTTGTTTTGTTTGTTTATATTTCTCAACCTTTTTTGGTTGAGAACTGGATATTTTACATAATGTAGCAACTCTGGAAATCAATTCCCCCCCATTCTGAAGGTTTTTTGTTGTTATTTTTTGCTGTTATTTCTTCCTGTATAGTTCTGTAAAGTCTATATTCTTTGTGGCTTCTGAGGTCTGCTCATTTACCTTAGTGATGAGCTAATGATTTGACAGAGATTTCTTTACACTGCTGGAATCAGATGTTGAGATTTACCCATGTGTCTACCAGTTGGCTTTCTTATTATTTCTTTTTGTAATTTAGATCTTTTCGAAGTCAATTTCTTCTTTAAAAAAAATCATTATCTGGGGCTGGGCGTGATGGCTCACGCCTGTAATCCTAACACTTTAGGGGGCTCAGGTGGGTGGATTACCTGAGGTCAAGAGTTCAAGACCAGCCTGGCCATCATGGTGAAACCCCATCTTTAAATAAATAAATAAATAAATAAATAAATAAATAAATAAATCCGTATCTGGCCGGGTGTGGTGGCTCACACCTGTACTCCCAGTATGTTGGGAGGCTGAGGCAGGCAGCTCATTTGAGGCCAGGGGTTCAAGACCAGCCTGGCCAACATAGTGAAACCCCGTTTCTACTAAAAATAACAAAAGTTATCTGGGTGTGGTGGTACACATCTTTAATCCCAGCTACTTGGGAGGCTGATGCAGGAGAATCAATTGAACCCGGGAGAGGGAGGTTGCAGTGAGCCAGGATCACAGCACTGCCCTCTAGCCTGGGCAACAGATTGAGACTGTGTCTCAAAAAAGAGAAAAACCAAAAAATCAGGCCAAATGTGGTGGCTCACATATGTAAGCCCAACACTTTGGGAGGCCAAGGCGAGCAGATCACCTGAGTTCGGGAGTTTGAGACCAGCCTGACCAACATGGTGAATCTCCATCTCTACTAAAAACACAAAATTAGCCAGGCATGGTGCCACATGCCTATAAGCCCCACTACTCGGGAGAATGAGGCAAGAGAATAGGAGAATCACTTGAACCTGAACCCAGGAGGTGGAGGTTGCAGTGAGCTGAGATCAAACCATTGCACTCCAGCCTGGGCAACAAGAGCAAAACTCTATCTCAAAAAAAAAAAAAAAAAAAAAAAAAAAAAAAAAATTAGAATCCTTTAGAAGTTGTTTCAGTAAGGATTTCTTGGTGATCTCCCCCAGTTTTTATTTGTCTGAAAAGGTCCTTGTTTTTTAATTCTAATTTTTCCTGTTTTCTAAGTTGACAGTAGTTTTTTCAGAACTTTATTTGTAGGAATCCTAATCAGACTATGCCATCTGAGATCTGTCCCATGAAGGAAGATTCATACTTGCTTTTTCTCTATGTCCTATGTTACTCTCAATCTAGGATCACTTTATTTTTTTTTTGAGACGGAGTTTCACTCTTGTTACCCAGGCTGGAGTGCAATGGCACGATCTCGGCTCACCGCAACCTCCGCCTCCTGGGTTCAAGCAATTCTCCTGCCTCAGCCTCCTGAGTAGCTGGGATTACAGGCACGTGCCACCATGCCCAGCTAATTTTTTGTATTTTTAGTAGAGACGGGGTTTCACCATGTTGACCAGGATGGTCTCGATCTCTCGATCTCGTGATCCACCCGCCTCGGCCTCCCAAAGTGCTGGGATTACAGGCTTGAGCCACCGCGCCCGGCCCTAGGATCATTTTTAATTTCTTGACTGATGGCTTCCAAAACTGAGCTGATAGTGTAAATTTGAGCCCCAAACAAATGTTTGAGCAGGTTTGTGGTCATAAATTATCAGGGGAGATATTTTTCCCCTCTAGGGTCATGACTGAGCAGAAAGCTTTCCTCATCTTTTTCATTAGCCAGATGGTAGATTTTTGGGGTCTCAGAACGTGTGATAAAATGCAAGACAGAATGGCAATACCTCAGGGTAACTTCAATATAGTTCACCATTTTGATTTCCAACTCCCCCTTCACTTTTAGCCTCTGGGAATTTCTCTTTCCTTTCTGCAAGCTCAGCTATCTATTTCAGAAGATGTTTATTTTTATGCAGCATTTTGTTTAAAGAAACTTTGTAGGTTGTATAGTCTATCACATTGTTCTCCATTGTAAACAGTTATGCCTACAAAATCAGGCCCCACATAAAAAGAGAGCCCTAACACATACTGTTTGTTCACGCCTTGGTTTTGAACTGCATGTACTCATTGATGATCCTGACACCTAGTTTGGTTGTTAGCTACCAACCTAGATCATAATGGATGGAATATACCTAGATTGGTAAAAGGAATAGAAGGGCATGGAGAGATATAGAAGGGACAGAATGAAAGAACTGAGGAATAAGAAGCCTTAAATCATGTAGCCTACTTGAACCAAATGGAAGTTAGAAAGTGGGAAGACTAGGTGGTGGTGTAGTTAACAGAGGGTCTCCATATATATGCAGAATTGAGTTTATATTGTATTCAGTTAATAAGTCATAACCACTTTAGCTAGTGTATTAGTCAGGGCTCTCCAGAAAAACAGAACTAGTAGGATATATATATATATGATTTACTATAAGGAATTGACTCGTCCATGATACGCTGTCTGCAAGTCTGAAGTCCTAAAAATCCGAGGAGCTGATGGTTTAAATCCCAGTCCAGGGCCAGAAGAAACTGAGATGAGATGTCCCAGTTAAAGTGGTGAGGCAGTAAAAAAGAGGCAAATTCTCCTTCCTCTGCCTTATGTTGTTTTCAGGCCCTGAACGGATTGGATGATGCCTACCAACACTGGGGAGGTAGTCTCCCGAGTCTACCAATTCAAATACTAATCTTATTCATAGACATCCTCACAGACACACCCAGAAATATTTAATTTGGGTACTCTGTGGTCCAGTTGAGTTGGCATATAAAGTTAACCATCAAAGATACTTAGGTGGGACAGTGATATGTCTGACAAAGGTTATCCAGACTGTGAGTTAAGTTATACTGGAGCAAAACTTACATGGGTTCCACACTTGAGAGATTCATTTCCCTTCAGAAATGGCTTTAGTGTGGTATATTTCTGTTTTTTCCACGAGACCATATGAGTTAATATTACCATTAACCTTATTCTTTATAGAAACTTAAGCACAGATAAGTTATATAACTTGTGTAGGCACAGAGCTAGAAAAGTGTGAAATCAAACAGTAAGCTAGGGTCAGATTGTAACTTTCTTTCCTGTTTCTACTACATATTGTTTCCTTTTATATTTGCAACACTGTCTCCCAAGCTGGAGTGCAGGGTTGTAACCACAGCTCAATCAACTTCTTGAGTTCAAGGGATCCTCTAGCCTGCTCTCATCATCCCAACTAGCTAGAAGCAGAAGCATATGCCACAATGCCTGGCTAATTTATTTTTATTTTTTGTAGAGACAGTCTGTCTGCGTTGCTCATGCTGATCTCAAACTCTTGGCCTGAGTGGTCCTTTTTTTTTTTTTCTTGAGACGGAGTTTCGCTCTTGTTACCCAGGCTGGAGTGCAATGGCGCGATCTCAGCTCACTGCAACCTCCGCCTCCTGGGTTCAGGCAATTCTCCTGCCTCAGCCTCCGGAGTAGCTGGGATTACCGGCACGCACCACCATGCCCAGCTAATTTTTTGCACCTTTAGTAGAGACGGGGTTTCACCATGTTGACCAGGATGGTCTCGATCTCTTGACCTCGTGATCCACCCGCCTCGGCCTCCCAAAGTGCTGGGATTACAGGCTTGAGCCACCGCGCCTGGCCTCTTTTTTTTTTTTTTTTTTTTTAAGATGAGATCTTACTCTGTCACCCAGGCTGGAGCGCAATGTCACCATTATGGTTCACTGTAGCCTTGATCTCCTGGGCTCAAGCACTCCTCCCACCTCAACCTCCAGAATAGCTGGGACAACAGGCAATTGCCTCCATACCTGGCTAAGTTTAATTTTTTCTAGAGATAGGGTCTAACTCTATTGCCTAGGTTGGGCCAAACTCCTGGGCTCAAGTGATCCTTTTGCCTTGGCCTCCCAAAGTGCTGGATCTGTTTTTGCTTGTTTGTGTGTTTAATGATGCAGTTCCAAGTTATCCTTTCACCTTCATCTCCTGTATTTCATAACACATATCTGAAGACCTAGTTATTCCATACCAAATGCTTCTTCTCTTCCAAACCTGTCATAATCTTTCATTCCTCTGTACCTTTGCTAAAACCATTTCCTTCTGTATCTGATGAAATCTTATATATTCCTCTATTCCTGGCTTTTGCATTATCTCCTCTATGAAGCATTTTCTTAATCCTTTTAAGAATGAGTTGCTTACTCCCTTCCATTATTTCTTTAATACTCTGTGTCTCTATTATGGTACTTAGCACAGTTCACTTGTATTATAAAATGAGTATCTGTTTTCCCCACTAAGTTGTAAACTCCCTAAATGCATAGCAAGAACTATGCATTTAACACAATGTCAGTAAAGCAAGAACTCAATAAATGTTTGCTGAATTGAAATTTTCATTATGTCATTAAACAAACTGTTTAATTATCCTTTTTGACATTCCCTCTGAGATAGGTTAATGTTATAATTCCTCTTTTATTAGTTTAAAAAAGGAGAGACTGGGCATGGTGGCTCATGTCTATAATCCCAGCACTTTGGGAGGCTGAGGCAGGCAGATCACAAGGTCAGAGCAGATCACGAGGTCAGAAGATTGAGACCATCCTGACCAACATGGTGAAACCCCATCTCTACTAAAACACAAATAAAGTAGCTGGATGTGGTGGCGTGCACCTGTAGTCCCAGCTACTCAGGGGGCTGAGGCAGGGGAATCACTTGAACCTGGGTGGCGGTGGATGCCATGAACCAAGATTGTGCCACTACACTACAGCCTGGGCAACAGAGCAAGACTCCATCTCAAAAAAAAAAAAAAAAAAAAAAAAGGAGAGAGCCGATTTTGTAGTGATTACAGAATGGAAATGTCAAAATATAAGGTCTTCGAGCAGTATCCTGAAATATAATTAGTATAAACTCCATTATCTCTACCCATCATTAAAACAACTAGTATGTATCTAGTCAAATGTAACTTTTCCAGAGTCACATAACTAATAATTATTGGAACCAAAATTTGAGTATAATTTGTTCTTTCTCTAAATCTTGTACTTTTCTTCTGTGTTATACTGTCCTTGCTCATTTCTATTCTAAGGCAATACCTATCTTATTATAGAAGTGTTTTCTATATGAAAACCTGCATAGATAATTCATTCAAGTGTCATTTTTGTGAGACTGAAAGGGGTGAAGAACAAAGGTATAAAAATATAAAGTTAAAAGAAAGAAAAACCAATTATCAGCCGCCACCCAAAGAAAATGAAAGGAAGTATGGAAATGTTTACCCCAACTTTTTATTTTGAAAAATATTAAACCTACAAAATAGTTGTGTGAATAATATAATAAATTCCATATATCCTTTACCTAAATTCTCAAGTTGTTAACACTTTACCAGGTTTCTTTTCTCTCTCTCTACACACACACACACACACACACACACGAGTCCCATTATCATTTGACAGTGAATCGCAGATATGATATTTCAGTATTTCTCTCCTAAGGACATGAATATTCTCCTATATAACTACAATTCTATTATCAAAAATAAGGATATTAGGCCGGGTGCGGTGGCTCAAGCCTGTAATCCCAGCACTTTGGGAGGCCGAGGCAGGTGGATCACGAGGTCGAGAGATCGAGACCATCCTAGTCAACATGGTGAAACCCCATCTCTACTAAAAATACAAAAAATTAGCTGGGCATGGTGGCTCGTGCCTGTAATCCCAGCTACTCAGGAGGCTGAGGCAGGAGAATTGCCTGAATCCAGGAGGCAGAGGTTGTGGTGAGCCGAGATTGTGCCATTGCACTCCAGCCTGGGTAACAAGAGCGAAACTCCATCTAAAAAAAAAAAAAAAACAAACAGAAAAAGAAAAACAAAAATAAGGATATTATCATTGATACAATAATATCTAATATACAGTCTGTCTTCGATTTCCCCAGTGTCTCAAGAATGTTCTCTATAACTTTCGTTGATTCTCAGAGAATTGTATAGTTGACCAGGCCAGAGTTTCTGCTGCTCAGGACAGTTCTCCTTAAGGAAAGATTGATGAGCTGTTCTTAGCCCTTTCTGTTTTTGTGTTTTTGTTTGCTTTTGCTTTCCTATTCACCTTCTAAACCAGGTTGTTGTGGAAGGCTGATATAGTTGGGTATTTGTCCCCAGTTAAATATCATGTTGAAATGTAATCCCCAGTGTTGGAGGTGGGGCTTGGTGGGAGGTAACTGGGTTATGTGGCCAGTTCCCCCATGAATGGCTTAGTGCTGTCCTGGTGATAGTGAATGAGTTGTCAGGAGATCTGGTTATTTAAAAGTGTGTGGGCCGGGCGTGGTGGCTCACGCCTGTAATCCTAGCACTCTGGGAGGCTGAGGCGGGTGGATCACGAGGTCAAGAGATCGAGACCATCCTGGTCAACATGGTGAAACCCCGTCTCTACTAAAAATATATACATTAGCTGGGTATGGTGGCACGTGCCTGTAATCCCAGCTACTCAGGAGGCTGGGGCAGGAGAATTGCCTGAACCCAAGAGGCGGAGGTTGCGGTTAGCCGAGATCGTGCCATTGCACTCCAGCCTGGGTTAGAAGAGCGAAACTCCGTCTCAAAAAAAAAAAAAAAGGTATGTGGTACCTCTCCGCCCACCTTGCTCCTGCTCTCACCATGTGACATGCCTATTCCCACTTCACCTTCTGCCATGGGTAAAAGCTCCCTGAGGCCTCCTCAGAAGTCACGCAGATGCTGGCATCATGCTTGTATAGCCTGCAGAACTGTGAGGGAGAAATCAGCTAAAACAAAGAAGCTACAGGCCCCATGTAAGTCTGAAACCCAGCAGGGCAGTAATTAAATCTAAAAACTCCAAAATAATATCCTCTGACTCCATGTCTCACATCCAGGTAACACTGATGCAAGGGGTGGGCTCCAAAGGCTTTGGGCAACTCTGCCCCTGTGGCTATGCAGGGTACAAACCCTGTGGTTGTTTTCACAGGCTGGCATTGAGTGCCTGTGGCTTTTCCAGGTGCATGGTGCAAGCCATTGGTGGATCTACCATTCTCATGTCTGGAGGATGGTGGCCCTCTTCTCACACCTCTACTAACCAGTGTCCCAGTGTGGACTCTGTGTAGGGGCTCCAAACCCCACATTTCCCCTCCATACTGCCATTGTAGAGGTTTTCCATGAGGGCTTTGCCCGCACCCCCCAGCAGACTTCTGTCTGGACATCAGACATTTCCATACATCCTCTGCAATCTACGTAGAGGTTACCACACCTCACCCGTCACACTCTGTGCACCCACAGGCTTACCACCACATGGAAGCCACTAAGGCGTGTGGCTTGCACCCTCTGAGCATCAGCCTGAGCTGTACCTTGGCCCTTTTATACATGGCTAGAGCTGAAGTGGCCATAATGCAGGGCACTATGTCCCACGGCTGCACAGAGCAGTGAGGCCTTGTACCTGTCCCACAGAACCATTATTTCCTCCTAGGACTTGAGGCCTGTGATGGGATGAGCTGCTGTGAAAGTCTCTGCAATGCCTTCCAGGCATTTCCCCCATTACCTTGACTATAAATATTTGGCTCCTCTTTACATATGCAAATTTCTGCAGCTGGTTTGAATGCCTCCCCTGAAAATGTTTTTTTCTTTTCTATTATGCCACATGACCAGGCTGCAAATTTGTCAAACCTTTATACTCTGATTCCCTTTTAAATGTAATTTTTGGCAGGGCATGGTGGCTCATGCCTGTAATCCAAGCACTTTGGAGGCCAAGGCGGGCGGATCACCTGAGGTCGGGAGTTCAAGACCAGCCTGACCAACATCGTGAAACCCCATCTTTTTTTTTTTTTTTTTTTTTTTTTTTGAGACGGAGTTTCGCTCTTGTTACCCAGGCTGGAGTGCAATGGTGCAATCTCGGCTCACCGCAACCTCCGCCTCCTGGGTTCAAGCAATTCTCCTGCCTCAGCCTCCTGAGTAGCTGGGATTACAGGCACGTGCCACCATGCCCAGCTAATTTTTTGTATTTTTAGTAGAGACAGGGTTTCACCATGTTGACCAGGATGGTCTCGATCTCTCGACCTTGTGATCCACCCGCCTCGGCCTCCCAAAGTGCTGGGATTACAGGCTTGAGCCACCGTGCCCGGCTACATATTTATTTCTTAAGTCAAAGTTGAAAACAGCATACAAGGAGGAAGCTCCCAAGAGTGAAAGGACAGACTGGTGATTTTCAGAGCCTGTGGAATGCTTCATTTAAGCTCAAATATTCTAGTATTCAAAAATGAATTTGGATGTGTAGCATCATTAATTCACTATGAAGGAATAGTGTATATATAATCATTCAACATTTAAAAATATGTAGAGTTTGTCTACTGGCATTATCTTTAAGGCAAATCACCTGTTTCTCCCTTCAAGAAGCTCTATAGGGGAATTAAGCCAAACAGTAATTGTAATAAGTGCTACAGTAGATGATCCAAGAGAGGTATAATGGTAATAGAGAGGAAGGAATACCTGAGACTGCCTAGATGTCTTAGAGGGATTCTTCAGAGAAAGTGGGATCTTTGACCTGATTCTTTAAGGAGATGTTTCCCAGGTAAACAAGGGTTTACTTACTGGCAGGAAAAACATAAAGCTGGCAGGAAAAACATAAAGCTAGATGTAGAAGTACAGGAAAAAATGTTGGAGTAGAATCATGGGAAGAGCTCTTCAATTTGTCACCAATATCTATAAACATTTATTTTTATAGGAAGCTCTAAAATCATGTTATTGGTTGAGGCTAGATTAACATTTGAGGCTAGTCCATCCATGCCTTGGATCCTATGACTATTTTTTAATTTTACTTTTAAGTTC
The DNA here is from genome assembly GCF_048565385.1 of Saimiri boliviensis. Classification (NCBI taxonomy): domain Eukaryota; kingdom Metazoa; phylum Chordata; class Mammalia; order Primates; family Cebidae; genus Saimiri; species Saimiri boliviensis. The sequence continues at coordinate 23,503,452 of NC_133454.1, read as the reverse complement.
TATGATACATGTGCAGAACATGCAGGTTTGTTACATAGGTATACATGTGTCATGGTGGTTTGCTGCATCTATCAACCCGTCATCTAGGTTTTAAGCCCCGCATGCATTAGGTATTTGTTCTAATCTCTCCCTCACAGTCACCCAGGCCGGAGTACAGTGGTGTGATCATATTTCACTATAACCTCAAACTCCGTTGCTCAAGCGATCTTGTTGTGTCAGCCTCCTGAACAGTTGAGAATACAGTTGTGTGCCACTATGCCTGGCTTTTAAAAATATATATATATGCACACACACACATATATAATATATATATGTATAATACACACACATATATACATATATGTGTAGTACACGCACATATACATGGATGTATTACACATATATACATTATACACACATGTTCATATATATGTACATATAATACATATATATATATATATATATATATATATATTTTTTTTTTTTTTTTTTTTTTTTTTTTGAGACGGAGTTTCACTCTTGTTACCCAGGCCGGAGTGCAATGGCGCGATCTCGGCTCACCGCAACCTCTGCCTCCTGGGCTCAGGCAATTCTCCTGCCTCAGCCTCCTAAGTAGCTGGGATTACAGGCACGCGCCACCACACCCAGCTAGTTTTTGTATTTTTAGTAGAGACGGGGTTTCACCATGTTGACCAGGATGGTCTCGATCTCTCGACCTCGTGATCCACCCGCCTCGGCCTCCCAAAGTGCTGGGATTACAGGCTTGAGCCACCGCGCCCGGCTATATATATATTTTTTTATGAGACAGAGTCTTGCTCTGTCACCCAGGCTAGAGTGCAGTTGCACCATCTTGGCTCACTGCAACCTCCGCCTTCTGGGTTTAGGCAATTCTTGTGCCTCAGCCTCATGAGTAGCTGGGATTATAGGCATGTGCCACTATGCCCAGCTAATTTTTGTAATTTCAGTAGAGACAGGGTTTTGCCATGTTGGCCAGGATAGCCTTGAACTACTGGCCTCAAGCGATCCACCCACCTTGGCCTCCCAAAGCACTGGGAGTACAGGTGTGAGCCTCTCTGCCTAGCCCTGTAATTCTTATTATTGCAGCTAATATGGTGGACTTGAATCTTACTAAAGGGTTAAAGTCAGTAGTTTTGATAAAATTTGTGTATAGTCCAAATCCTTTAAGATGATCCTTTTTTTTTTTTTTTTTGAGATGGAGTCTCACTCTTATCGTCCAGGCTAGAGTTCAGTGGTGTGGTCTCAGCTCACTGCAACCTCCACCTCCTGGGTTCAAGCAATTCTCCTGCCTCAGCCTCCCGAGTAGCTGGGATTACAGATACCCACCATGACACCCGGCTAATTTTTGTGTTTCTGGAGATGGGGTTTCACCATGTTATCCAAACAGGTCTTGAACTCCTGACTTCAGGTGATCTGCCTGCCTCGGCCTCCCAAAGTACTGGGATGACAGGCATGAGCCACTGCGCCCAGCCAAGATGATCCCTTTAATATTAAAACATAATGGTTATTCTTGGGCCAGGCACGGTGGCTCATGCCTATCATCCCAGCACTTTGGGAGTCTAAGTCTGGAGGGCAGTGAACTCCAGTGAGTGAACTGCCCTCCAGCCTCAGTGACAGAGCAAGACCCTGTCTCAAAAACAGAAAAGAATGACTCAATTACTCTATTACCATAGTTCTCTTTCCTTCTTTGGACACATATAGTTGAATTCCCATAAGGTAAAGGCCCCTATAGTATGGCTCCCTTGCATATATTTTGCAAATTAGACATAATGTCTAGTGTGGTTGACTCCCCAACATTGATTCTACTGTACATGATTTGCCTAACTAGTCATGGTTTAGTTTAGTAATGGATTACTTAGTGCGATTACTTAGTGATGGTTTAGTAATGGATTACTTAGTGTGAAGATGAAGGTGTAACAGAAGTCTCAAAATTCAGTAGCATAAAGAAGATAGAAGGGTCTTTCTCTCATAAATTACTGAGGCCAGCCAAAACTAGTGGTGGGGTGGGAGAGATGTGGATAGCACATGTTCATTTAGGGACCCATGTTTTTTCCTTTTTGTTGCTCTACCATCTCCTAGAGCATTTGAATGGTAGGAACTGGTCATAGGCAGGGCAAGGCTGTAACTTGAAAGGAAGTAGAAAGAGAAGAAAAGTTCATGCCAAGCCTAGCTACAGAACCATTTCTTCTGTTCACATTCCATATAATTTTCTGTCAGTGACAGCACAGTCACATGACCACACTTAACTGCAAGGACAGAAAATGGAGTGTCTAGACAGCTTATCAGCCATGTGCCCCAGAAAATGGGCAGAGTGGATTTTGAAAGAACAACTAGTAATCTGCCATTATGAGATGGGAGGGTAAGTTGGCTAGCAGACCTTTGGAAGATTTCCATTTTCCTAAACTAATAAAAAAGCACATACAATACTAGACCAATAGTTTGTTAATATTTTGATAATTCCACTTATATGAAATGTTTCCTCTATAATCTTATTTATCTTATTTTGTATATTCTAAAACATTATTCTGAGAAGGGGGCTTCAACAAACTGCCAGAGGAGCCTATAGCACAAAAACAAGCCTCTGCCCTAGCAGAGGCAGCAAGATCATTTAAGAGCTTGTTAATTCAGACAAGCAGTAATGAGAATGTGACTCAGGCAGTGTCCACAGGGGACAGATTTCAGAAATCCTTTAACCTTCACCCACAGAATATGCTTTTATCAGCAGCACAGCCAGATGATGGCATTGCTATTACCCATTTATACTCACTTAATTTTGACAGAAAGAAATGCTTCTTTGAAAGTAGAGTTTAGAAATGTTTTCTTTTCAAATATAGCATAAAATAGGGAGAAATGTTCAAGACAGATAGGATACCATCTTGTTGCTTAGCTGGCATAAAGGATATTAGTTGGACATTTTTACACAATTAATAGCTTCCCCCACAAAAAAAGCCAGTAAGCTCTTACCACCTTAGGTTGTGTGACGGAAAGCCTCTTAAAGTAGAGGAACAGAATCAGACACTCAGTAGGGACAAGAGCCTTAGTGATTTGCCCTGAGGGATTGGAAACAGCACAGGAATTGCTGGTGGCAGGTTGAAAATGCCTCAGTAACAGCCTCATGCTCCAATTCCAGGCCTCTGCACAAAATTGTGAGTAATCACTGCCAACGCCTGGATCCACAGGCCACTGCAGAGTTACCTTTCATTGCTTTGTATGTGACACTATGAGCCTGCAGTAAAGCAGCAGCAGCCCAATTCATCACTTGAGTTCCATTGATCCAGCAACTCCAATGGGCTGTGGCTGTCTCCAGTCTAATCTCCAGAGGATTACAGCTTTGCCGTCTCTTATGACCTTACACTTGATTTCCAGTAGTCAGTGGCTTTGTTTCATTTTACTAGAATGTGAGCTCTTAAGAGTCTGTGGATCACAGTGCTACTCCAAGTAGGTGCTGTTTGTTCTTTGTTAAATCAAGGAATCATTCCAATTGAGTTAAATGCATTTATTTAGGGAAGGTGAAGATCTCCAGTCCTTATCTGTAATTGTATTAAATATTTGCCATGGTCATATCCCTAGAAAGTTTTAAATTCTTCAAATCATATTTATTGAGCTCATGTTAGTTCTAAAATTGATCACAGAGCTGCAGAACTAAAGGACATCTAGTCCAATCCTCTTACATCTGCAAGAACTGGTTGTGGAAATCAAGTGAAAATATCTCCTTTATTTTGCCTTTAAAAAGGTACAAACTTAAGTAACTTCATTAAAAAACAATCTAATTTCCCCACATTTCTTCTCTTCTTGTGGAGAACAGGGAAAGCTGGAAGCAGAGATACTGTTCAGAGATATTTGGACACTACCTCTGCACCCTGTCCTACCCATGCTGCTGCTGATCAGTTTGGTTCACTTTTTGACATGGAGGTGTTCTAACCTAGAATACTTTTTTTTTCTATATACAGGGTCTTACTCTGTCATCCAGAATAGAATGCAGTGGCATAATCACAGCTCACCATTTTTTGCTTTAAGGCAGCATCTTGATATGTTGACTAGCCCAGAAGTCCAAACATGTTAATAACCCTTTCCATATATTACCCCTTACTTTCCAGAATGATTACTTCAACTTACACTGGGACCTGTAACTGAGTATGCAGTACTTGTTTAATGAAGACACTTTCATTTTATTCATTTTTTTTTGAGACAGGGTCTCACTCTGTTGCCCAGGCTGGAATGTGTTGGCACCATTTCAGCTCACTACAACCTCTGTCTCCTGGGCTCAAATGATCCTCCTGCCTCAGACTCCCAAGTAGCTGGGAATACAGGTGCACATCACCACGTCCAACTAATTTTTGTGTTTTTTATAGAGACAGGTTTTTACCATGTTACCCAGGCTGGTCTCAAACTCCCACATTTAAGCAATCCACCTACCTTGGCCTCCCAAAGTTTTGGGATTACAGGCCTGAGCCACCATGCCCAGCCCTAGAACACTTTTTTATATTCCCTTAAACTTCAGGAAGGTGTAAATGAGATAAGCCAGTAGTTAGAGGGAATTTGGCTTTGTTATCAGCTCTGGAACACTGAGGAATGTAACCAGCAACTACATACCAAATAAGGAATGGAGACCTGGGGAAAGCCAGCAAAGATGTGCTGCATCTTTACTGCTTTATGTAGCCACCTGGCTTCTGTTCAGTTCTGTTTCCTTGGCTGAGCAAATCAGGGAGCAGGTGACCGTGTGTGCTGGTATGAAAGTCTCTTCTCGGCCAGGTGCGGTGGTTCACGTCTGTAATCCCAGAACTTTGGGAGGCCAAGGTAGGTGGATCGCCTAAGGTCGGGAGTTCAGACCAGCCTGACCAACATGGAGAAACCCCGTCTCTATTAAAAATAGGAAATTAGCCGGCTGTGGTGGCAAACGCCTATAATCCCAGGTACTCGGGAGGCCGAGGCAGAAAAATTGCTTGAACCCGGAAGGCGAAGGTTTCAGTAAGCCAAGATCGCACCACTGCACTCTAGCCTGGGTGACAGAATGAGACTTCATCTCAAACAAACAAAAATGACTTGCTTGTTTCGGTTAGCATAATACTTTTTTTTTTTTTTGGAGATGGAGTTTCACTCTTTGGCCCTGGAGTGAAGTGGCACGATCTTGAATCACTGCAACCTCCGCACCCCCCACCACCGCCCCAGATTCAAGCTATTCTCCTGCTTCAGCCTCCGGAGTCGCTGGGACTACAGGGGTGTGCCGCCATGCCTGGCTAATTTTTGTATGTTTAGTAGAGACGAGGTTTCACCACGTTGACCAGGCTAGTCCTGAACTCTTGACCTCAGGCAATCCACCCACCTCGTCCTCCCAAAATGCTAGGATTACAGGTGTGAGCCACTGCACCCGGCCTCAGTATAATTTTTTATTCATCTTTGTTGTCATGTATGTCAACAGATCATTTTTTCTGAGATAAGTTTTTGCTCTATTGCCAAGGCTGGGAGCAGTGGCATGATCATAGCTCACTGCAGCCTCAACCTTCCAGGCTCAAGCAATTCTCTCACCTCAGCCTCATGAATAGCTGGGACTACAGGCATGAGCCACCCTGCCCAGCTAATTTTGTATATCTTTTGTAGAGACTTAGGGTCTCATTGTGTTGCCCAGGCTGGTCTCAAACCCCCAGACCCAAAGGATCCTCCCGCTTTGGTGTCCCAAAGTGCTAGAATTAAAGCATGAGCCACTGTGCCTGGCCTATTCCTTTCCATTGAAAAGTAATATTCCATTGTTTGACTTATAACGAAATCTGTTTATCCATTCACTATTGAACATTTAGATTGTCTCCAGTTTTGGGCTACTATGAATAACGCTGCTATGAACATTAATGTACAGGGTTTTGTAGCATGAGCTTTCATTTCTCTAGGATAAAATATACCCAAGAGTGTGATTGCTGAGTTACATGATAAATGTATGTTTCACTTTATGAGAAAGTAGGTCTGTGCTTTTGCTAATAATGTATGAGATGCAGCTCCTCTGTATTCTCACAGCACTTGGTATCTCATTGTGGTTTTAATATGCATTTCTATAGTGACTAATGATTTTGAGAGTCTTTTTCCTGTGCATGGTAACCAGCCATATATCGTTTGCTAAAGTTTTCAACTATTTTGTCCATTTAAAAGATTCAGTTATTTTCCTAATATTGTGTTTTGAAAGTTCTTTGTATATTTTGAATACAAGTCCTTTGTCAATATGCGGTGTTCAAATATTTTCTCCTAATCTGTAGACATTCTTTTCATCTTGTTAAAGTGATGAGTTCCCCCTCACTTCCCACCCCACACCTTGGAAAATTTAGTATTGTAAATTCTACTTTTTTTTTTTTTTTTTTTTTGGACGGAGTTTCGCTCGTTACCCAGGCTGGAGTGCAATGGCACGATCTCGGCTCACCGCAACCTCCGCCTCCTGGGCTCAGGCAATTCTCCTGCCTCAGCCTCCTAAGTAGCTGGGATTACAGGCACGCGCCACCACGCCCAGCTAGTTTTTGTATTTCTAGTGGAGACGGGGTTTCACCATGTTGACCAGGATGGTCTCGATCTCTCGACCTCGTGATCCACCCGCCTTGGCCTCCCAAAGTGCTGGGATTACAGGCTTGAGCCACCGCGCCTGGCCATAAATTCTACTTCTAACCAATGTAACACTATGCAGATTTTCTATTTCAAAGAACCAACTTTTGGCCTTGTTGATTTTCTCTAGTGGTTATTTCCTATTTCCTTATTTCTATCTTCTACTTACTTTAGGTGTACTTTACTGTCCTTTTTCTAGCATTTGAAGGTGGAGACTTAGACCAAAGATTTTAGATTTTTCTGTCTGTTTCTGTTGAAAGTATTTAAGGCCAGAAATTTCTCTGTAAACCTTATTTAGCTGTGTCCCACAGTTTTTGATATTTTTAAACTTTATCCCTCAGTTCAAAAATATTTTGTTGTCTAACTTCCAATTTTCTGTAGCTTTTCTAAATATCTTATTGTTAGCAATTTCTAACTTAAATCCATTTTGTTAGATAATATATTCTTCATTATTTCCCTCTTAATTTATTGAGACCTACCTTATGCTCAGCATATAGTCTTATCTTAATGAATGCTCCTCATATACCTGAGGAAAAAATGTGTATTCTGTAGTTGTTGGGGGTACTAACCAATAAATGTGCATTATGTCAAATTAGTAGATAGTTTAATTCAAATTGTTTGTAGTCTTATTTTTTTGAGATAGGATCTCGCTATGTTGCCCAGGCTAGCATGAAACTCCTAGGCTCAAGGGATCCTCCCTCCCGAGTAGTTGGAACTACAGGTGTGCACCACCACGTCCAGCTAAATCTTCTGTATTCTTGTTTTGTTTTTTGAGACGGAGTTTCGCTCTTGTCACCCAGGCTGGAGTGCAATGGCTCGATCTCAGCTCACCGCAACCTCCGCCTCCTGGGTTCAGGCAATTCTCCTGCCTCAGCCTCCTGAGTAGCTGGGATTACAGACACGCACCACCATGCCCAGCTAATGTTTTATATTTTTAGTAGAGACGGGGTTTCACCGTGTTGACTAGGATGGTCTCGATCTCTTGACCTCGTGATCCACCCGCCTCGGACTCCCAAAGTGCTGGGATTACAGGCGTGAGCCACCGTGCCCGGCCCAATCTTCTGTATTCTTAATGACTTTTTGCCTATTCTCAGTATACTGTCAATTACTAAGAAAGAACTGTTGAAATTTCTAGCTATGATTATAGTATAATCTATTTCTTCCTTTAGTTCTGTTATTTTTGTCTTCTGATATTTTGTAGCTCTATTATTAAAAGTTTCAAACATGTTTGAGTTCAAATCCGAGCTGTACCATTTTGCAATTGTATTATCTTGGCCAAGTTGCATGTCTTTTATGAGCTTCAGTTTCCTGATCTATAAATTGAGGAGAATGGATGTTTTTGTGCTGATTTTACAGGATCGTTATGCAGATCACATGGAATCATTTATATAGCTATATTATAAAAACTGCACCTGAAAAAAATAAAAATAAAACCTGTCCAAGCACTGTGGCTCATATCTGTAATCCCAGCATTTTGGGAGGCCGAGATGGGCGGATCACTTGGGGTCAGGACTTTAAGACCAGCCTGACCAACATGGTAAAATCCCATCTCCACTAAAAATTCAAAAATTTAGCTGGATGCGGTGGCCCACACCTGTAATCCCAGCTACTTGGGAGTCTGAGGCAGGAGAATAGCTTGAGCCCAGGAGACAGAGGTTGCAGTGAGCCAAGATCAAGCCACTGTACTCCAGCCTGGGGGAGAGAGTAAGACTGCATCTCAAGAAAAGAAATAAATAAAAACTGCAAATGTAAATAAGTAAGACATTATTGTTACAGGATTTAATGAAAACTATTCATAATCCCCATATTTTTCTTTTCTTTTTTTTTTTTTTTTTTTTTGAGATGGAGTTTTGCTCTTTTTGCCCCAGGCTGAAGTGCAGCGGCATGTTCTCAGCTCACTGCAACCTCTGCTTCCTGGATTCAAGCAATTCTCCTGCCTCAGCTTCCCAAGTAGCTGGGATTACAGGCATGTGCCACCACACCTGGCTAATTTTTGTAATGAGATGGGGTTTCACCATGTTGGCCAGGCTAATCTTGAACTCCTGACCTCAGGTAATCTGCCCTCCTTGGCCTCCCAAAGTGCTAGGATTACAGGTGTGCCCCACTGTGTCTGGACCCCACACGTTTCATAAATATGTAAATTTCAGTCTTATCTCCATAACACCTCATCTTCCTGAACTGGAAAACCCTTCTTTCTCTGGCCCATTTGATATCTCTTTGATAATTTCAGCAGCTCTTTTCCTATACCATCTCTACCATTAGAATGTATCCCTTTTAAAACCACTGCATCAAGGCCTATTCATGCTCATACGAGACCCAGTTAAAACAGCATGTCTTCCATGACAATTTCCCACTTGTGTTTATTCACTCCGACTTCTGAGATCCTGAACTATATTTCATCTCATCCTACTATAAATATTTGCACATTTTCACTAACCTTACCTGAATAAAACTCCATGGAGCATTTGGTTCATCTCAGTATTTCTACTGCTTAGAAATATTGAGACTTGACACAGAGTTAAGTTCTCAGTAAGTGCTGTATGAATGAATGAAAGGGTAGAGGTATGTGGGTCAGGAAAGGAATGCTTTGTCTCTGTGAGCTTCAGTACTAAAAGCATTGTCCTTTTGTAGATACATAACAGGTGAAGAAGCCCAGTAGGTTGGGCTGGTAGTTCCCAAAATGTAATTCCTGTATCCCCTTTGCTGATGCAGAGGTAGTTCAAGAAGCCTTTAATGCTCAATTCATCTTTAATTCATCCTATAATGCTCAATTCATCTTTGTTAAACACTAAACCTTAAATGTGCCTGGAAGACTTGGAAGACTTTTCAGAGTGACTAAGTTTTTTTTTTTTTTTTTTTTTTTTTTTTGAGACGGAGTTTCACTCTTGTTACCCAGGCTGGAGTGCAATGGTGCGATCTCGGCTCACCGCAACCTCCACCTCCTGGGTTCAGGCAATTCTCCTGCCTCAGCCTCCTGAGTAGCTGGGATTACAGGCACGCACCACCATGCCCAGCTAATGTTTTGTATTTTTAGTAGAGACGGGGTTTCACCATGTTGACCAGGATGGTCTCGATCTCCTGACCTTGTGATCCACACGCCTCGGCCTTCCAAAGTGCTGGGATTACAGGTTTGAGCCACCATGCCCGGCCGATAGGTAGGTTTTAAAGTATAAAAAGATGTTTCCTGGAGTTAGATGGGAAGGTTAGAAAGTTCAGAAAAAAGTAACAGTATAGAGATTGTTGTGAAATTTTTTTAAAGTCAAAATTTTAGCATGCTATGCAAGTACTTTATTTTCCTACCTCAATTGTCACTCTACACACAAGTTGTATAGAATTAATTGTTCTTCTAGTCTTTTTCTTCCCTCTGAGCCTTTATTTTTGAGATGAAGTCTTGCTCTTGTCGCCCAGGCTGGAGTGCAATGGTGCTATCTCAGCTCACTGCAACCTCCACCTCCTGGGTTCAAGTGATTCTCCTGCCTCAGCCTCCCAAATAGCTAGGATTATAGGCATCTGCCACCACACCTGGCTAATTTTTGTATTTTTAGTAAAGACGGGGTTTCACCATGTTGGCCAGGCTGGTTGTGAACTCCTGACCTCAGGTGATTCACCTGCCTCAGCTTCCCAAAGTGCTGGGATTACAGGCGTTAATCGCCATGCCCCACCAGTTTTTTTTTTTTTTTTTTAATATACCGTCCAGAAATTTTTTTGTTTTTGCTTTTTAATGCCTATTACATTAAAAATACTAGGGAATAGGCTCCAGCAACCCAGGCTCCTTCCCATTTGTTCTGACACAGTGTGCTTCTCTGGGTGGAACAGGCTGGCATTTCATTTGAACCCAGGTACCTTTCTGTCTGGCTTCCTTCTTTTTCTGAACATTTTCCTTCACACATTTCAGGAAGCCATATTGGCTCTTAGAGCACTTAATGTGCTCAATATTCACATTAATTCTCTTGGCAAGAATCTGGCCCATAACTTGTTTGTTTACAACAATGCCAACAGCATGCTGGGTATAATACTGTAGACTCTTCCAGTTTTGCCATGGTAACATTTGTGGGACATTCCTTTTTGAACAGCACCCATTCCCTTGATGTCTACAATATCACCTGTCTTACAGATTCAAATGTACGTGGCCAAAGGAACAACTCCATGTTTTCTAAAAGGCCTAGAGGACATATATTGGGTGTCTCTCTTTCCGAAACTCTGTATTAGTTTTTTTGGGAAATTACTGGAAGATAGTGGTTCCCGCCACAAGGTCCTGAGCCTTTTTAAATGCTTTTTCCTGTAATTGGAATGCCTTGTTTCCCTGATTTCCTTAATTTTATTTATTTATTCATTTATTTATTTATTTATTTATTTTGAGAGAGGGTCTCACTCTGTTGCCCAGGATCGAGTGCAGTGGTACAGTCATGACTCACTCCAGACCCAACCTTCCAGGCTCAAGCAATCCTCCCAATTCAGCCTTCCTGAGTAGCTGGGACTACAGGCATGAGCCACCACGCCCAGCTAATTTTTAATTTTTTGTAGAGATACGGTCTCCCTATGTTACCCAAGTTGGTCTTGAACTCCTAGGTTCAAGGGATCCTCCCTCATCAGCCCACCTAAGTGCCTTAAAGAGCATATGTGTGATACTTGGCACAAAGTGAACCTCAGTACACATTTCTTGAATGAATGAATCCCACAAGAATATCTATTGTAATGAAAGATTGAGAGCAGGTACCTGTCTACTTTCTCTTTCCGCATCCAGCATTCTCCTGGAGTGCAGCCTGCAGATGTGAAGGAAGTTGTTGAGAAAGGTGTACAGACTCTTGTGATTGGCCGAGGGATGAGTGAGGCCTTGAAGGTAGGTGTTGGTATGCACAACATTCCAGAAGACAGGTGGGGATCTCTTGGACCTTTGTCTTACAGATTTGTCCTTCGTGGGAGGTCATCTCTATGTATCATGTATCCTCATTTTGCTGACCCAGGATAGCAATGGCTGCATACATTGCTCTGCCTCATCAGCATTGGGGTCTCTAATCTACCTAAAACTGAGACAGTGTCATTTCAACTATTTCTCAGAAATGCCTCAGCCCATGAATCTCTCAAGTTCTGCAAGTATCACTATTTGGTTCTTTATATTTTAATACTACTTTATATCCTCATAGTATATTTTGTAGTACTTCTAATTTTTCTTTTCTTGGACATATTTATGTTGTTTTCCCCGTCAGAAAAAAATTAATTTTTTTTCATTTAAAAAAAATATATAGATGTGGTCTCACTGCGTTGCGCAGGCTGGTCTTGAACTCCTGAGCTCAAATGATCTCCCGCCTCAGTCTCCCAAAGTGCTAGGACTACAGGTGTGAGCTACCACATCTGACCTATTTTTTAATTTTCTTACAGAAATAATACATGCTCATTGTAAAAGATTTAAAAATTCAATGAAGAAATGTAGAAGTAAAGTGAGATTCCCTTCCCAATGTTCCAATTTGGTGTTTATTTCTCCAGTCTTCTCTGAATGCATCTGCAAATATGTACACACTTACACACATAGATACACGTTTATATACTTAAAACCATTTTACATAAATATGTAAATGCTATAGGTATTCTGTAACTTCTTCCCCCACTTATATTACTATATTATGGATAATCTTCCACATAGAAGCCTACTTCATTCTTTGCTTTACAGATGTTCTACAATCCTGTTCCTTACTGATGAAGGTGCCTATTTTATCTAGGACTTTATATATATAGGGCACCTTCATCAGTAGGGCTCAAGCAATCCTCCCTTCTTGGCCTCCTGAAGTGCTGGGATTAAAGGCTTAAGCCACCATGCCTGGCCTATTTATATTTTTAAAATTTAAACTAGTTTTTTTTCCCCATTACAATAATTCCTATCTGAAAGGCTACTGTTATAAATCTCAAATATATAGAAAATATAGGGCATATTAAAAAATATTTCACTTGAGTTCTTTCTGAGACAGTCTAATTAAAATCTATTTTTAAAAAATATTCAGGACAAGCCAGAGTTGAAAAAAAATCATCTAATAATAGCTGCCACTAGTAAGAATATCTTTTATATAAATTCATTTACAAATATTTATTAAGCATTTTCTATGGGTAAGGCACTATTCTAGGCACTGGGGACAGTGCAATAAGACAAACAAGGTTCATGTCTCTCATAGATGATAAAAATACTAGACCACTTTAGATAATCATAAATGCAGTGACAAGATGGTGACTTATGCAGGGCTACTACGGGGTGGTCAACAAACATTTGAGCTGCAGTGTACATACATGAGTCAATTTCATCCTCACCCCAACTCTGTGATGTAAGCACTATTATACCTCTTTTACAAGGGAAGAAATTGGGGCTTGGAGACTTTAAAGAGCTAGCCTAACATTTCTTGGTTAATATATGGCAAAGAAGAAATGTAGACTCAGTTTATTCTAACTCAAACATTTAACATTTACGGCGTTTGTGTACCGAGGTGGATGTTTCACATATCCTTAGCTCAGCTAGTTGTCATAACAACCCTGTGAGCTAGGGGTTAATATCCCTAAGTTACAGACATGTAAACAAAGACTCAGAGAATTTAATTTACTTACCCAAGGTTACAGTGCTAGTAAGGACGTAAATCCAAGGCTAACTGCAAATTCCATGTTGTTTCATTTCCATTTCACTTGAGCTTTATGCATGGGTATCATGCTGCCTCCGTCAAAGAGGCCTCTTTGTCTCACTGGGGTTCACTGCCAAATTTTCGACTGGTGATACACTGAGTGATCATGAAGTGATAGTTGTCACTGTCTAATTCTGTAGAGTACACTTGCCTCACGGCAGGAAAGGAAGCCCTGGGGGATTGCTTTCCCCCTACTTACTCATCTCTTTTCCTCCTTCCCAGGTTCCGTCATCAACTGTGGAGTACCTCAAGAAACATGGCATTGATGTGCGGGTCCTCCAGACAGAGCAGGCAGTGAAGGAGTATAATGCCTTGGCTGCCCAAGGGGTCAGAGTGGGAGGTGTCTTCCATTCCACCTGCTGATGAGGCCTTAAGAGGCGAATAAATCACTAAGCACCTGTGCCTGTGCCTGTGACTTACCATTTTCCAAACCAGCCTCCCCTAAGCATTTTTGGACACCTACTCATAGATGCAGGGATGACCAAGACAAAGTCCCTGTCCTTGGGGGTGCTAAAAGAAAAAGAGGAGACGGAAGTTTAATATTGTAGTGAATGAACTGAGGGAACATTTGAGTAACAGCAACAGTAGGAGTATGCCCTGGGAGTTGGTTCTAGACAGGCTGTTTTACTAACCAACCCAGAGACTAGAGCTTCAAATTTCAACTATAGACCAGGTTGTCACTGTGGCTCACACCTGTAATCCCAGCACTTTGGCAGGAGGCCAAGGTGGGCAGATCACTTGAGGTCAGGGGTTCAACACCAACCTAGCCAACATGGTGAAACCCCATCTCTATTAAAACTACAAAAAGTAGCTGAGAGTGGCGGTGCGTGCCTATAATCCCAGCTACTTAGGAGGCTAAAACAGGCAACACTTGAACCTGGGAGGTAGAAGTTGCGGTGAGCTGAGATGGAGCCACTGCACTCCAACCTGGGTGACAGTGCGAGACTCCAACTCAAAAAAAAAAAAAAAAAAATCAACTATAAAATGTTGGGGCTGGACTAGATGCCCTTTAAGTGTTCCTACTGGCTCAGATAGTCTTTGTTCTATTAAATACTCAGGTGGGCTTTGTAAAGCCTTAGAATAGACTGAGAGGACTACAAGTTATCAGCATCACCTTATTTTTATTTTTATTTTCTTTTTAAAGAACTATGAGCTTTGGTGTCAAATAGCCTTGACTTTGAACTGTAGCTCACTGCCTCTCACTGGTTGGGTATTTGTTTAATTTCTCAGTTTCACTGTTCTCATCTGTCAGATCAGGATAACATTAGCAGTACCTGGAGTCACTGTAGGTATTAAATGAGGCAATTCATAGAAAGTATTCAGTATTAACTCACTGCCTGGCATGTAGTAAAGACTCAGTACATTAAACCACTGTTGTCCTTATCTTTCTATCAATGGGGATACTGTGTAAAGCCTAGTTTCATTTTATGATGCTTAATATAGCAGCTTATTATTTCATAGAGTCATAGAATGTTGGAGTCCAAAGGAACTATCTCACTCATTTGTTCAGTAATTCTCTTTCATATCCATTCACAGACAGCCTATTACTAATTTTCTTATGACCACTTATTGGGCCCTGGGGGAATAAGGACGAATGTTACAGTTCCTGCCCTTAGGAATTATGTTGTATGAGAGATGGACAAGTAAACAAAAATGATACAATGTTAATACTACAGTAGTTACTAGGTCCAGTGGTGGCACAAAGAAAAGACTAATTTATCCTACGAGGACAGAAGGAAAACTAGGGAAGATAACACTAAGGAGATGATATTTAAGCTGAGTCTTTAAAAATGCAAGGTTCATCAATTCCCTGAAAAAATATTATTTACTTGGCAGCTCTTTTACCTAGACATTTACTAAGCATGGTATTTATCACAGCCATAACTAAATAAAATTGCTCCACCCCAGCCATCACTGGAGCAGCAGCACTGGAAAGATGATTTTTGCTTCACACGATCCTGCCACCTGACTACATAGTTAGGCTTCTGACCTACAGGGACCAATCCATAGACTGGACAGCAACTTAAGATGTAGCTTGGCAAGAAAAGCTGAAGCAGTGTAGAAAGTGAAGGGATTTATTTTTTTCCAAGATTACCAAGCAAGTAAGTGGCAGAGCTAGGATTAGAACCTAGCACTATGTCATCTTTTTTATGGCATATACCTCCTTACTCCCTAGAAGCCCGTGAGAGTGAGCGCTTCACAGACCCGACACCCAGCACTGAAGTCTTCGAAGGTTCTGCTTGGTGCCCTTTCCGCAGCCCTTTCATTTGTCAGATGACAGATCTTTCTAGATCTGTTCCCTTGGCTGATAAAGCCAGCCCTCTGTATAGCTAAGAGGGATGTTTGATGAAATTCAGACTGTTTCTCTAGTGATGCAGTCTTTTTTTTTTTTTTGGTCAAATGTGAGACAGCTCCAGTGGGTGTTGAATTCAGTGTGGGTGTAATAATTATTCCTAAGTGAGTTGTCTCCGATAAAGAGAACTTAGTATAAACTTCTTATATCTATCAGTGACATTATTAAACTTTTAAGAAAACCTGCTAATACATAGCCCCTACTTTTGAACCTGGTGCACATGGTCAGTGATGGAAATATGTAGAGTATGAAGAGAAGCTGTTTTTCCACATGACAATGTACTTAATCATTAAAGCCTTTGTGTCTTAATCATTAAAACCTCTCAGTTTGTAGGTAGCACAGCCCTCAAGCTGCCCACTCTTAATTTCTTCTAGCTTGAGTGGTTAAGACAAGAAGTTGGCAATGTGCTAGGTGTGTACCTTTCTTCTCCATAATTGTGTTTGCTGAGTTCAGTCACCTCAAAGCAAATATAAAGTCCTTTCAGAAACCTGAATCTCAGAAGCTTGCTTTTGCAGCATGCCATGGTACTATATTTGCTCTGGATTCACAGAATCATTCTTCCCTTGCTGAGTATGTGCCAGGAGTTGTGCTGAGGATACAGCACAGACATTCTTACAGTGCAGGTACAGATCAGTTGGAAGAAGACAGACATACAAATACAGTGAGGATGTAGAAGTTGCAAATTGGCACAAATCTATCTGGAGACATGTTTTGTTTGACTCAGTAATTTTTTTTTTTTTTTTTTGAGACGGAGTTTTTTTGCTCTTGTTACCCAGGCTGGAGTGCAATGGCGCGATCTCGGCTCACCGCAACCTCCGCCTCCTGGGTTCAGGCAATTCTCCTGCCTCAGCCTCCGGAGTAGCTGGGATTACAGGCACGCGCCACCATGTCCAGCTAATTTTTTGTATTTTTAGTAGAGACGGGGTTTCACCATGTTGGCCAGGATGGTCTCGATCTCTTAACCTTGTGATCCACCTGCCTCGGCCTCCCAAAGTGCTGGGATTACAGGCTTGAGCCACCGCGCCCTGCTTGACTCAGTAATTTTAACATTTACTTTTGTTACCAAGGTTTTTTCAGTTGGGTATTTTTTCATGAAAATTAAGATTTCTGGCTGTTTTGAAAGAATGGGAAGAACTGACACGACGAAGCCAACACTTACAAATTAAAATAACTGAGTACAATGGAATAGCACTGCCTTCTCCAACAGATAATGTGCTCTCTGATTCTTCAGTTGCTATTATCTTGCAGGCCACTTTATTCCTTTACTTTTCCGCCTACCTTTCTTAAGGAGTTTGCGTTTGTGAACCTGTAATGCAATATTAGTAAATACTATACTATGTGTGAAGAATATGGTATAGGAGGCTGTGGGAACATAGAGGAAATGTTCCAAGCCCATAAGAGACACAGATATGTTCTAGAACAAGGCCCAGTCCTGAAGAATGGAAGGAAAGGAACCATAGGAGACAGTCTTGAGGACCACCTTCCAAGGCTCAGCAGGTCCAAAGGCCTAGAGGTGACAGAAAAACACTACAGGTAATTCTGTTCAGTAGAGAGTGAGTTTGGGACAGGGAGTATGCAGCTGGAGACAAAGCAGAGGCATGAAGAGCCTTCAGGACAGGAGTTTAGACTTTATCCTGGGATGAGTAGTGATCCACTGAAAAAGCCTGAGCAGGCAAATTGGTGTGGTCAGATTGGCTCATCCAGAGGCTAATGCCATGCTTGAGGAGGGTTGACGGTGGCTGTATCAGTATAGAAACAGTATAAGAAGAGGACTAAACAACATGAAGGAAGAGGAATCTAAAGGACTTGATGGCTACTTTTGTATGAGGGATGAGGAAGGAATCCAATGTGACAAAACAGGTTTCTGGCTCTGACTGCTGGGTGCATGCTAGACCACTTAGCATGAGTAGTGATCCAATGAAAGGGCCTGAGCAGGGGAATGCTAGACCACTAAGAACAGACTCCCGTGATGAAAGCCACCTGGGGAAGAAACAGGAGGCCTGGGTTCTAGCCTCAGCTTCACCACTAACTCAGTCTCTCTGGGCCTGCATATTGATGTGTAAATGAAGGTGCCACACTGGAGTGCCCTTTATGCCCCCTTCCAAGCCTTTATAAAAAGATTTTTTTTCCACTTCAGTGAAAAAGTGCAGAATCAGATACAGAAAAACTAAAATTCTCATATTCCCCAGAACCTGAAAATTCAGGGTAAAAACAATTTTTAAAGTTGAGCCCAACCCCAATACAATACTTGAATTCCTTAGCAACAAACTTGTCAGGAGCCTGTTCAACCTCGGCTCAAACACATCTATCCTGGAGAATTCTAAATCCCCTAGCGCAGCCTGTTCAAGTCTTATACAGCTTTAAAAAATGTATTCTGATACTCAGCCAAAGGTAGACTAAGTGCATGTCTACTTTTGGTGGAAAAAGTACTAAATTTTGCATTTTTCTTTTTTTTTCCCCCACTTAGTCTTCAGAACAGGAATACATTTTGCCTTTTTAAGACAGGATCAAGTCCTGGCTTTATCCCTTAGGAGACACCATCTCAAAGCCTGTTTCCTTACATGGAAAATGAGGGCTAAATTGGAGGATTTTTATAAAAAGGGGTACTTACCTGAAAAATATCCAGCATATTCTTCCCTTAGAAGGCTTTCTATAATTACAGCAGGATGGGCTCAGGCAGCAGCCATGGTTCTTCATGTTTTTGTCTAGGCTCCAACCCAGCAACTGTCGTCAAGTGTTCATGTCAGGGCTGTGGTACAATTACACTTCAGAGGTGCAAAAACAGGTGAGCATACTAGAAAAACTCAGCTTACTGGAGCTAATCATTCTTTCCCTAGTTCCTCTTTAGCACTCATGACCTCCTGGAAATAGACTGCTTGGGTTCAGAAACCAGATCTGTCATTTACTAGTTGTGTGACCTAGGACGAGTTACTTATTTCTCTCAACTTCAACTGCCTTGTTTATAAAATGAAAATAACAATACCTAGAGAGTTAACTAATTCATGTAAAGAGTTTACAACACTGCCAGGTACACATTTAAGTACATTAAACCAAAAGTCAAAACATGCTTGAATTTAAATTCCAGCTCCACCTCTAATTGTATTATCTTGGCCAGGCGTGGTGGCTCATGCCTGTAATCTAAGCACTTTGGAGGCCAAGGCGGGCGGATCACCTGAGGTCGGGATTCAAGACCAGCCTGACCAACATGGTGAAACCCTGTCTTTAAAAAAAAAAAAAAATTAATAAATAATTGTATTATCTTGCTATTATTTTTATAAGCTTGTCAAGTGCTAAATATGATCCAGACTGGCTGCAGGTTCACATTCTACCAATCGTTATTTAATCCATCCTATTCAACAACCACTGAGGTCTAATTATCTGTTTCACAGATGAGGCAACTGAGGCTAATGATTTGAAGGCCTTTTCCCATATACTTCTCCTGAGGTGGTAGAGCTTAGACCAGGCGTCCCGAAACTACAGCCCGCAGGCCGCATGCGGCCCCCTGAGGCCATTTATCCGCGACCCCTGCCCCACCACCACCGCACTTCAGAAAGGGGCACCTCTTTCACTGGTGGTCAGTGAGAGGAGCACACTATGTGGCGGCCCTCCAACGGTCTGAGGGACAGTGAACTGGCCTCCTGTGTAAAAAGTTTGGGGACGCCTGGCTCAGACCTTTGGGATCTTCTTGGATGTGAATGAATACAGGTTTTACTATTTAACAGTTTTCCCACCCGTGACTTAGTCTCTAAGCCTCATTTGGCTATTGTGAAGATTAAATGACAGGTAAAGTACATAGTACAGGCAGTGCCAAAGATTAACTTCTCTGGAGCACTGACTGTTATTATATCACACCTGGAATTTTTTTTTTTTTTTTAACAGAGCTGGGGTCTATGTTGCCCAGGGTGGTCTTGAATTCCTGAGCTCAAGTAATCCTCCTGCCTCCTGTAATCCCAAAGTGCTGGGATTACAGTCATGCCTGTAATCCCACAGCCCCCACGCCTCTACCTAAAACTTTAACTCACATGCAGCAACATGTCAGAGATACTGCAGGAAATGACTTTATTTCTTGCACTGGATCCCTATTTCCCATAATCCTGATTTCTTTTTTAAAATATCGCTCTTCTATACTTTTTTTTTTTTTTTTTTTTTTGAGACAGAGTTTCGCTCTTGTTACCCAGGCTGGAGTGCAATGGCACAATCTCGGCTCACCGCAACCTCCGCCTCCTGGGTTCAAGCAATTCTCCTGCCTCAGCCTCCCGAGTAGCTGGGACTACAGGCGTGCACCACCATACCCGGCTAATTTTTATATTTTTAGTAGAGACGGGGTTTCACCTTGCTGACCAAGATGGTCTCGATCTCTTGACCTCGTGATCCACCCGCCTCAGCCTCCCAAAGTGCTGGGATTATAGGCGTGAGCCACCGCGCCCGGCCCCTATACTATTTTTTTTAAAGCCATAGAGGTCTTAACAATATAGGCAGGCGTGGTGGCCGGCACCTGTAATCCCAGCTACTCAGGAGGCTGAGGCAAAAGAATCACTTGAACCCAGGAGGCAGAGGTTGCAGTGAGCAGAGATCGTACCATTGGACTCCAGCTCAGGCAACAGTGCAAGACTCTTGACTTTTTAAAAAAAAAGAAAAAAGACTGCTGGGCGCCGTGGCTCAAGCCTGTAATCCCAGCACTTTGGGAGGCCGAGGCGGGTGGATCACGAGGTCAAGAGATCGAGACCATCCTGGTCAACATAGTGAAACCCCGTCTCTACTAAAAATACTAAAAATTAGCTGGGCACGGTGGCACATGCCTGTAATCCCAGCTGCTCAGGAGGCTGAGGCAGGAGAATTGCCTGAACCCAGGAGGCGGAGGTTGCGGTGAGCCGAGATCGCGCCATTGCACTCCAGCCTGGGCTTGAACAAGAGCGAAACTCCGTCTCAAAAAAAAAAAAAAGAAAAGAAAAAAAGAAAAAAGAAAAAAAAAGGTCTTAAGACAGGCAAGATCAAGAATTGCCTTGAAAGATGGAAATGATTCATTCTCCAGCTATTCAGTCAGTCCTTGGCCCAGCTACTGCCTGCGTTAGGGAAGAGGCTTCTTAGCAAGATACCGCATGTTTAAGGTCCTTCAGCGACTTATCAATGGTAAAAAAGTACAGCTATTAAATCTGCTTTGCAGATCTACCCTAACACACCGTCACTTTAAGAAATAAGACTATAGCTCAAATAACCAGTTATCAGGAGGCAGCAGGATCTTTGTGTTTCACACCTGAGGAATACCATGTAACCATGTGGTATAAAAGCTGAAGCTATAGCCACACACATTTCTTTACAGACCAGGAACTAGAACAGCTTGGTGTTTTCTCCACTTTATTATGGAGAGGGGGAGGGGAAGTAGACTTGAAGGCTTTTTTAAATTTTTTAATGCAAAAACAATTTATCCTGTGTTTGATACCAGATGAGACGGTAAGGGTCACATACTCCTTAGGCCTACGCATCGATCCCAGGTGAAGTGCTTCAGGTTTGGCTCATTCTGACACCAAAGAAAGGGCCCTCTGGGCCAAGGTTGGAAAGACTACTTTTGCCTCAGCGCCGTGCAGGTTTGGGCATTATATAAACTTTTACAGGCTTGCTGAAGGGAATGGTGCCCTCGATGCTGGTTTCCACCTGGGGCGATACCTCACCACCCTCCATCCAGGGGCATTTTGGAATGCGAGCACTGGAGTTGTAGGACAGCAGCAGCCTCACTTCTACCTGACATGGCTCTGAAAAAAAGACAAAAGAAATCCTCTATGACTTGGCAACTGCTAGGAATGAGGATGAAATGTGAAGTTAAAGAAACATCAAAATGGAAGCAATAGGGAAAACATTTCTTCATCCGTCCGGATCCCTCCCCTTACCCTCACCAAACAAAACACTTTCTCAGGCAAAATCCTGGGGGGCTGACACTGAGCTTGCAGATGTGATGCTATTCCATCACCCTCTCCTCGGGCTCACTGTGGTGCAGAGCCATAGCTGCTGAGACAACTGGAGAGCAAGCTAAAAACCCTTCCAGGAAGATTAATTACTTCATGAACTGCTTTATGAACTGGGTTCAAATTCTTATGCAGATGTGGATTTGGGTGGTCTCAGAACCTCTCAGAGTCTCAAGACTTCCAGCCTCAGGACAAGGGTCAGCAGGTGCATGTTGCTTATTCTCATACCCAAGTGGGCTCTTCCTGTGCAGTTTGATATCAAGCCTCACGGCTGCATGTACCACAGATAACACTTTATTAGTGGAGAGGAAGCCTTTGAATAGCAAACAGTTCACCAAAAATTTCTGGCCAATGAACAGGAACATGTTTCAGGGACCTAAAATCATGTCTGAAAACATTTCATTATTTCATTATATTATATTACAACATAATATAATAATTTAGTGTCTATGTGGCAGGTCCTAGCAAGAATAAATAAGAACTCTCCTCAAGTTGATGGCTATTTGGTTGAGGAAACAGACAGTTGCAATAGAGTACAGTATAAGAAGTACTGAGGAGGGAGTGCAAGAAGGTTTTGGAATAGACTATCCACTCTATGCCAAGCACATAACCCCAAAAGTTCTTATCCTGCTAGATTATGAAACAAATACTGTCACAATCTTGGCAAAAGTCCCAAGACTCAGAGAGGTTCTCAGAGACTGCTCAAATCCACACCTGGGTAAGAATTTGAGCCCAGTTCATAAACTGAAGCAGTTACTCTTTCTATTAACCACATGCTTCTATAAAGAAGGGGGATTTTTTTTAAATTTATTTTATTTATTTATTTATTTATTTTTAAAGCCGGGTGCGGTGGCTCAAGCCTGTAATCCCAGCACTTTGGGAGGCCAAGGCGGGTGGATCACGAGGTCAAGAGATCGAGACCATCCTGGTCAACATGGTGAAACCCTGTCTCTACTAAAAATACAAAAAAAAAATTAGCTGGGCATGGTGGCAAGTGCCTGTAATCCCAGCTGCTCAGGAGGCTGAGGCAGAATTGCTTGGACCCAGGAGGCGGAGGTTGCGGTGAGCCGAGATCACGCCATTGCACTCCAGCCTGGGTAACAAGAGCGAAACTCCGTCTCAGAGAAAAAAAAAAAAAAAAAAGAAGGGGAAGATAATTTCAGAAAAATATAAGGGCAAGTGCAAAGGCCAGGAACAGAGCGAGGTTGAGAGATCTCCTTAATTTGGTGCAACCAGAGCAAAAGGTGTAAGTGTGGAAGATGATCCCAACGCTAAGAAGTTCAGAGGGTAGAAATGAGGGCTAGATGGATCTAAATTAACAAGGGCAGAGACTCCAGGACTTCTCAATGCCTCCCCAGACCTCTTCCTGGTTACATCCAGACTTCTCTCTATGGGTCAGAGAAGAGACTGGATTGCTGTCCTCCAGGAAGAGAAAGACTTACAGTCAGAGCAATCCAGAGGCCAAGAGCAATCCAAGACCAGAGCAATCCAGTGCACCTCAAATTTCAGCATGAGACCTAAGTGAAGCCTCAGCCATAAGCAAGTACCAGCCATGTGGTAAGCACACACTCACATGACAACATGAGGGCCATGCAGCAGCCTTGAGTGTAACTGTCATGAAACTAACACTGTTCTCTGATACCAGGCTCCAGATGAATCTCCCACTCAGGGTGGAATCCAGATAGGTACCCATATCTGCTTTCCTGCCACACTTCCCCATTCAGTCCCAGGTGGCAGAACACAACCACAGCCCCAGTTCACAGAGCACTTTCAAAAAGCCAAAGCTTGGTAAGAACTGGGCACAGTGGCTCAAGCCTGTAATTCCAGCTCTTTGTGAGGCCAATGCAGGACAGCTGCTTGATCTTAGGAGTTTGAAACTAGCCTGGGCAACATAGTGAGACCCCATGTCTATAAAAAATAAATAAATAAATTAGACAGGCACATAGTCTCCGTTATTAGGTGGGCCGAGGTGGGAGGACCACTTGAGCCCGAGAGGACTGCACCACCGCACTCCAGCCTGGGCAACAGAGGAAGACCCTGTCTCAAAAAACCACCAAATAAATCCTGTTAAGGTCAGAGGGAGCTGATGTCAGACTCAGCCCTACTGGGTCATTTTGCATTCCCTTATCAACATTTGATAAGACTGGCAACACAAGGCAATGCCTTAGGAGGAAAGCAGAGTAGAGAGAAAATGAGAGGGAGGGGAACTTGGGAGAAACAGACAAGATCATCTAGGATAACGCATACACCTTATAGAATATACCTCCTAGGAGTTTTACATTCTTATTCTCATCTTGAAGATAATGAGACAGACAGGTAAAATAACTTTCTCAGGATCACACAGCAAAGGAGGCAGAATGTGAAATATGGTCTGTGACTCAGCTCCCCACGTGGCAGCATCCTGCCTCCCAGAGGAGAGGTCCTTCCCTGCTGGAGAGCTGCTCAGCGACTGAAGGAGCTCCCTAAAAACTCCAGGCCCCATCTCCTGGATTAAGAGAAAGAAAGTGCAAGCTTATTTACAATGAGAGACTTGACTGTCCCAAACTGGAAGGGAGGTAGCACAGTAAGGGAAGGCTGAGTGCCAGCTTCAGCACTATCACTGATCAGCTACATGGGCCTCCATTTATGTATCTATAAAATGAAGAAGAGAATACTAATTCCCACTGCAGAGTTGGTGTAAAGATTAAATGAATTTTTATTGCACATTTAAAACCTTGTATTCAATTTTCATTATTTGTTGAGTGCCTAGTACATGTCAGGCACTAGACACATAGGCTACTGAAGCACTGGAGATACAGAGGCAAAGACAAGCAAGTTCCCCGCTCTATAGGAGCCTACATCCTACTGGGAAAGTCAGTAAATAATTAAATGTGAAAACACATCTGACACCAATAAGTGCTACACATAAAGTATTAAAACAGAGATTTGTAATAGTGACTGGGTCGCAACCACTCAGAGGAGGTGATCTTGTTTGGTTTCTGATTTTTTTTTTTTTGAGTCAGGGTCTCACTCTGTCACCCACGCTGGAGCGTAATGGTGTGATCAGGGCTCCCTGGAGCCTTGACCGCCCCCCAGACTCAAGCAATTCTCCTGCCTCAGCCTCCTGTGTCCATGCCACCATGCCCAGTTAACTTTTTTATATATATTATACAGATAGGGTTTCCCTATATTACCCTCACTGGTCTCAAACTCTTGGACTCAAATAACCCTCCCACCTCAGCCTCCCAAAGATTATAGATACACGCCACCATACCCGGCTATGATCTTGTATACAAGTTAAAATTCTTCAGGCTCAGGATAGCCTGGCAATATCAAACAAGGAAGTCTGCCATGAACTAATATATCTTAAGAGCAAATGGGATCTAGGAGAAAGAACTCTGAGCATGGGGGCAGATCAGCTGAGTTCTAGCTCTGGCCTTGGCAGTGACTTGTTGTGTGACCAGGGACAAGTCAGTACCCTCTGAAGACCTTCCACGTTCTTTTGAGCTATAGCATACTGTAATTTGCTTCCCTGAGCCTTGACCCTCCCAAAACGGTGCTGTACCACAGCATTTTCTTCTCCATATCCAGGATCCTTTCCTCAGAAGATATTAGAATAAGGAATCTACTTTTCTGTGGGGCCAGTAGTTTGGCAAATAGTGCAAAACATTCCAGGCAGCCAGATTATGGATGAGGAATGCTCAGGGAAGCACATCCTGGGTAGCAGAACTGCCAGATGCTCCCTCAACTACACCAGGCCTAGCGCCACTAGAACCTGAAAGGGGTTGCCCTAATATCCAACAACTTTATAAAGTCATCAGTACCCATCTAACACCCTGACAGAGGGAAACCACTAATAATGGCCTTATAGGCCAGGCACAGTGGTTCATGCCTGTAACCCCAGCACTTTGCAAGGCCAAGATGAGTGGATCACTTGAGGTCAGGAGTTCGAGACCAGCCTGGTCAAATTAACCAGGTGTGGTGGTGCGGACCTGTAGTCCCAGCTACTCAGAAGTCTGAAGCAGGATAATCACCTGAACCCAGGAGGCAGAGGTTGCAATGAGCTGAGCTCGTACCACCGTACTCCAGCCTGGGGTAGAGCAAAACTCGGTCTCAAAATAAAAATAAAATAATAATAATAATGGCCTTATAATTCTGTGTTTAAAAACTCAAAGTGAAAGAAAATTCCAAAAGCTATTCCCTATCTCTAAAATAAAACAAATTTGGTGACACTAAACACCTCCCGTAACAACAATGCTCCTGGATCATCTTCAATTATTTGGGAAACACCACTGAGGCCAATTCTGTCCCCTTTTCTAGGTTCTGCAGACTGAGCTCTTTTTAAGTTTTCTAAAGCAGCCTCACAGACTTGAAATGTAATATCCTTTGCACTTGTATTCTCCCATTTTATTCCTATGGATTAAAAATCCTTACAATTCAGACATATAAGTTGGAGAATGAAAAAAAAATTTTTAAATACAACTAATTTGTAGATTGAGAATTATCATTGTAATTTTTGAAGCTGAGGAAAAAGAAAGGGAGAGACTTGTCCAAGGTGACAAAGCAAGTCAGTGGCAGAGTTAGGATAAGAATATAGTCCAGTCCTGGTGTCCAGACCAGGGCCCTTTCCATGAGACTCCATTCTATCAGAATTGAGTCTTCTAACACAATCTTATTGCTCATGCATGCAATCAAAGCACTGTAGCAAATTAGCCCAAATATACCCAGTTTGAGCTTATAAACTCATTGAGGAATCAAGTTCAATTCATAGTAGGCCTGATCCATGCATTTTTTTCAAACTTTAAAAAACAAGTGCTTAAGGGTAGGTGTGATCTCCAGCAGCATATTTTCCTGCACACTCTGGCCCTGACTCCTTACCTGTCCAAGCAGTGTGGGAGAGGTAAACCTGAGTGATGAGTCGGTGCCGCCCTGGGCCAGGATTCCGGAAGTCTGCAGGCTTAGGGTGAATCATCTGAGCCTGGCCATCTGGATATAAGACCTAAAGGGTGACGGAAATGAGAAAAAGAGGCAGAAGAGAGAGGAGTGTTTAACAAAACAGATGAAGACATCTGCTGTGAACCTCAAAACACAAGAAAGATGACACCAACTTTCCTAAGACTGCACCTTGAGGGGAGGTCAACACTGTAGACATTTCTATTCCCCTACTCCAGCAAGAAGTAGTGTTCAGTAAATATTTCCTGAATTCATGGTGAATAAGCAATATGAACAGAGTGTTTCTATTAAGCGCAAGGAGAGGTAAGAATATTAATTCTGACTATGAAAAATGTTCTCTGGAACCTTCACCAGAAGAGCACTCCTTCCCTAGCTGAATCATATAATGGCCCATCATCCATCACCAACCAATGGTATTTGGAGTTATTTTGCAACTGCATTCTCTCCACTAGATTGCAAGCAGCTAGGAAGTCATGTATCTGTTTCTTTCTATAGAGAGAATGCTCAGTGAAGAGTCCACTGAAATCACTGGCCGGTTCTTCAAGTCTCACAAACTGTGAGAGTTCTTTCCTTAGCATCCTGGGGGACTTCCCAGCTCCCTGTGTAGACAGCCTACCACACTGTAGCTTACAAAGAAGTAGAGGAACAAATTAAGCCTAGGACCAGGACCTGCTCTATGTAAATATACTTGTGAAGGCAGAGTAGGGAACCACACAGACCTTTCAATATTGAAACTGTGGAAGGCATGTCCCACCCACTTACCTTAAAATCCTTCATCTCTCCTGAGGTCACAGGGCCTCCCCTTGATTCTACTCTTCTTTTTTTTTAAGACAGGGTCTTACTCTGTCACCCAGGCTGGAGTGCAATGGTATGATCATAACTCACTGAAGCCTCAAACTCTGGGCACAAGTGATCTTCCTGCCTCAGCCTCCTGAATAGTGGGGATTACAGGCACGTGCCACCACACCAGGTAGTTTTCTTTTTAAACTTTTTTGTAGAGACAGGATCTTGCTATGTTGCCCAGGCTGGTGTCCAACTCCTGACCTCAAGTGATCCTCTTGTGTCAGCCTCCCAAAGTGTTCCGATTATTGGCATGAGCAACTGGGTCTGGCCTACCCTTATTTCTTTTTGTTTTTGTTTTTTTTTTGAGACAGAGTTTTGCTCTGTCACCCAAGCTGGAGTGCAGTGGTGCAATCTCATCTCACTGCAAACTCTGTCTCCTGGGTTCAAGCGATTCTCCTGCCTCAGCCTCCCGAGTAGCTGGAATTATAGGCGCTTAGCATAATGCCTGGCTTATTTTTATATCTTTAGTAGCGATGGGGTTTCACCATGTTAGTCAGGTTGGTCTTGAACTCCTGACTTCAGGTGATCCTCCTACCTCAGTGTTGTGATTATAGGCATGAGCCACTGCACCTGGCCTACTCTTATTTCTTCAAGCTGCTACTTCCCACTCTAGTTCTAGGCTCCAAGCTCCCAAGCCTGCTATAGCAGAAAGATGCAGATGTCTCCATTTCTTGATCCTTATTATCTTTAAAGACAAGTGCTTGGGTTTCTTTCTTTTTTTTTTTTTTTTCTTTTAAGGAAGGAGGGCAGGGCTGGGAAAAATGCCTCAGCACTTTGGGAGGCTGAGCCGGGTGGACCACTTGAGGTCAGGAGTTTAAGACCAACCTGGTCAACATGGTGAAACACCTTCTCTACTAAAAATACAAATATTAGCTGGGCATTGTGGCATGTGCCTGTAGTCCCAGCTTCTTGGGAGGGTAAAGCAGGAGAATCACTTGAACCTGAGGTGGAGGTTGCAGTGAGCCAAGATCGCTGCCACTGCACTCCAGCCTGAGTGACAGAGTGAGATTCTGTTTCCAAAAAAAAAACAGACAAAGATAAGGACAAAGATAAGAAAGAAAGATGAAAGAAAGACAGACAGACATAAAGAAAGAAAGAGAAAGAGAGGAAGAAAGAAGGAAGGAAAAAAGAGAAAGAAAGAGAAAAAGGAAGGAAAGAGAGAGAAAGAGAAAGAAAAAGAAAAGAAAGAGGAAGGAAGGGAGAGAAAGGGGGGGAGAGAGAGAGAGAGAGAGAGAGAGAGAGAGAGAGAGAGAGAGAGAAGGGTAGAGGTGGAAATAGCAATGATCATGGGAAAAAAACAGATGAAAAGGGGCCGTAATTTCTGTCTTCAGCAGGATCAGTGGCTCATGCCTATAATCCTAACACTTTGCGGGGTGAGGTGGGAGGGTTGTTTGAAGCCAGGAGTTTAAGACCAGACTGCATGGTGGTGCGCACCTGTAGTTCCAGTTACTTGGGAGACTGAGGCAGGAGAATTGCCTGAACCCAGGAGGCAGAGGTTGCGGTGAGCTGAGATCGTGCCATTGCACTCCAGCCTGGGTAACAACAGTGAAACTCCGTCTCAAAAAAAAAAAAAGCCCAGACTGGACAAAAAAGTGAGACCCCATCCCCACACAATTAAAATCAGCCAGGTGTGGTGGTATGTACCTCTAGTCCCAGCTACTCAGGAGGCTGAGGCAGGAGGATCCCCTGGACATAGGAGTCTGACAGTGAGCTGACCATGCCACTGCATTCCAGCCCGGGCAACAGACAGACCTCATTTCAAAAAAAAAAAAGCAAAAAAATTCCCCCATTCTCAGCAAAACTGTCCTTGGTGAAAGGCCTTGACTCCTCTGTGAAATGGTTGCTGGAAGCCTTCTTTCATTCGTCTACTCCAAAAGTGGAGCTTAGAAATCTGTGGCCCAAGTAGCTCAGGGGAAGGAAATGACCAGTATGAATTATCATCAGGTAGAATACAGTAACCTTAGATTAGGCTTACAAAAGTGTTAACGAATACAGTTCTGCAGGGCCTGCTTTAAAGAACAGATATGGCCAGGTGCGGTGGCTCAAGCCTGTAATCCCAGCACTTTGGGAGGCCGAGGTGGGCGGATCACAAGGTCAAGAGATCGAGACCATCCTGGCCAACATGGTGAAACCCCGTCTCTACCAAAAATAAAAAATTTAGCTGGGTGTGGTGGCATGCACCTGTAGTCCCAGCTACTTGGGAGGCTGAGGTGGAAGAATTGCTTGAACCCAGGAGGCGGAGCTTGCAGTGAGCCAAGATTGTGCCACACTGCACTCCAGCCTGGCACCTGGCAACAGAGTAAGACTCTGTCTCAAAAAAAAAAAAAAAAAAAAGAACAGATATACAGTATTTTAACAGAGAATGTAATCTCAGTGTCATCTCTCAGGCACGTTTACTGCTACATCTCTATCCAGCACCTGAAGTAGTGACTGAAACAGAGCAATGATTCAGCGTGTGGTGATTGGACTGCATGGCACCTTCGAACCACTGGACCTGTCCCACAATGGGGCAGTGAGTTTCCTGTCCCTCTACCTGTATCGAAAAGGTTTAGCACTGTCTGTGGTAGAGGTGCTTTGAAAGGGGTTTTTTAGGAGACGACCCTTAAGTAACCTGCCTGCAATCTCCTTTATGATCAATTGGTCAATGAAGTTTTTTTCAGGGACAACATAAAACAGTAGTTCTGCTGGCATCACTGACTACACATTAGAATCACCTATGAGCTCTTAAAATAAACACTAGTGTCCATGGGCCCTACTCTCAGGGTTTTGATTTAATTGATGTAGGCTGAGACCTATTCACCTATTTTTTTTTTTTTTTTTTTTTTGAGATGGAGTTTCGCTCTTGTTACCCAGGCTGGAGTGCAATGGCGCGATCTCGGCTCACCGCAACCTCCACCTCCCGGGTTCAGGCAATTCTCCTGCCTCAGCCTCCTGAGTAGCTGGGATTACAGGCACGCACCACCATGCCCAGCTCATTTTTTGTATTTTTAGTAGAGACGGGGTTTCACCATGTTGACCAGGATGGTCTCAATCTCTTGACCTCGTGATCCACCCGCCTCGGCCTCCCAAAGTGCTGGGATTACAGGCTTGAGCCACCGCGCCCGGCTATTCACCTATTCTTTTTTTTTTTGAAACGGAGTTTCGCCCTTGTTACCCAGGCTGGAGTGCAATGGCGCGATCTCGGCTCACCGCAACCTCCGCCTCCTGGGCTCAGGCAATTCTCCTGCCTCAGCCTCCTGAGTAGCTGGGATTACAGGCACGTGCCACCATGCCCAGCTAATTTTTTGCACTTTTAGTAGAGACGGGGTTTCACCATGTTGACCAGGATGGTCTCGATCTCTCGACCTCGTGATCCACCCGCCTCGGCCTCCCAAAGTGCTGGGATTACAGGCTTGAGCCACCGCGCCCGGCTTATTCACCTATTCTTAATGCTTTCTGAGTAACCCTAAAGTGCAGTGAAGGTGAACTACCACTAATGTGAAAAAAAAAAATACTGCAATATGACTTCACAGCTAGCTCAGAACTAGTTCTCTGCAGGTTTCATAATTTATAATAATTCCTGCTGGGAAGCCAGAAGACCCATTCCTCTACTGTCACCATATCCAAAAAGCATTATCTTCAAGGCCTGATTCATCCTTACCTCCTCCAGGAAGCCTTCCCTGCCTGCTCCAGACTAATTTTCTGTCTCCTATTGTACTTCCTAACAGTACTTGCATCCCTGCTTTGACTCATATCCCTTTGGCCCAGAATACCCCCTTATAGCCTTGTCCTTTCCTTTCCTGAGCCTCCACCACCCTCCAAATTGAGTACTCTGAATTTATCCTGTGCATGTCTACTCACCAAACTCTGTTTTATAATTGCCTGCCCATTTGTATGTCTCTCAATGAAACTGTGGGCACCCCGAGAACAAGAACTATGACATATTTACCTTGGCAACCACAGCACTTAGCTTGTGCAATAGAGTAAGCACAATTGCACAGATGAATGGAAGGAAGATGAATGAATGGACAGATGGATGAATGAAGGAGTAGTACTCTTTGTAGGGCTTAACTGCACTGTCTGCATTGTTTAGTGTCTCTCCTACATTTCTCACATGTCTCTATTACATCTAACTTGGGAAAGAATATTTCCTAGTGATCACCTTTTCCCAACCATAAATTTTATCTGTCAGTTCACTGACTCACAGCCTGAAAATAACTTCTTTATTAGTTTTCTGCAACAAAAGACCCAGTCTTAACACCACATTGTAAGATTAGAAAAGGTCTTATCATTTAATGAAAGCTTACTGGGTGCTGGGGGCTTTAAATACATTATTTCTGCTCAATGTCAACTCCTCCTACTTGTCAGTTGCAGAATCTGAAACTCATGAGTTTTAAGTAACTTGCTCCAAACCAGCCTCAGCAGTAGTTGAGATTTAAGCCTAGATTCTTTCCCATAGAGGCTCATTTCTTCTCCTGTCTCAGTTTCTGTCCTTCAGGTAGAGACTACAGGAGTGCTGACATTAAATACATCAACACAAGGTCCACGAGGACCAAATCTCCAAGAGGACCCAAACCCGACAGACCTGGACCTTCACAGTGTTCTGAGGGTCCTGCACATGTTCCAGGGTTGCATCAACATCCAGGGCCACCACCAAGCCGGATGTAAACCGCAAAGGGTTGTCTGACTCGCCTGCTGGCTCGATGATGGTGGCTGAGGCTTTGTGGATCTGTAAGCAAGAAGAAAATACCATGATTCTAAAGCCAGGTCATTCCTGGACAAGAAAACACAATCTTTGATCTTCTCTCTCCTTATCTAATGAGTTGGCATGTGGGAGCCACTCAGAGAAGAGCCTAACCCAGTTACTCCATTAGTCAAAGAAGATCACCAAGGTGAAGATTTTTGACTGTCTGGACAGATTTGGCCTATAGGGGCCAAATAGACCCTGACCTGCTCTGGAAGTGGGAGATGCAGGAAGGCACTCTGCCGCAGCGTGGTCTGTAGAATTTTGACAACTTCTGCAGGTTTGGATGTCATGAGTCGGGGCATAAGGTCAAGAAGTTTGTCCACAAAGCTGTCTTGCAAGTGAGGCAAATCAGTGATGAAATACCTAGAGGAACAAACAGAAGCAATTTACTCATTCAACTGTGCACTCATTCACCACAGGCTGGGCCCCAGCCAAACTACAAAGCAGAAGGAATGATGAAGTGAGAGGAGTTTGCAGTTCATGATCAAGACAGACCTATATCATTATGCCTTAGTCACATGATCGCAAAAGAAAGGCCGCTGTTTACTCATAACCATTATGTGCCAGATATAATCTTAAGTATTTTACATGATCTTATTTAACTCCCAGCAATTCTATGCATTATTAGAATTTTTATTTTCATACTATAGACTCATAAATTATTTTAACAAATACGAAGTGGCAGAAACACTGAAACTCAGAGAGGATGATGCTGTACTAAGGCTCAGAAAAGAAAGTTACTCCTGGCTTGGACTGATCCAACTTCTGCCTTGTACAAGGGGATAGACAAAAGATATCTCAATGAGGAGGCAGTATCTGTGCAGAAACTCAAAGGATGAATCAGGAACAACAGACGAAGAACTTTGGGGATTCAGAGCTATCATCTTCCCAAAAAACCTCTTTAACCCAACTGCGCAAAAACACTCTCTACCTTAAAGAATCTAAAGTCAAACTTATTTCAGATTCAAATGTAGGACTTTCTTTTTTTTTTTTTTTTTTTGAGACGGAGTCTTACACTATTGCCCAGGCTGGAATGCAATGGCATGATCTCGGCTCACTGCGACCTCTGCCTCAAGTGATTCTCCTACCTCAGCTTCCTGAGTAGCTGGGATTACAGGTGCCCACTGCCATGCCCAGCTAATTTTTTGCATTTTTTAGTGGAGATAGGGTTTCACTATGATGGCCAGACTAGTCTCAAACTCCTGACCTCCTGATCCACCCACTTTGGCCTCCCAAAGTGCCGGGATTACAGGCGTGAGCCACTGTGCCAGGCCTCCAAACTAAAATTTTAAAAGACCAAGCTGGACTGTGCCATTTGCTAGAGAGCATTAGCTGCTGGGGAAGGTAGTGCTGCAGCTCAGCCCTTTAAGAAGCCATCACCACCCAAATGACAAGTACAGAGTCATAAAATCCTCAGGTTTGAAAACAAAAAATCCTCAGGTTTGGTGAACTTCATGAGGGCAGAGACAATGAGTGGAAGAAATGAAACAGACTTCATCAGTGCTTTAAGATCCTCTGTCTTCTCCCAGTATGATTTGGCTGCATACCACAGGTCTGGTCATTCCCTGGGCTCCTATTTCTTCATCAGGTTTTCCATTCAACTACTGCATGTGCTTTAACCAATTCATTCCATATAAAACTCTGAAAAAATATATGTATTCTACAAGATAAAATTTACCTGCAGAATTACAGAACAATTGTTTGCATATTTTAGAGAAATATGCAAGCGTAAGAACAGTGTGGGCCTGGCACAGTGGTTCAGACCTGTAATCCCAATACTTTGGGAGGCAGAGGCAGGAGTATCTCTTAAAGCCAGGGGTTCAAGACCAGTCTAGGCAATACAGCAAGACCCCATCTCTAAAAAAAATATTAAAAATTACCCAGGCATGTTGGCACATGCCTGTTACTCAGGAGTCTGAGGTGGGAAGATAGCTTTAGCCCAGGAGTTCAAGGGTGCAGTGAGCTCTGATTTCGCCACTGCACTCCAGTCTGGGTGACAGAGTAAGACACTGTCTCTAAAAATAATAATGAGGTCAGACGCAGTAATGGCTCATGCCTTTAATTCCAGCACTTTGGGAGACTGAGGCAGGCAGATCACTTAAAGTCAGGAGTTCGAGAACAGCCTGACCAACATGATGAAACCCCGTCTATACTAAAAACACAAAAATTAGCTGGGGGTGGTGGCAAGCACCTGTAGTTCCAACTACGTGGGAGGTTGAGGCAGGAGAGTCACTTGAACCCAGGAGACGGAGGTTGCAGTGAGCCAAGATCACATCACTGCACCCCAGCATGGACAACAGAGTGAGACTCCTTCTCAAAAAAAATAAAAATAAAAAATAATAATAAAGAGCAGTGTAAGCAAACAGTGGTGGAAAAAACCAGATGACTAATGATTTTTTTCAACGAACGTATTTACAAGTTTTCTTCATATTACTTGTCTTTTTATGGCCCTAGCTAAGTGCTAAATCCAAGTGATTCCTGGTAGGTTTAGTTTTGAAGCTCTAACTTCAAAGAAGTTTCTATAACATTAAGGAAAAAAACAAAAAAACAAAAAAACAAATTAGGGCACATAGTCAGAGATGATAGCTTGGCTGCACAGGCTAAACAGAGGAATGTGATTTCTGATTGCTCCTATTGCCTGCCAGTGCTATTCTCTGTGGAACCAAGATTTAATAAGCCAGAGATATAAAATACTTACCTCTGAAAAAAGTCCACTTCCTGTAAAAATTTTTCACACATCCCAAATAAGGGGTCAAGTCTGTAGAAAAGAAATGTAAAATAATTTGCTTGTGAAATCTGCAAACTGAGGAGTGAGGACCAAAAGTCCCAGAAACCTGAGCCTAAATTAAAGGCAAATTGGCATATTACACTATAAAAATGATCTCTAAAAGTTAACAGAGGACTCCTAATGGACCTGGGGGTAATACCTGTCAGGATCCCAAGATCTGATAAAACCACTGCAGTGCCCATTAAGCTCAAAGAACATTAAAAATCAGACTATTACAGGCTACACTTGGCACTAGACTCACTATGAATACAGGAGAGAAGCACAGCATGCAGGCACTACAGTGTCAAGTTCCCATTCTGCATGAGTCCTTACAACAGTCCGCACATCTATCTGGGAGCTTTAACCCCGACACTGACAGCTCATGTGCAAGGAGATGAGCTCTAAATCAGGTAGGTGTAGAGACCATACTAGCTGAAATGCCTCATGCACCACAGGTGCTAATATCTCTTTTTTTGTTGTTTGTTTAGAGACAGGGTCTCACTCTGTCACGCAGGCTGGAGTGCAGTGGTATTATCATGGCTCACTATAGCCTCAACCTCCTGAGCTCAAGCAATCCTCCCATCCTGGCCTCCTGAGTAGCCAGGACTATAAGAATACACCACTATGCCAAGATAAACTTCTTTTTTTTTTTTTTTTTTTTTGAGACGGAGTTTCGCTCTTGTTGCCCAGGCTGGAGTGCAATGGCGCGATCTCGGCTCACCACAACCTCCGCCTCCTGGGTTCAGGCAATTCTCCTGCCTCAGCCTCCTGAGTAGCTGGGAGTACAGGCACGCGCCACCATGCCCAGCTAATTTTTCATATTTTTGGTAGAGACGGGGTTTCATCATGTTGACCAGGATGGTCTCGATCTCTTGACCTCGTGATCCACCCGCCTCGGCCTCCCAAAGTGCTGGGATTACAGGCTTGAGCCACCGCGCCCGGCCTAAGACAAACTTCTTAAATTTTTTGTAGAGGTGGTGGTCTCACTGTATTACCCAGGCTGGTCTCAAACTCCTGGGCTCAAGCAGTCCTCCTACCTCAGCCTCCTAAAGTGTTGGGATTACAGGCATGAGCCACCATACCTGGCCTGCTAATATCTCTTGAAACAACTGCATAGGCATAGCTTCCAGGGACCCCATAAATGATCTATCCAGTTTCAAGAATCACTGCACTCAGTGAAGCCCATAGCTATTGTATCTGCATCTGGAAACCATTTATATTTCCTTCTGGTCTACATGCAATTTACTCAGAGATCATTTTTTCCATAGTGGTATAGACTATTAATGTTGACACTATAAGGGCTCCAAGAAACATACCTAAAAAGTTAACTAAATTCTTATGCAGGAGGGACAAAGTTTTGTTACTACTTTGCCCACAAACACAGATGATGTTCCTTCCTCTCTATCTTGATTTCTTTGGCCTCACAGTACTTGAGAACATTTCATTTCAGTAAAAAGTTATTGCATACCTAAATAATACAGGCAACATGCTAGGTCAATATGACTTACTAAGTTTTGACCTTTGTAAATTTTCCTATTTCTTGTATGTAATTTCTCCATGAAACTTCCCACTTGTTTTCATCAATATATTATTCATTGGAGGAATAAAGTTCCCATCGAGAAAAACAAATACTCTTTCCTCATATACAATACAAATAAGTAAGAGAATGATGTCAAGGTTTAGTCTTTTTATTAAACTGTAGTCTCCATGAGTAGAAGGGACTTTGTATTCTTCATCATGTATTTCCTAGCACAAGCAGCATTCAATAAGTATTTGCTGAATGAACAAAAAATGTGGCTGCGGTAGATGGTAAATGGAAACCTACTCTGGAAGCAACATTCATTTGAATTATTTTCCTGAAAAAAGAAAGTAGCACTTGAAAGTTTTTAAACTGATCTTCTACCAGAAATGGAAGTGAAATTTCATAATGAGGTTACCCACCAAAGACCACGAAGAATGAGAAGGCTAGAAGGGAGAATTCCAGCCAAGCAGGGGCACAAAGGGAAGCAATTTCGGCACGCAGTGACATTTCCTCATTTGTTTGCCTGATTATATAGAGAATCATCTTGGAGAGACTTCAGGCAGTAAAATACAAAAAGATTTGGGAACTCCCCAAACATCAAAACAGAGCAGGCATCCTCACCCACATGCCATATACAAGAAGTATGCCTCTATTACTAAGAACACTTACTCTTCCTTTGGTGTGAGGGAAGGAAAGCTATGAAAGGAAGGCTCACTGGGGGCTAACAACCATTAAAGAAGAATACAAATTACCAATTTAAACTGGTCTAGACTTTCGCTTTAAGTATGCAAAAGCAATGGAAAATGACTAGGTGTTATAAATGACAATCAGGAGCTATAAAGGAGACCAAGCAGTCCTCAGAAAGAGTAAGTCAAGGCAAGAAAGCACAGAAAACTTAAAAAAAAAAAAAAAAAAAAAACTAATCAGTAAAGATTTAAACCTACTGCACTGACAAAGAAACTGCTACAAAAAAACAGCAGATGAGATTAGAAGCTATATAGCAGGAAAAAAAAAAAAAAGAAAGAAATAGTAGTGAAGCACACTTGGAAATAAAACATATAACGAAATCAAACTTAATAATCCATGAACAGTGGAATCAACATTGTAAACTGAAATGATAAACTAAAAGAGCATATTAAGGAATTTACTCAGACTGTAGAATAGAAAAACAAAGAAAATGAAATTACAAAAGAAAAGGTATAGGAAAAATAGATCAAGAAAATCCAACATCCAGTATGAGAGACTAGTGTATAGAAGAAGAAGTAAGTAAAGAAATAATGGAGGAAAAAAATCCCTGAGCTAAAACCAGTTGGTACTTCAAACTGCCACCAAAGATCAGCAAGAATATTGAAAGAAAACACATACCTAGACATATCCTGGTGAAATTAAAGAGAGAAAGAAAATTTTAAAGGTTTGAGCATGAAAAAATAAGCTGTAGGGAAGAGAACGAGACTCACATAAGACATTTAACTGTAACATTAAATACTAAAAGGGAACATAACAGAGAGTCTATTAACCTATTCTGATTTGGGAGAGTTCCCAATAAAATAAATAAATAAAGGCACCACAGCAATATAGAAATATTGGAAAAGAATTCCATTTATGTATGAGAGCCAAGGAATTTAAAAGGCAACCGTGATACAAAAAGAACAGTGGTAGCAAAGTTGGAGCTAAACTTATAAAGATAAGTGATGGCTCATGCCTGTAATCCTAGCACTTTGGGAAGCTGAGGTGAGAGGATCTTTGAGCTGAGGAATTCAAGACCAGCCTGAGCAACATAGTGAAACCATGTCTCTATTACTTTTAAAAATAAAAAATATTTTACATAAAAAATTAAAAATATAAAGTATATATAGGGATTATGTATTTATAACCTTATAAAGATTATATAGTTATAAACTTATAAAAATATCAGCTACATTATAAAAACATAATCAACTGAAACAAACTTTCAAATTATTATTGAGAGACAGGGTCCTGTTCTGTTGCCCAAGTTGGAGTGCAATGGCACGATCTTTTTTTTTTGAGACAGAGTTTCACTCGTTACCCAGGCTGGAGTGCAATGGTGCGATCTCGGCTCACCGCAACCTCTGTCTCCTGGGTTCAAGCAATTCTCCTGCCTCAGCCTCCCGAGTAGCTGGGACTACAGGTGTGTGCCACCATGCGCAGCTAATTTTTGTATTTTTAGTAGAGATGGGGTTTCACCATGTTGACCAGGATGGTTTGATCTCTTAACCTCGTGATCCACCCGTCTTGGCCTCCCAAAGTGCGGGGATTATAGGCATGAGCCACTGCGCCTGGCCTGGCATGATCTTTTTTTAAAAAAAAGTATAGATGCCATCACACACACCTTTGTTTATTTCAGTTATAACTGGCACATAGTAGGGATTAAACATTTGTTAAATGATTATATATATCTTTAAGATTAAATCACTCCCTGACTTTATAAAGTCACTATCAAGATAAGTGAAGCAATAAAATATTTTATTTTTCAGGATGTTCTTTCTGACCTAGTATGTTTCAGTGTTTAAACATTCATATTTATATCTCTATGCCACTTTTTTGTTAACACAGCTACTGGACTGAGCATCAAACATTTCTGTGAGCTGGTAGTGAGTCACCTAAGTACTTTTTTGTATCAAATCTGATGCCATCATTCTTTTTTTTTTTTTTTTTTTTTAGACGGAGTTTCACTTTTGTTACTCAGGCTGGAGTGCAATGGCGCGATCTCGGCTCACCGCAACCTCCGCCTCCTGGGTTCAGGCAATTCTCCTGCCTCAACCTCCTGAGTAGCTGGGATTACAGGCACGCGCCACCATGCCCAGCTAATTTTTTATATTTTTAGTAGAGAAGGGGTTTCACCATGTTGACCAGGATGGTCTCGATCTCTTGACCTCATGATCCACCCGCCTCGGCCTCCCGAAGTGCTGGGATTACAGGCTTGAGCCACCGTGCCCGGCCACAATCATTCTTAAGATGCACCATTATTTTATGAAATAGTAAGAAACAAAAAGCACTATGGCACCCCATCAAAATATTTGATTTCAGTGAACTTACAATAATAGGTGCATCTTGAATTCCATGAAATGTGGCAGTTCCAGTTATCTGAAAGTCTTACAGCTTTACGGTCTTACACTGAACTGTTATTACATATCAAGTACCATGCTAAGTGTTTTTAGATGTATTCTCTCATTTATTCTTCACAGAAATGCCATTAAGATAGATGCTGTCTTCATTTTCATTTTGTACAGGGAAACAAGGTACAGAAAGGTTTAAAAACCTGTTCATAACCAAACAACTAGTAAGTAAAAAAGACAGGATTTGCATAAAACAGTCTGACTTCCCAGTATATCCTCTAATTTATCCTTACTGCCTGAGAAAAAGATTATTAGTCCCTTCAGAACAGAAAAAGTGGTCCTTGGCACTAAATTCTTAAGGAAATATTTCAATTAGGAGGATACAAAATGTCCTTGTTGCCAGATAAAGTCCTGTGTTGTATTACATGCAATGGAGAGTCACCAGAGGGTTTTTAGCAAGGGAGAGACACAACTTGATTTCCAACAAATCTAATGCAACAAAAGAATTTGTAATATCTGAAAAAAAATAGATCACACATTCCTTAGCTAGTCTTTTCTAAATCTCATTTTACTTATCATTAACTTTGGTGTGATGTCTGAATGCATTTGAAGCATCTTTGAAAGGAACATGCCACATCTTTTGGCCAACCCCACATCTTACCCTCGTGTAGTTCGTGCTGTTACTATAAGTTGCAAAGCTTTGGCCTGTAGCCTCATATGATGTATAATCACCACCTGCTTATTCTCCACACCACTGTACATGAACTCCATTTTGTAGGTCTCTTCCATAATCTATAAAGAAAAGGTAATTAATAATCAATAAAAGTATCAGTCTTACTAGAGAGCAGCATAGATTTCTACTGTTAAATAACCTTAGAACTCTGAACTGAGATTTTACATCCCTATGCTTTTAAGTGTTGAAAGAAATTAGTATAGTATGCTTTGTGAAAAGCGAATAAATTATTTTGCCTATTTAAAAAGAAGACTGACCTGATAATAAAATCATCTTAGTTGATGATGTGAATATAAGAAAA
This sequence comes from Saimiri boliviensis, assembly GCF_048565385.1. Lineage (NCBI taxonomy): Eukaryota > Metazoa > Chordata > Mammalia > Primates > Cebidae > Saimiri > Saimiri boliviensis. The sequence continues at coordinate 23,463,003 of NC_133454.1, read as the reverse complement.
TTTAATCACTTAAGCAAACTGCAAAGCACTGAAAGCACTGCTTGTTACCCTAAACCAAACTCACTCTGCCATGGGAACAAATTAATATATATTATATATGGAAACCCAATCCCCAGGAAATCCTCAAGAATTAAACATCAGGAACTATTAACCATATGTCAGTTATCCTGATAGACTGTTCTGTGGACTTGGTCTGAGAGAGGTGGACTTGGTCTGAGAGAGTTTGGGAAGGAAATAAGTGCAAGAAAACATTGTCTATGACCCCAGATCAAGTTCCCGATCTTGCTCGGTTCTATCCAAATAAGCTACTTTCATAAAAATGATGCTTCTCTTTCCCTTCTGTGCTTGCCTCTCTGTGAACACTCTGGGGTCAGAGAAATGACTCCAGACTCTCTTACAACTGGCAATAAGACAAATTAAATTACACGAATGTCTCAATCCCTTTCTGTAAACAGGGAAGAAACAGCACCAACATCATCAAATGGGGCATGCAAGGTGCTTATCACAGGATCTGTGATATACAGCAATGGTAATTTCTTTCCTCTTTTCCTTCCTAATTATTGCTCCCTGGTCCCATCTTTCCAGTGTGGTTCAATTACTGGGTTCTAGTCATTAAATTCTACTCCTCTACAATAAGCCACATACCAGGTCTGAGAAAGAGTCTGGATCAGAAAAGAGTCAGTACTGTAGTAGAAAATAGATTCTGGGTATCAGAGGATCTGGTCTCCAGTCCTGATTGTATTACTTATAGCTCTATGAATTTAACCTTGCTGAGCTTTAACTGCCTCATCTCTAAAATAGAATTAGTACTTATTCCTATCAAATGAGATTATTATGAGGGGTAATTAAGCTAATAGACTTGAAATCATTTAGTGAACTGTAACAATCACTGTCACCATCATTAGCTTCCTCCTGGGTCATTTACAGACTTCCTATTTGGAAGACTTGACCTGCAAGAGATCGCCAAGTCTCAATACTTAGATGTAAAAGGAAAGTGCTCAAAGCTAAAAAGAAAGAAACTATAGGCAAAAACTTTAAAGCCTGCTCAATGAACTACCCAGAAATGTAAGGACCTTTAGCACTGAAGTGATGGTACAGGCTAAAGATATAAACAACCTTAATTGAGTTCAGCTACATTTTCAGATAAAAGATTCATGATGGTAGAGACAGGGTTTCACCATGTTGGCCAGGATGGTCTCAAACTCCTCACCTCAAGTAATGTGCCCGCCTCAGCCTCCCAGAGTGTTGCGATTACATGCGTGAGACACCAAGCCTGGCCCAACTGCCATATTTTATAGAAGAGGAAAAATCCAGGGAAGTTAAGTAACTTGCTCAATGTCACTCAGCAAATCTGAGGCAGATCTGGGACTAGGACCCAGGTCCCCTGACTCCAAAGTGAGTGCTGTGTCCCCCAGTTATGCTCCTTCTCATATCACTAACTTCTGTCATAGCCTAAAATGAGGGAGGCCATGCAGAGGTACAGAGCTATAGGAAGGCCTCTGGCTCTGCCTTGGACTGGACAATTCCTGGACAGAGACCTATTTGAAAGGAAGGTCTGAATAGTTTACCTGTTTTGCTGCTGCTGAAGCCAAATCACTCTGCTTCAAATACAAAGGGGCAGCCACATTCCACAACTTTTCCTGCAAGGCCTACACAGACAAATCAGGAGGGAACAGAACATAGAGGTCACAAAGACTGACATATCATTTGGGATTTACATTTTTGTTTTCCTTTGAAAATCTACCATGAACAGGACTTCTTCTCAATTAATCTTATTCTTTTAACCCAATAAGCTGTATCTGTTATGGAGAGAGATGAGACCAATGGTCTGGGCTAAATGAATTCCTGCCCATTTGATCCAATTTCTAGCCCAAAGGCCCTGTGTCCCAGATCAGTGCTTCTGGAAGCAGAGTACAGGAACCATGAAGGCTTCAACAGAATGTGCAGACAAGTCAGCTTCTGGGCTCTAGGCACTCCTTGTTCCCAGAGCCACTGGGCTAACCTGAACCACCTAGATCCTTCTTCCTTGACTGTGGTTCTTTTTTCCTTTCCCCTATGCTCATTATGTTATGAATAACACCTGCCCCCAAACACTTTACAAATATATTCAACTAAAAATCAGGCAACATTCCTAGATTTCTCCGTCTTTCAAACACTCTACATTTAAAACATCACTAAGAGCCACAATCTTACCTTTCATCTCTCTCCTCACCTATCCATCCACATGACCTCATCTCTTGTATAACTATTACCTTGTAATTTATCTGGAAATTAAGTATGGCTTAAGGAGATGCATTTCACAAGGGGTGAACTTACGGACCTAATTTTAGGTATCAACGTGACTAGATTAAGGAATACCAGAAACCTGGTAAAACATTACTTTGTTTTACACAGTCAGGGTGTGTCTGTGAGGGTATTTCCAGAGGTTAGTGTGTAAATCTGAGTGTACCAGATGGAGACTATCTGCCCTCAGTGTTGGCGGGTACCATCCAATCAGCCAGTGGCCAGGAGGGAACAAATACAAAAGACAAAATGGGCAGGGCAAAATGGCTCATGCCTGTAATCCCAGAACTTAGGGAGGCTGACGTGGGCCAATCACCTGAGGTCAGGAGTTCCAGACCAGCCTGACTAACAGGGCAAAACCCTGTCTCTACTAAAAATACAAAAATTAGCCAGGTGTGGTGGTGCATGCCTGTAATTCCAGCTACTTGGGAGCCTGAGACAGGAGAATCACTTGAACCGAAGAAGAGATTGCAGCAGTTGAGATCATGCCACTGCACTCCAGCCTGGGTGACAGAGTGAGACTCTGTCTCAAAGAAAAAAAAAAAAAGACAAAATGGCAAAATGGATTCTCTGGGTTCTGCTGCTTGGATATCAGAAATCTGACTCCATGAAAGGGCATTATCACAATACTGACTGTGTATAAGCATCGAGTGTGTTCATAAAATACCACTTCCTCAATAAAGAGGTATCCTTTACATACATCTACTTGTAAAAGATAAAATTTCTTGAGATCTCAGCTCTTTGGGTGACTGCACATGCAGTGGTGACCCATCATGGTTTTGATCAATCTCGTCAAAAGACTTAAAGTTGTTGGGCACAGTATTTCAGATGACCACAGTTAAAAAGCTGTGTATTAGGGGTCTCACACGGGAACTCCCGTGTGAGACCCCTAAAAGGCGTGAGTCTCACCATATGGTGAGTTTGATCCCAAACACAGTTTCCTACTGGAGGCAGTCGAGCTATCCGGAAATATGGGAACTGAAAGATGAATGATCAGTTTCTAATATCAACCACAATATCGTTTGGGGCCTAAAATTATGCGTTGCTGCTAGACCGAGTAACCCCCTACCAGCAACCGGTTCCTGCTTTTAACCTTTTTATGACTTTAAGAATAAGTTTTAACCTTTACTTACCTAACTGCCTTGTACCCTAGATAATGGTTTAACTGTCAATATTTGCAAAGAAAAATGCCACCATAAGGGATGGCTTTGATTCCTGACTCAGAGATTCCTGAATGGGGAAGTTGAGTTAAGTTGAGTCAGGAGTAGACAAAGGAGAATCTGATTAAAAGATATTCTGATGAGCAAAACCAAAAAACCTTTTCACATCTCAGTTCTAAAACAAGGTCAAACCAGAGATACCTGCAGCCAGGAGGAATGATGTTTGAATATAAACAATCCTTGTGAACAATGTTTGGATATAAACAAGTCTCATGAATAATGTTTGGATATAAACAAGTCTGGTGAATAATGTTTGGATATAAACAAGCTTTGTGAATAATGTTTGGATGCAAACAAACTTTGTAATTGTAGAAAATTTTGTTACTTTTTACAACCATTGATCGCATATCTGACTTCTCTATTGTATAGGCCATGTGAGGCATACATTTGCATTCCTCTTACTATGACGTAAACCAAAGCCAAGAAAGTGTATTTATTCCTGGCCTTTGAAAAATAAAATTTGCTGTTTAGGCACAGCCTATCAGCCCTCCAGACGCCTCATTTTCTCTCTCTCTGTCTTTATTAATTTTCCAGGCGCACTCCCTCTTCCAGGTATTGGGACCCTCTTGCAGGTTGAGAGACCCCCGGGCAGATGTGCCTACCCGTCCCGGACGGTCCGCGACAGTGTATATACAATTAACAACCATAGTGGAAAAAAACCGAAACAAAACATAGTGATATGCATTTATACCTTTCCCCTTATGACCAATTTCTTTATAAATATGGTTCATATGCTCATAACTGTTATACCCACCCAACTGTCATTAGTAACCTCAATGTTTATCCCTGCAAAAATGTGTGTTATTATTGTCTGTTTTATAAGGCGGTAATATATTGTTGTGTTTTTATGTTTCTCAAATAAATTCCTCTTTAAAATCATAAATAAACATCTTTAAATTTTTTATTTTATTTGTTCATTTATTTATTTATTTTTTTTATGAGACAGAGTCTTGCACTGTCACCCAGGCTGTAGTGCAGTGGGGTAATCTCAGCTCACTGCAATCTCCGCCTTCCAGGTTCGAGTAATTCTCCTGACTCAGCCTCCCAAGTAGCTGGGACTACAGGTGTGTGCCACCATGCCCAGCTAATTTTTTTGTATTTTTAGTAGAGACGGGGTTTCACCACATTGGCCAGGATGGTCTTAATCTCCTGACCTCGCAATCCGCCTGCCTTGGCCTCCCAAAGTGCTGGGATTACAAGCATGAACTACCACAGTTGGCCTTTAAATTTTTAAAATTATTTTTTCCATAATTGTATTTTGGGTATTTTGATCTTTTCCAGGCTGTGGTTTTTGGGATTTCAGACTTTAGGGATTTTGATGTTTTGGAATTTCAACAGTTTGGGAACATGATGTTCTGGGCTGTCTTTTGGGATTATGATTGGCTCCCCTTCTTTTGGGTACATAACATTACACCCTAGGTATTTTGTCATGTTGTTGTATAATTCTTTGTAAAGATCATTACTGGCTATAGAATATACTGCTAGGTAGCTGTGCCACAATTTATTTAGCTTTTTTCCTGTTATTAAACACACTTGCCTTGAGTTCTGGCTCTGAGCCCCTTACCTACACTGTCACTTCTTGTCATTGAATAACCAACAATTATGTGTTCTTTTTAGAAGTAATCGCTTCTCTTTTCTCACCCATCTTCTGCTACTATAGAAAAGTGGCAAGTCCTCCTTGAATTCCTAGGGTTTCACAGAGACTTGGAAAAGCCAAATAACTTTGCAAAGGGGCATGAATAAACTTCTTGGAGTGATAAAAATGTTCTATGACTTGCTTGTGGTGGTGATTACACAGATATATACATTAGAAAGAATATATCTAGTCTAACAAGGACCATTTAAATACTAAGCATACATACCCACCTTTACATAAATACACACACCTGTACAACTGTTAAGTATGACAGCACAAGTTCACAGAGCAGAAAATAACTTTTGACTCCCCTATTTATTCTGACTTTAATCAAGGATCATTAATTACTTTAAAAACAAAGAACATTTTGAACTAGGGTCAAGATAAAGGTTTGTCAAGTGAAAAGGGCTCTCCTAAATTCTGTGCCAAAATTTATAATAAAATTCTGCTACAGAAGCTGAAAGATACTGAACTCATTTAATTGTTCTAACTCAGCAAAACTAAGTAGATTCTTGGGTACCAATTCTGTATATACCTGACTACTGAGTATGAAATGCTAGCAAGTTGGTCATTTTAAGAGCCATGAAATTAATCTTTTAACTATGATGAAGTGCAATGAGCTTTTTTTGTTTTGTTTTAAGACAGGATCTTGCTCTGTCATCCAGGCTGAAACGCAATCTCACTGCAGCCTTGACCTCCTAGGCTCAAGTAGTCCTCCCAATTCAGCCTCCCAAGTAGCTGGGATTATAGGAATGTATCACCATACCAGGCTGTTTTTTAATTTTCTCATAGAGATGAGGTATCATTATGTTGCCCAGGCTGGTCTCAAACTCTTGGGCTCAAGCGATCCTCCAGCTTTGGCCTCTCAAAGTGCTAAGATTACAGGTGTGAGCCACCGCACCCAGCCTTGAAATGAGCATTTTAATATAACGGTCTAAAACTTTATACAATTCCTTTGCTAATCAAATTATGCAAAACATTTACAATCCTTGGCATTCTAACTAAAATGATTATCCAATCTGCTCTAATTATATTATGATAAAAGAATTCTCCCACAATTTACAAATTCAAATTTCTATTAGTTAATATTTCGTTAGAGACAAAAGTAATCACACTGCAGAATACGTAATTTCTCCATTGTCAAGTGGCTGCATTAAGACCGTAAGTTTTGCAACTTATGATCTCTCACACACCGATAGATCCACAAAGGAGCTTTTTTGCATCACAATCATAAACAGAATGGATGCAAACCAACCTTGATGAGAAGTAGTTGACAGCGAAGGTAGGTGGCAGAGAAATCAGCTACTCCTGCCAATTCAGACTGAAGTTCTCCAAGTCTTTGCAGATCCCTACGGTAAATAAAACCCCAAGCCAAACATAGGATAAGGATAATGCCACTAACATAAAGATCATGTCAAAAGCATTTTACCATTTTATACCTAGTAAACTGGTCAAAATTTTTTCTTTTTTTAAGACAGAGTCTCGTACTGTCACTCACTGCAACCTCTGCTTCTCGAGTTCAAGTGATTTTCCTGTCTCAACCTGTAGCTGGGATTATAGGCACCTGCCACCACGCCCAATTAATTTTTTGTATTTTTAGTAGAGAAGAGGTTTCACCATATTGACGAGTCTGGTCTCGAACTCCTGATCTCAGGTGATCTGCCCACCCTGGCCTCCCAAAGTGCTAGCATTACAGGCGTGAGCCACCATGCCTGGCCACTGGTCATAAATTTTTACATGACAACACTGAATGCTGGAGTGGTTATAATAAAATTGGTTCACTCACACTTTGATAGCAGTTTAAGCTGATGTAACCCTTTTGGAAAGCAAAACCATATTGTTTTTTTTGTTTTGTTTTTTGTTTTTTTTTGAGACAGAGTTTCGCTCTTGTTACCCAGGCTGGAGTGCAATGGCACGATCTCAGCTCACCACAACCTCCACCTCCTGGGTTCAGGCAATTCTCCTGCCTCAGTCTCCTGAGTAGCTGGGATTACAGGCACGCGCCACCATGCCCAGCTAATTTTTTGTATTTTTAGTAGAGACGGGGTTTCACCATGTTGACCAGGATGGTCTTGATCTCTTGACCTCGTGATCCACCCGCCTCGGCCTCCCAAAGTGCTGGGATTACAGGCTTGAGCCACCGTGCCCGGCCAACCATACTGTTATAAAGCCGCATCTGTGGTAAAATAGTTTGACTGATAGCTTTATGCTGAAAAGTAATACTAAGAGAAACATTCAACAGAAATGAGATGCTTTATGTCCCATAATACTCATTGTTATGAGGCCTATTACAGTAAAAACTCAGTAACTACTTATTAATGGTGAAAGAACTGTTGAATAAATTACAGTACATCCAATCCAGAATTTTTTTTTTTCTTGAGACAGAATCTTGCTCTGTCACCCAGGCTGGAGGGCAGTGGCTCAATCTCAGCTTACTGCAACCTCTGCTTTCCAGGTTCAAGATATTCTCCTGCCTCAGCCTCCCAAGTAGCTGGGATTACAGGCACACGCCACCATGCCCGGCTAATTTTGTATTTTTGGTAGAGACAGGGTTTAACCATGTTGGTGAGGCTGTCGTCAAACTCCTGACCTCATGATCTGTCTGCCTTAGCCTCCCAAAGTGCTGGGATTACAGGCATGAGCCACTGAGACTGGCCTACGTAAATATTTTATAGCCATTAAAATACAAAATGGTTAATAAGGTGTATGATCGCAACTATGTAAAAACTATATAGAGGAGAAAAATACATTGAGGTGGTTTTCTGGATAGTGGTAATAGGGTGCTCGTTAGTACCTTCTCCCAACTATGCTTTTTTTTTCCTTCTTTTTTTTTTTTTTTTGAGACGGAGTTTCGCTCGTTACCAAGGCTGGAGTGCAATGGCACGATCTCGGCTCACCGCAACCTCTGCCTCTCCTGGGTTTAGGCAATTCTCCTGCCTCAGCCTCCTGAGTAGCTGGGATTACAGGCGCGCACGACCATGCCCAGCTAATTTTTTGTATTTTTAGTAGAGACGGGGTTTCACCATGTTGACCAGGATGGTCTCAATCTCTTGACCTCGTGATCCACCTGCCTCGGCCTCCCAAAGTGCTGGGATTACAGGTTTGAGCCACCGCGCCCGGCCACCAACTATGCTTTCTTTTCCAAGTTTTTAAGACGGTGAACAAGTATTTTTTTTGTATCAGAAAAAGAAAAGCCATTATTTTTTTTAAAAGGTATTATGGCAGACACTGTTGGTTGCCAGTCCAGTTAGCCATTCTCCACTTCATTACTAACTGAACTCTGATTTTGTTCAAAGGAACATGTCTACAAACTCAATTCCAGGTAGTATCTGATTGAACTAAGCCAATTAGTGCATTTTATCCACCTGGATATGTGACCTGAGTTGAACTTATCAGTTTAGATGCAAGGACTTATATTCCATGCTTAGAACAAATTGGTGTGTCTGTCTGTCTCTGTCTGTCTCTTGCTAGACTGGACAAGGATGCTTATAGCCCTGATTGCCAGTGGCAGCATACTGCAACTTTAAGGGGAAAAAAACCTTAAGATAAAGCCAATGCTGAAGACAAGAAAAGTCTAAAGAGAAAGAGAGAAAGTGGGACCTCAATTCTATAAGTAAGCCACTTAATTATACCGTATCTCCAATTTCTGGTGATCTGCAAAAATATCTTAGTCATTTAGCTGCTATAACAAAATATAGACTGGGCCGGGCGCGGTGGCTCAAGTCTGTAATCCCAGCACTTTGGGAGGCCGAGGCAGGTGGATCACGAGGTCGAGAGATCGAGACCATCCTAGTCAACATGGTGAAACCCCGTCTCTACTAAAAATACAAAAAATTAGCTGGGCGTGGTGGCGTGTGCCTGTAATCCCAGCTACTCAGGAGGCTGAGGCAGGAGAATTGCTTGAATCCAGGAGGCGGAGGTTGCGGTGAGCTGAGATCGCGCCATTGCACTCCAGCCTGGGTAACGAGAGCGAAACTCCGTCTCAAAAAAAAATATATATATATAGACTGGATGGCTTATAAACAACCGAAATTTATTTCTCACAGTTATATAGGCTGGGAAGTCCAATAACAAGGCACCTACAGGTTTGGTTTCTAGTTAGGGTCCATTTCCTCATACGTAGCACCTTCTACGTGCACCTTCATATGGTGCAAGTCATAAACAAGCTCTCTTAGGCCTCTTTTATATGGGCACTAATCTCATTCATGAGAGTTCTACTCTCATGACCTAATCACCTCCCAAAGACCTCACTTCCTAATAACATCACCTTGGGGGTTAGGATTTCAGTATATGAATCTGGGGGAGATATAAACTCTCAGATTATAGCAGGAAATAAATAGCCATTATAAGTTAACTTCTGAAAAGCATCCTAACTGGATGTAATTATAGACACAATGATTGTAACCATACGAAAACACACCTGCCTTGAGTAAGAAATCAGAGGCTGTGCGCAGTGGCTCATGCTTGTAATCCCAGCATTTTGGGAGGTGGAGGTGGGCAGATCATGAAGTCAGGAGATCAAGACCAACCTGAGTAACACAGTGAAACCCTATCTCTACTAAAAATACAAAAAATTAGCATGGTGGTGGGTGCCTGTAGTCCCAACTACTTGGGAGGCTGAGGCAGGAGAATTGCTTCAACCCAGGAGGTGGAGGTTGCAGTGAGCCAAGATCACACCACTGCACTCCAGCCTGAGACGGAGTGAGACTCCGTCTCAAAAAAAAAGAAAAGGGGAGGGGAGGGGAGAGGAGGAGAGAAGGGGAGAGAAATTAGAAAGTGTCATACAAAAACAAAATAGGTGTGCTGGGATTACTGGTGATTTAAAACATTTAGTTTTTTGAATAATATATACTTAAGGTATAGAATTCAAAGGATATACAATTAAATTAATCCCCCTTCCTACACCTGTGCCCTGTAGCCCTGCCACCCTGTACACCTTCCCAGAGGCAAATATTATTACCAGTTTCTTTTGAATTCTTCCTGAGATATGCCACACATTTACAGAAAGTATTAGTTTTCTTTCCTTTCTTCTTTTTTGGGGGAGAAGTGTGTGTGTGTGTGTGTGTGTGTGTGTGTGTGTGTGTGTGTGTGTTTACTACCTAACCAACTCAGCATTCGTAGAAAGCTTCCTCATTACTTTTTAATAGCAATATTAAATTCTGTATAGAAATGGTAACTGTGGGAAACCTTAAGGTTTGAGTCACTTGGGAAGCTGTCTGTTTCAGGGCTGGCATAACACATCAGGTTTCACAGTAGCCTGGACAAAACTGTCTATTGGACTATGCCACTTCCTCTGATCTCATGCTCAGTGGGCAACATCATGATGGTTAATGCTGCCTCCTAGGGACTTTGATATCAAGAAGGAAAAGCCTATAAAAAGGCACAGAGCAAATTACTCTCAAAGTGATTGAAGAATTAACGTATGACATATATCACTTCTTATGAGTTTCGGTTGCTTGAGTTGGTCCTGGAGAGCCTACCCAAAGCATGAGAACCCAGCACAATTAAAGGCAAGACCAAGGACTAGCTAAGCTCAACTGTGAAATGTGAGTTTGATGGCCAGCTGGTGTCTTCCTTTCACTTCTCTGATTTTTCCCTTACAAGAGACAACTCTGAAGCATTCTACTTCAGAAGCGTTTCCTCTCCAGTAAGATTCTGCCTTCTGTGACAATTATACAGAATACAGACCGACTGACTGTACATTAACTAACTGATTCCGAGTGTTATTTTATGTTACTGCCCTGGAATTGTAGCAGTTGTTCTGAGGTGCACAGAACAAGATGCAACCCAATCCAACACAATTAGCCATAAGACTTCTGAACTTCTATACAAAGAAAAATGGAATCTTGCCAGCTCTTGGAAAAATCCTCTCTGTCCCAGTGTTTCCTCTTACCTCCTTATGCTCAGAATTCTCAGGCAGCCTCAGTCTAGATATCCGTCAGGAGATTATGGACTCTAATGAGAAAAGTACACCAAGCACATTCTATGTGCACTATACTGTGCTAGGTGTTTCCTTACTTGAGCTCACTTAATCCTCACAATATGAACTGCAATTACTCATATTTCACTGAACAGGAAACTAAAGATCAGAAGTTAAGTGGTTTGCCTAAGGTCACAGAATAAACAAAACAGGACATGAACTAAACAGAGTCAGCTCTGACTCCAAAAGTATTTTTTTAACCATATAATATTGCATCTCCTTTTTAATTTGCTATTAAACTCTTTTCATTTATTTATTAACTTACATCAAATAGAGATGAGACCAAGACTAATTTAAAACTAGATACAGCCAGCTGTGGTGGCTCACACCTGTAATCCCAGCACTTTGGGAGGCTGAGGTGGGCAGTTTGCCTGAGCTCAGGAGTTTGAAACCAACCTGGGTAACACAGTGAAACCCCGTCTCTACTAAAATACAAAAAATTAGCCAGGCGTGGCAGACTGCACTTGTAGTCCCAGCTACTAGGGTGGCTGAGGCAGGAGAATTGCTTGAACCCAGGAGGTGGAAGTTGTAGTGAACTGAGATCATGCCACTCTACTCCAGTCTGGGTGACAAGAGAGCAAGACTCCATCTCAAAAAAAAAAAAAAACAAAAACTAGATACACCAGGCCGTTTAGAGGCTCTCTGGCACAGCCAAACAGTTCCTCCTAGGAACACACAGATTAATAATCTATATGATGTCACTATGTGTAAACATATTTACATATAGTGTGATTCTTTTTAAACTTACACAATAGGCTGAATTAATTTTTTAAATCACTATTAAAGATAGTCAAATAGACTCTGGATGTGTAAATCAAATATAGTTTATTATTTCAATCTCTAACAATCTCTAAACATCAAATTTATAATTAACGTCTCTTAGCAGCTTGGTAGAGCAAAAAGGAATGTTAGGAAACAAAATAAATGCAGTCTTGGTGACTTCTAAAACACCATCTTCATTCTTGCACCTAGATGGCTACGGATTGCAAATGTGTATTTCTACTCTTTAATTACTAGACCAATTCCCATACTACAAATGAGAATGTCTCCCTTAGAGACATTAAAAGTTTCAAAGCAAAAAGCAGATTTTAAAGAATTCAACTAAAAAAAATCCCATAGTCTTCAATGGTTAGTGTGTAGAAGAATTCTCATAAGCAATGTAGTACATTTTTTTCTATCTCAGATAAATGAAGCCCCTTCTGTTTCAGATTAAAATGAGCTGTTTTACTCCAAAAGAACAATTCTCTGTAATGGAACTTCCTTTCTTTTTTTGAGGCGGAGTTTCGCTCTTGTTACCCAGGCTGGAGTGCAATGGCACGATCTCAGCTCACCGCAACCTCCGCCTCCTGGGTTCAGGCAATTCTCCTGCCTCAGCCTCCTGAGTAGCTGGGACTACAGGCACGTGCCACCATGCCCAGCTGATTTTTTGTATTTTTAGTAGAGACGGGGTTTCACCTTGTTGACCGGGATGGTCTCGATCCCTTGACCTCGTGATCCACCCGCCTCAGCCTCCTAAAGTGCTGGGATTACAGGCCTGAGCCACCGCGCCCGGCCTGTTTTGGAACACTTCTAAGGTGATATGGTTCCTGAAACAACAGTGTGTATTTCCAGCAACAGCACTTTCATGGACTTACACAAAAATGTAAACTTTGAAAAATAGGAGGTCATTATTCATACTGAGAAATAGCAGACAAATGACTGCAACATTCCTTAAAAGACAATCCCCTTCAACCCTGCTAGTGATTTTAAACACGATTACATTCCTAAAATTTGATTTACTTACAAAGTATCAAAAGCATGTCCAGTATGTCAAGCCACAGCAGATTTAAATTTTAAAGCAAAAATGCATAAATGTCCAACTATTATCTACGTAACTGCTGTTCTCAAAATGCTTTCACCACATATAATTACAATAATCTTCACAATAGTTCTATAGGTGCAAGCCACAGCATTGGGCTCATAGGTGGGATCTTCATTGGGTAAAATGGCTGTTTGTATTACAAAACAGGGCATTGTGTATGACAGTGAAATTTGTTTTACACTTATACTAACAAATACATGGCCCAGTTCTCATAGAGAACCTTCTGTATGAAAGCCTAACATTTCTCTCCGTAACAACTAAGAAAGCGTAAGTTGTGAAGAACCCCGGGGGTCAAGTGATCTAAACTCATGTGATACAGGAATGTCCTGTATATCACTGCATTATCACAGAACATGGATTTTAGAGTTGACAAAGCTGAATTCAAATCCTAATTCTGCCTCTTCTTAGCAAATTACTTCACATCTGCAATGATGGTTATAAAGCATCACACGTGCCCTCAGTAGCTATGCTCCATCTGCTTCCCTTTCCAGATCTTTCACCATCCTGCCTATGCTCCTGAATACACACCCAAGCTAGAAACACACAGCCCCGAACTTAGAACAGTTATCTGGCCAGCCGCCATCCAGCAAGACTATCACCTCAGGAAACCCAGATCACGAAGGCAACTCAAACCAACAGGTGTTTACAAGTACCTTCTAAGAGCCAGCACTGCAGCTGATCACCAAATTGACTAGCTTTTGTGCCTCTTGCACTTGCTTTAGTGCCAACAGTATCAAACTGTCAAGGACAAAATCTAAATGTTTATTTAGGTGGGGATGAGTCAGGAAGTATACTTTATTTTACTGGGCTCAGGGCCAACAACCTCATTTAGTGGCCTCCAAAACTAAACACTTTGTTGAGGGAGAAGAGAAACTGCTTCACAAGAGATACAGAGAGGACTGGAATCTCCACTTACAGAGCTGTAGACTGCCCAGAGCTTACAGCAGGGTCAGCAAACTTTTTCTCTAAAATGTCACATAGTAAATATGTGTTAGGTTTTACAGGCTGTATGATCTCCGTGGCAACTACTCAACTCTGCTATTTCTTGTTGAACTGTGAAGGCCTGTAGCATGAAAGCAACTTTACACAATACCTAAACAAATGAGCATGGCTGTACTTCCATCAGGTCTTACATAAAAAAGCAGGCAACAGGCCAGCTTTGGTCCATAGGGTGTAGTTTGGTGACCCCTAGTTTAAAGTACTATTACTGGCACATAACAGGCATACAATAAATATCAAGGGTATGACTGAATGCACAGTGGCAAGAGAACAAACTGTCATGCTAAAATAATTTCAACTTTAAAAAAAATTCTGTTTTCCCTAACTTTTGGTGTTACTGATTACAGTGACGGTATTCAGGGGAAAACTCTGCCATTCAGAATATCATTTAGACTTAGCCTTTGCCGCTAATGCAGCTTCTTCATGCCACACAGCCTTCTTTGCCATGTTCCAACTTGTTAATGATTCAAGTTCTGCAGCCCTTTTGACTGACGCTATCACTACAAAGCAGTGATACGTGTGAGTTCATTTATTACGGTAACAAGCTTTCACTCAAGCTTTGTTTCCTGCAGCATCTATCATTTCTAGTGTGATCTCCTCCACTGATTTTTTAAAATCCAGTCAATAGTAGGATTTTCTTGTTGACCTGTGAAGGCCTGTGCTTGGTAGGGACCTTGTGAATCATCTTTGCTTGGGTCCCAGAGCCACTGGGGGACCCATCACTGGAGTAGCTGGTGAAATCACCCCCTAGGGCAGGAGAGTTGTTATGCGCCTCTGTGTGGCTTCTAGAGGCTTCCTAGGGTTACAAAGACTATGTGACCCAGGTGGAGGCTCAGGAGGCTCGTGCTAGACACACGTTGCACGCTGTGGCTCTCCTGTGGCTGCAGCTGCATCCACCTACCCAGCATTCTCCCTACAGCCTGTCCAGCCCAAGCCCATTGCACTCCCAGGGGAGCCCAGGACACCCTCAACTTTATATTGGATTACTAGAGTGTCAGACCACCCATTTACCTCTCCCCGTTCCTCACTTCCACCCCTGTACCCAGCAAGTCATCAGGTCCCCCAGGTGAGTAAACTGAAGCTAAGAGCAGTTGCATACACTATGGATTTGGCTCAGACTCACACGTGGTATTCCTATCTTCATCTACGGTATCTTCCTAGACTATATAAGCTACAAAGTTAAAAACTGTATTTCTCAGATTCCCTTGAGCTAGGTTCCAGACACGATTTAGTATTGGTCAAACACATTCTCATGGGTTTTGCATAGGGAACAAAGGTAAGTGGGGAGAAAGGCAGAATGTAAGACATGGTTCTGGAGCCAGCAGCTTTATCAGTTGCATCCTGACTCAATAGGCAGCTTCCTGATCATGGCAGGAAAATCGGCCTCCTTGGTGGCCCACTCATTGTGTGGCTCTGGAAATCATTCCTGGATATTCCACCTAGTCTGTTTCTTTAGCCGTCCTAACAACTCTGTGAGCCATGTAGCATTCTGCGACAAATATCTTTCTGCTTAAATTAGTCAAAAGCCTATTTTGCTTTCTGCAGATGAACATTAAGCAATAAACTAGACTAAGATCAAACAAATACAAGTCATGTGTTATACATTTTGATAAGTACCATGTCACGTGATTTTGTCACAGAAACATCCTAGAGTATATTTACACAAATCTAAATGGTATATAGCCTACTATATACCTAGGCTATATGGTATAGTCTATTGCTCCTAGGCTACAAATCTGTACAGCGTGTTACTGTACTAAATATTCTAGACAACTGTAACATTATGGTAAACATTTGTGTACCTAAACATAAAAAGGGTACAGTAAAAATATAATCATGGGACCACCACTGTATATGCAGTTTGTCACTGACCACAGTGTTATTCAGTGCATGACTGTATTAAGCTCAGACGTGAACCAAAATGAGTCTGCCTTCAAAGCTCCATTCACTCAATCACTATACTACATCATTGCAGCTCTGGGAGGCTGTTCTCTCTCAGGACTCCCAGCTCTTTTGACGTCTGCTGAAGCTAGAATTCTGCTCCGCACCTGGACTACGAAACTGACATGCTCAGTTACCATTTCATACAAGCTAAAGGATCTTCTCCTTTGTGAAGCATCCCTCACCACCACCACTCTGATGGATCACGGATTTTTATGTTTTTCCATAGTATCTACGCTTTTCTTCACTGTATCATATATCAAATTGATGATTTCTGGATCCGTAATAAACAATGAGTACCTTAAGAACAAGTATCATTTCACATTTCTCTCTACGCTCAGCATCTGGCTTATTAGAATCAACAAATAGTTAACGCTGCTAAGTGAATGAATGACCTAACGTAATGGGAAAATATAACTTGGAGGATGGTTCAGTTGGCCTGCTTTATAAGATGTTAAGATGCAATAATAGACAGGAAACCATGAATAAAGTATACAGCACTGTTATCCACCATCATAAGTCTTTGTCTATATCCATCTTGTCTACATGGGTTCTCTAAGGTCAGAATCCTTTTTTTTTTTTTTTTTTGAGATGGAGTTTCGCTCTTGTTACCCAGGCTGCAGTGCAATGGCGCGATCTTGGCTCACCGCAACCTCCGCCTCCTGGGTTCAGGCAATTCTCCTGCCTCAACCTCCTGAGTAGCTGGGATTACAGGCACGTGCCACCATGCCTAGCTAATGTTTTTTTTTTTTTTGTATTTTTAGTAGAGACAGGGTTTCACCATGTTGACCAGGATGGTCTCGATCTCTTGACCTCGTGATCTACCTGCCTCAGCCTCCCAAAGTGCTGGGATTACAGGCTTGAGCCACCGCTCTTGGCCAGGGCAGAATCCTATCTAGCTGATCTGCATCTAGCACAGAGCTGTTTCTTAGTGTATGCAATGAAATGATCCACTAAAAATTATTAATTGAATGTGCCTGATACCAAATACTTTTCAAGGAAGATCAAAAGAGAGCTCAACCAAGCTACGAATGATATTAATATTTTTATTTATTTTTTTTTTAAGAGAGAGTCTCACTCTGTTCCCAGGTTGGAGTGCAGTGGTGCAATCTCAGCTCTCTGCAACCTCCACCTCCCAAGTTCAAGTGATTCTTGTGATTCTTGTGCCTCAGCCTCCCGAGTAGCTGGGATTACAGGTGCATGCCACCACACCCAGCTAATTTTTATATTTTTAGTAGTCAGGGTTTCACCATGTTGGCCAGGCTGGTCTTGAACTGCTGACCTCAAGTGATTTGCCTTCCTTAGCCTCCCAAATTGGTGGGATTACAGGCATGTGCCACCATGCCTGGCCGATATAATACTTTTCTATCTTTTAAGAGCAAACAATAAATAATTTAAACTCATTTGCTTTTAGCAAAAGCAGTATTATTTGCTCTTAAAAGATAGAGAAAAATATTATATCTTTTCAGTTCTTTCCACATCATTCAGGTGATTATAAGAAGGTTTGGAAGAGCCTTTTGGTTGTTCCCCAATATCTTTTTTCTTTTTTTTAAATTATACTTTAAGTTCTGGGATACACATGCAGAACATGCAGGTTTGTTATATACGTATACATATGCCATGGTGGTTTGCTGCATCCATCAACCTGTCATCTACATTAGGTATTTCTCCTAATCCTATCCTTCCTCTAGCCCCCCCACCTCCTGACAGACCCTGGTGTGATGTTCCCCTCCCTGTGTCCATGTGTTCTCATATTCAATTCCCACTTATGAGTGAGAACATGCAGTGTTTGGTTCTCTGTTCTTGTGTTAGTTTGCTGAAAATGATGGTTTCCAGCCTCATCCATGTCTCTGCAAAGGACATGAACTCATAATTTTTTATGGATGCATAGTATTCCATGGTGGGTATGCGCCACATTTCCTTCATCCAGTCTATCATTGATGGGTATTTGGGTTGGTTCCAAGTCTTTGCTATTGTGAATAGTGCTGCAATAAACATATGTGTGCATGTGTCTTTACAGCAGAATGATTTATAATCCTTTGGGTATATACCCAGTAATGGGATTGCTAGATCAAATGGTATTTCTGGTTCTAGATCCTTGAGGAATTGCCACACTGTCTTCCATAATGTTTCAACTAATTTACACTCACACCAACAGTGTAAAAGTGTTACTATTTCTTCACATCCTCTTCAGCATGTACCGTTTCCTGATTTTTCAATGATCGCCATTCTAACTGGCATGAGATGATAGATATCTCACTATGGTTTTGAGTTTTATTTCTCTAATGGCCAGTGATGATGAGCTTTCTTTCACATTTTTTGGCCACATAAATGTCTTCTGTTCATACCCTTTGCCCACTTTTTGATTGGGTTTTTTTCCTTGTAAATTTGTTTAAGTTCCTTGTAGATTCTGCATATTAGCCCTTTGTCAGATGGATAGATTGCAAAAATGTTCTCTCTTTCTGTAGGTTACCTGTTCACTCTGATGATGGTTCCTTTTGCTGTGCAGAAGCTATTTAGTTTTTTTGTTGTTTTTTTTTTTTTTTTTTTTGAGACGGAGTTTCGCTCCTGTTACCCAGGCTGGAGTGCAATGGCGCGATCTCGGCTCACCGCATCCTCCGCCTCCTGGGTTCAGGCAGTTCTCCTGCCTCAGCCTCCTGAGTAGCTGGGATTACACGCACGCGCCACCATGCCCACCTAATTTTTTGTATTTTTAGTAGAGACGGGGTTTCACCGTGTTGACCAGGATGGTCTCGATCTCTCGACCTCGTGATCCACCCGCCTCGGCCTCCCAAAGTGCTGGGATTACAGGCTTGAGCCACCGCGCCCGGCGCTATTTAGTTTAATTAGATCTCATTTCTCAACTTTGGCTTTTGGTGTTTGCTTTTGGTGTTTTAGTCATGAAGTCTTTGCCCATGCCTATGTCCTGAATGGTATTACTCAGGTTTTCACGGTTTCACGTCTTATATTTAAGTCTTTAATCCATCTTGAACTGTTGCTGGGCCCGGTGGCTCATGCTTGTAATCCCAGCACTCTGGGAGGCCGAGGTCAGTGGATCACGAAGTCAGGAGTTCAAGACCAGTTTGCCAACATAGTGAAAACCCGTCTCTACTAAAAATGAAAAAAATTAGCTGGGTGTGAAGAATCACATGAACCAGTGAGCTGAGATTGCCCCATTGCACTCCAGCCCAGGTGACACTGTAAGACTTCATTTAAAAAAAAGAAAAAATCCATCCTGAGTTAATTTTTGTCTAAGGCATAAGGAAGGGGTCCAGTTTCAGTTTTCTGCATATGGCTAGCCAGTTTTCCCAAGGCCATTTGTTAAACAGGGAATCCTTTCCCCATTGCCTGCTTTTGTCAGGTTTGTCAAAGATCAGAAGATTGTAGATGTGTGGCATTATTTCTGAGGCCTCTGTTCTGTTGTATTGGTCTATACATCTGTTTTGGTACCAGTAACATGCTGTTTTGGTTATTATAGCCTTGTAGTATAGTTTGAAGTCAGGTAGCATAATGCCTCCAGCTTTATTCTTTTTGCTTAGGACTGTTTGGCTATATGGGCTCTTCTTTGGTTCCATACAAAACTTAAAGTAGTTTTTTCTAATTCTGTGAAGAAAGTCAATGGTAGCTTGATGAGGATAGCACTGAACCTATAAAGTACTTTGGGCAGTATGGTCATTTTCACAGTATTGATTCTATCCATAAGCATGGAATGTTTTTCCATTTGTTTGTGTCTTCTCTTATTTCCTTGAGCAGTGGTTTGTAGTTCTCCTTGAAGAGGTCCTTCACATCCCTTGTAAGTTGTATTCCTAGTTATTTTAGTCTCTTTGTAGCAATTGTAAATAGGAATTCACTCATGATTTGGCTCTCTGTTTGTCTAGTACTGGTGTATAAGAATGCTTGTGATTTTTCCAAATTGATTCTGTAACCTCAGACTTTGCTGAAGTTTCTTATCAGCTTAAGGAGATTTGGGGCTGAGATGACAGGGTTTTCTAAATATACAATCATGTCATCTACAAACAGAGACAATTTGACTTCCTCTCTTCCTATCTGAATACACTTTATTTCTTTCTCTTGCCTGATTGCCCTGGCCAGAACTTCCAATACTATGTTGAACAGGAGTGGTGAGAGAGAGCATCCTTGTATTGTGCTGGTTTTCAAAGGGAATGCTTCCAGCTTTTGCCCATTTCAGTATGATATTGGCTGTGGGTCTGTCATAAATAGCTCTTATTATTTTGAGATGCAATCCATCAATACCTAGTTTACTGACAGTTTTTTACCATGAAGGGGTGTTAAATTTTATCAAAAGCCCTTTCTGCATCTATTGAGATAATCATGAAGTTTTTGTCATTGGTTCTGTTTATGTGATGGATTACATTTGTCTTGCATATGTTGAACCAGCCTTGCATCCCAGGGAGGAAGACAACTTGATCATGGTGGATAAGCTTTTTGATGTACTGCTGGATTTGGTTTGCCAGTGTTTTATTGAGGATTTTCGTACCAATGTTCATCAGAGATATTGGCCTGAAGTTTTCTTTTTTGTTGTTGTTGTGTCTCTGCCAGGTTTTGGTATTAGGATGATGTTGGCCTCATAAAATGAGTTATGAAGGAGTCCCTCTTTTCCTATTGTTTGGAATGATTTCAGAAGAAACGATATCAGTTCCTCTTTGTACCTCTGGTAGAATTCGGCTGTGAATCTGCCTGGTCCTGGGCTTTTTTTGGTTGACAGGCTATTAATTACTGCCTCAATTTCAGAACTTGTTATCGGTCTATTCAGGGATTTGACTTCTTCCTGGATTAGTCTTGGGAAGGTGTATGTGTCCAGGAATTTATCCATTTCTTCTAGATTTTCTAGTTTATTTGCATAGAGGTGTTTGTAGCATTCTCTGATGCTATTTTCTATTTCTGTGGAATCGGTGGTGATCTCCCCTTTATCATTTTCTATTGTGTCTATGTAATTCTCTCTTTTCTTTATTAGTCTGGCTAGTGGTCTATTTTGTTAATCTTTTCAAAAAACCAGCTCCTGAATTCATTGATTTTTTGGAAGGGTTTTTTTGTGTGTCTGTCTCCAACAGTCTGTTCTCATCTTAGCTGACTATTTCTTGTCTTCTGCTAGCTTTTGAATTTGTTTGATCTTGCTTCTCTAGTTCTTTTAATTGTGATGTTAGGGTGTCAATTTTAGATCTCTCCCACTTTCTCCTGTGGACATTTAGTGCTATAAATTTCCCTCTAAAGACTATTTTAGCTGTGTCCCAGAGATTCTGGTACACTGTCTTTGTTCTCATTGGTTTCAAAGAACTTATTTATTTCTGCCTTAATTTCATCATTTACCCAGAAGTCATTCAGGGGCAGGCTGTTCAGTTTCCATGTCATTGTACAGTTCTGAGTGAGTTTCTTAATCCTGAGTTCGAATTTGATTGCACTGTGGTCTGAGAGACTGTTATGATTTCTGTTCTTCTGCATGTGCTGAGGAATAGTTTACTTCCAATTATGCGGTCAATTTTAGAGTAAGTGTGAACTGGTGCTGAGAAGAATGTATAGTCTGTTGATTTGGGGTTTAGAGTTCTGTAGATGTCTATTAGGCCTGCTTGGTCCAAAGCTGAGTTCAAGTCCTGAATATCCTTGTTAATTTTCTGTCTTGTTGATTTGTCTAATATTGACAGTGGGGTGTTAAAATCTTCCACTATTATTGTGTCGGAGTGTAAGTCTCTGTAGATCTCTAAGAACTTGCTTTATGAATCTGGGTGCTTCTGTACTGGGTTCATATATATTTAGGGTAGTTAGATCTTCTTGTTGCATTAATCCCTTTACCATTATGTAATTGCCCTTCTTTGTCTTTTTTGATCTTTGTTGGTTTAAAGTCTGTTTTATCAGAGACTAGGATTGCAAACCCAGCTATTTTTGTTTTCTATTTGCTTGGTAAATCTTCCTCCATCCCTTTATTTTGAGCCTATATGTCTCTTTGCAGGTGAGATGGGTTTCCTGAATACAGCACACCAATGGGTCCTGATTCTATCAAATTTTTCAGTCTGTGTCTTTTAAATTTGTTTTTAAATTTGACACCTGAGGGAATCTCCTGGTCTGCATTTAGTCCACTTACATTTAAGGTTAATATTGTTATGTGTGAAGCTGATCCTGTCATTATGATTCTAGCTGGTTATTTGGCCTGTTAGTTGATGCAGTTTCTTCATAGTGTTGATGGTCTTTACAATTGGTATGTTTTCCCAATGGCTGGAACTGGTTTTCCCTTTCCATATTTAGTGCTTCCTTCAGGAGTTCTTTTAAGTCAAGCCTCTCAGCATTTGCTTGATGTAAAGGATTTTCTTTCTCTTTTGCTTATGAAGCTTAGTTTGGCTGGATATGAAATTCTGGGTTGAAAATTCTTTAAGAATGTTGAATATGGGCTCCCATTCTCTTCTGGCTTATAGGGTTTCTGCAGAGAGATCCACTGCTGGTCTGATGGGCATCACTTTGTGGGTAAGCCAATCTTTCTCTCTGGCTGCCCTTAACATTCTTTCCTTCATTTCAACCTTGGTGAATCTGACAATTATGTATCTTGGGGTTGTTCTTCTTGAGGAGTATCTTTGTGATCTTCTCTGTATTTCCTGAATTTGAATGTTGGCCTATCTTGCTAGGCTGGGGAAGTTCTCCTGGATAATATCCTGAAGAGTGTTTTTCAACTTGGTTCCAATCTCCCTGTCGCTTTTGAGTGACTTTTAGTCTTTTCACATAGTCTCATGTTTCTTGGAGGCTCTGTTTGTTCCTTCTCATTCTTTTTTCTCTAATCTTGTCTTTATGCTTTATTTCATTAAGTTGATCTTCAATCTCTGATATCCTTTCTTCCACTTGAACAATTTGTCTATTGATACTTGTGTATGCTTCACGAAGTTCTCATGCTGTGTTTTTCAGCTCCATCAGGTCATTTGTGTTCTTCTCTAAACTGGTTATTCTAGATAGCAATTCCTCTAACCTGTTTTCAAAGCTCTTAGCTTCCTTGCATTCGGTTAGAACATGTTCCTTTATCTCAGAGGAGTTTGTTATTACCCACCTTCTGAGTCCTACTTCTGTCAATTCATCAAAATCATTCTCCGTCCAGTTTTGTTCCCTTGCTGGTGAGCTGTGATCCTATGGAGAAGAGGTATTTCGGTTTTTGGAATTTTCAGCCTTTTTGCACTGTTTTTTCCTCATCTTCATGGATTTATCTACCTTTGGTCTTTGATGCTGGTGACCTTCAGTTGGGGTTTTAGTGTGAATGTCCTTTTTGTTGATGTTGATGCTATTCCTTTCTCTTTATTAGTTTTCCTTCTAACAGTCAGGCTCCTCTGCTGCAGACTAATAAACAGAAAACTAATAAACTCTGGTGGAGTTTGCTGGAGGTTCACTTCAGAACCTATTCGTCTGGGTGTCACCAACAGAGGCTGCAGAACAGTAAAGATTGCTACCTGTTCCTTCCTCTGGAAGCTTCATTCCAGAGGGGCACCTGCCAGATGTCAGCTGGAGCTCTCCTGTATGAGATGTCTGTTGACCCCTGCTGAGAGGTGTCTCCCAGTCAGGAGGCATAGGGGTCAGAGACCCACTTGCGGAGGCAGTCTGTCCTTTAGCAGAGCTTGAGCACTGTGCTGGGAGATCCACTGCTGTCTTCAGAGGTGGCAGGCAGGAATGTTTAAATCCACTGAAGCTGTACCCACAGCTGCCCTTTCCCTCAGGTGCTCTGTATCAGGGAGACGGGAGTTTTATCTATAAGCCCCTGACTAGGGCTGTTCCCTTTCTTTCAGAGATGCCCTGCCTAGAGAGGAGGAATCTAGAGAGGCAGTCTGGCTACAGCAGCTTTGCCGAGCTGTGGTGGGCTCTGTGCAGTTCAAAATTCCTGGCAGCTTTGTTTACACTGCAAGAGGAAAACCACTTACTCAACCCTCACTAATGGAAGATGAGCCTCTCCCCACCAAGCTTGAGCTTCCCAGGTCAACTTCAGACTGCTGTGCTGGACACAAGAATTTCAAGCCAGTGGATCATAGCTTGCTGAGCTCCATGGGGGTGGGATCCCCTAAGCTAGACCACTTGGCTCCCTGGCTTCAGCCCCCTTTCCAGGGCAGTGAAAGGTTCTGCCTTACTGGTCTTCCAGGTGCTACTGGGATATGAAAAAACTCCAGCAGCTAGCTTGGTGTCTGCCCCAATAGCTGTCCTGTTTTGTGCTTGAAACCCAGGGCCCTGGTGGCATAGGCATCTGAGGGAATCTCCCTGTCTGCAGGCTATGAAGCCCATGGAAAAAGCATAGTATTGGGGCTTGAATGTACTATTCCTCACAGCACAGTCCCTCACAGCATAGTCCCTCATGGCTTCCCTTGGCTAGGGGAGGGAGTTCCCCAACCCCTTGCACTTCTCAGGTGAGGTGACGCCCCACCCTGCTTCAGCTTCCCTCCGTGGGCTGCACCCACTGTCTAACCAGTCCCAATGAGATAAGCTGGGTATCTCAGTTGGAAATGCAGAAATCACCCGCCTTCTGCATTAATCTCACTGGGAGCTACAGACTGGAGCTATTCCTATTCAGTCATCTTGCCGTGCTTTCCCGCCCCAGTATCTTTCTCAAATTCTTCCTATTAGAGTCATTACATGTAAACCAGGCATTATTCACTGAGAGTTTATGTCCTCACTCCTTGAAGTGAGATATGGCCATGTGACTTAAGTTCTAGTCAACAGAAATCAAGTAATATTAGAGTGTACAACTTTTGGGACGTGTCTAAAAAACTGCAGGGTGAAGATGATACCTTTCTCTTCCTGTTTCCTTTTCTCCAAAGGCTGGAATACAGGGGGGATAATAGATTTTGGATTGTTAAACACAGGTTGCTTGATGTAGAAGATGGAAACACAAGAAAGAATGAGCCTAGGCCAGTGCTGGTGGTTCACGCCTGTAATCCCAACACTTTGGAAAGCTGAGGTAAAAGGATTGCTTGAGCTCAGGAGTTTGAGACCAGCCTAGGCAACATGGTGAAACGTCGACTCTACCAAAAAATGCCAAAAAAATTAGCCAGGCACAGTGGCATATGCTTGTGATCCCAGCTACTTGGGAGGCTTAAGTAGGAGAATCACTTGAGCACAGGAGGCTATAGTTACAGTGAGCTGAGATTATAGCACTGCACTCTAGCCTGGGTGACAGGGCAAGACCCTGTCTCAAAAAAAAAAAAAAAAGAATGAGCAAGCCTAGATCCCTCACGGTCATCTCAGCCCGGTCTGCCTATGAGAAAGAATTAAACTTTGTTCCTGTTTTAGCCACTGTTATTTTGCCTTTTGGTCACTCATCCTAATATTTAAAATTAAAAAACTAAAAACAGGTTCTTTGTAACTATTTCTGTTGTGTACTAATGATCAATCGAGTCAATAATATAAAGAGCTCTTTTAAAAAATATGCTCAAACCACAATCTAATCCAAATATAAACAGACCATAAAACCATATGTAAATGTAGGGGCCAACAGTGTAAGAATATCAAACCTAGTAACGAACACTAAAATTCAGAACAGTCAAGCTGAGTGTAACAGCACTAATTCTGTCAGATGAAGGAATGATTACCTTACCTGATAGTGAATTCCAGCAGCTCCTGGGCTCCCTGAGGGTCCAGGTGCTGAAGACTATACACTCTTTCAAGGCTCTGCTGCAGAAACTGCTGGGAAGGATCCTCTTGAGATATGATGCTGGGAGAAACAGCTGATGACACTAGTTTTCTACCTGGTAACTAAGCAAACACAGTGGGATTATGGAGCCATTAAGTTTGGTGGCTCAGTGTTTGGTAACACACACACATAAAAGCACATCAAAAATGTGAGCCAAACAAAACAAAGGGAAAAATGGCTAGGAGGTTCTATAAATAACCTTTCTCCCCTTCCTCAGCTACATTGGGAGTTAAAGAGAAAGAGAGAAAATGCAAACGTAATCTACCCAATACAGCCACAGCTACCAGGAGAAAAAGAAAACAGAATGGGATAGTATTTTCTATTGCTAACTGAAAATAAATGGGCCAACCATAGGAATGAGACTAAAAATTAATCTGTCATTAATCTTTAAAACATTCTCTTATCTTTCATTTGAGGAAGGGTAATGATTTATTCCCAAATAAGTTTAGCATACAATTTTTTTCATGAGAATAATTTATAATTTAATTTTTGACCTAGCCCTTCAGATATACTTATTCTTACTGTTAAAAGTGGTTTATCTTTTAAGACAAATGGGAAGGAGAGAGCAAAGAGTATTTCACTTTTCATTTTGTATCTACTTTTTTTTTGAGACGGAGTCTCACTTTGTCACCCAGGCTGGAGTGCAGTGGCGCAATCTCGGCTCACTGCAACCACTTCCTCCCTGGTTTAAGCAATTCTCCTGCCTCAATCTCCCGAGCAGCTGGGACTGCAGGTGCCCGCCACCATGCCTGGGTAACTTTTGTATTTTTAGTAGAAACGAGATTTCACAATGTTGGATAGGCTGGTCACGAACTCCTGACCTCAGGTGATCCGCCCACCTTGGCCTCCCAAAGTGCGGGGATTATGGGCGTAAGCCACTGCACCCGGCCTCATTTTGTATCTGCTATAAAGTTTAAATTTTCTAACTATATATATTCCTCTAAGTAAACACATATTACTCTAAATAAAGTCATTTGGAGTCACCCAAGCAAGGATGAGTTAATACAAATAGAGAGATTAGAAAATCTCTCTATTTGTAGCATTCACTCAGTGTTTGTGATTGTTGTTATGATCCCTTTTTAAATTTTCTTCTATACATCTCTAGGTTCTAAAAATAGTAACGGTTTTGTTTTTAAAAAACTAAACACTTGTTGAGAATCATGGCTTTATGTAATTGTTAAAATATAACAATTTAAATTCTTGATCTAAAATATAACATTCCAGATTCCTTTCTCCTTGCCTAGTATCAGTAACCAGGGACAGTAAAAAAGTGAATCGTCTTAAAAGGTAAAGGACACAAAAGCAAAAGTATGAAACAATGGCAGAGAGCCCAAGAGAGAAAGAGAATGAACAAACAAGTTTTCAGAGAATATATGAATTGCTGTCCACTACTTAAAAGAATAATGAAAAATAAAAAATAATGAAAAAGCATGAAAAATAAAAAGCCAAAAACAAGCTGCATAATGTGGTATGTATACCCAGCTATTTGGGAGGCTGAGGCACAAGGATGGCTTAGGTCCATGATTTGAGACAAGCCTGGGCAAAATAGTGAGACCCCCATCTTAAGGGAAAACAAGAGTAAAAACACCCCCTATCCCATGCAAAACAAAAACAAGGACAACTGATGTTTTCAACATACCCTCAAGGCAGGAACAAGATGAGAAAGACTGTCTCGGAGATAGGCATAGTGCCTGAAGGTGTGGTCCGAGAACAATGCTGGCATTGTTGGACAGGTTTTAGCAGCATTGAAAATAAGTACCAAAACTGCAATATCTGATAGATCAGTGGGTTAAGTAAACTTGGAAGTATAAAAGGTTGCCCAGAATCTGGTATTCTCACTTTCAACCTCTAAAATCTCCATCAAGAGACTATGATTTTCTAATAATCAAAGAAATGCAAATATAAACAACGAAATACATTTCCCTACCCAACACAACCCCCAATTACCAAAGGTTTTTAAAAATGCCAGAATGCTGCCAAGAATACAAAAAAATAGAAACAATTTTGCCTATGAAGTAGGCAACTATATTGCCTATCAAAGTACATACTGGCCGAATGCGGTGCCTCATACCTGTAATCCCAGCACTTTGGGAGGCTGAGGTGGGCAGATCACCTGAGGTCAGGAGTTCAAGACCAGCCTGGTCAACATGGTGAAACCCCGTCTCTACTAAAAATACAAAAATTAGCCAGGTATGATGACAGGCGCCTATAATCCCAGCTACATGGGAGGCTGAGGCAGAATCATTTGAACCTGAGGCAGAGTTTACAGTGGGCTGGGATGGTGCCACTTCACTCTAGCCCAAGCAACAGAGCCAGACTCCATTTCAAATATATATATATACATATCAGCACAATCATTTTGGAAAATTTGGTACCAGACAGTAAGAGTCTTACACATGCTGAGTAATTCCACATCACAAAATCTAAGTAAACAGCCTAATATCAAAGAATCATTAGCAGTTACAGTAGCCCCCCTTATCCTTGGGGGGAAATGGTCCAAGACCCCAAATGGATGCCTGAAACTGCAGACAGTACTGAATCCGACAGCCATCAATTGGAACATGATGGCAGGTTTCTATTCCAGTCTTCCACCTACATATTTAATGCCTTTTCCATCTTAACTAAGAACTTATCAAGCATTGTGGGCATAACTTTTGCAGTTTGAGGTGCAACAGTAAAACAAGCAAAAAATTTATTTTCCTTGTTGACAATTTCACAGATAGAAAATTTGTCTTATCATATGTAAATCTTAACAATCTCAACATACAATTTTCTTATTAACTCAAGAACTTTCATTTTTTCACTTCAAGGAAGATCTTCATGGCTTTTTCATTGGCATATCTGAATTACCAGCATCACTACTATTGCACTTTGGGGCCATTACAAAATCAAATCTGATAGCCGAGACAGCCACAGAGTGACTAATGGACAGTTAGCATATGCAGTATAAGTTCAATGGACAAGGAGATGATTCACATCCTGAGTGGGATGGAAAAGGATGCTGTTCAATTTCATTACACTTCTCAGAATGGCATGCAATTTGGAGCTTATTAATTGCTTACTTCGGGAATTTTCCATTTATTATTTTCAGGCCACAGTTGACTGCAAGTAACTAAAACTGCAGAAAGTGAACAGCAGGTAAGGGGGGACTATTGCAATCAGAAATAACCTAAATGTCCAAAAACAGGAGAATGATTTTATATATATATATATATATATATATATATACACACACACACACACATATATCTTTATACATACATAATTTTTAATGATTATATATTATGCCATTATGTAGGTAAAACACAGCTGTATAATCATTAAAAATTGTTATTTATAAGCTGGATGTGGAAGCTGATGTCTATAATCCCAGCATCTTTGAGAGGCTGGGGCAGGAGGATCGTTTGAATCCAGGAGTTCAAGACCAGCCTGGGCAATAAAGTGGGAACTCATCTCTACAAAAAAATTAGCTGGGTGTCGTGGCTCATGCCTGTAGTCCCAACTACTTGGGGGGCTGAGGAGGGAGGATAACTTGAGCTCAGAAGGTCAAGACTACAGTAAGCAATGATGATTGCACCACTGCACTCCAGCATGAATGACAGAGACTTTGTCACCAAAAAATATATATACATATATATATATGAAATTTATAATTTTGTACCATATTTTTTCTTTTTCTTTAATAGATTTTGGTTACATGAATATCATTTTTCATAGTAAGCGAAAAGAACAGGTTCTAAAATACACAGAAGATATGATAGCAACTATTATCCAAAAGTTGTCAATGAAATGTATTATATTAAAAAATAAAAGCAACAAAATTCCAACTCAAGATTTTTTTTTAAAAGGAGAAGAAAATACTCCAAAATATTAACACTAGGTTAATGTTAAATATGAAATTTCTTCTATGTTTTTGGATTTTCTTTCTATATATAATAATTTTATACTGAAAGGAAAATCAGAAATTAAAAGAAACATGTCTTCCAACAATCTTCCATGCTTCCCTATGGCAGTGCCTTTTATCTGTCTACCCAGCAACCATCCTTCCCTTTTTCTTTAGCAACAGAATACAAATTTTATTCTGGAGATCCTCTGATTTCCTGCCTAGAACCTGGACATGATGATTGGAGCACTAACAACAATCTTGGACAACTAACAATGGCAGAACAGAAAAACAGAAGGAGCTTAGATCACCGAGAATAATATGGAGCTGTCACACCAGCTTGCTTACCTCTAGACTACTCTTACATTGGAGAAAAGTTAAAATCTTAATTTTCCTAAGGTAAATGTGGGAGCAAGCTCTGACAGCCAAAAGTAAGTAGCAAATAAAACAATCCTCCAACTATCCCAAAAAATATCTTAACAAAATAGGCTTCCAAGAATGTTTTAATTTTTGTTTTCAATGTAAAGGGCCTTCAGATTTCAGAGCATTTCAATATGTCCTCTGAGTTAGTAGTAAGACCTACCCTACAAGCACATCTCTGATGGGCTGAATTTCAAATAGCTAGACTATACCATTAGAGGTAAGATCAGAATGTGTCTTTCTTAAACGCAAATGTGAAGTCTGGCATTGCTTAGTATATCAATTACACAGATCTTTAAATTCAAAAATTCCCCAAAAGCCCTATAAAAATAAACAAACAGAATTAAGGGAGGTTAAGGGAGAGGAAGGATGGTTAAAGGGAGAGACTTGTTAAAGCTTGCAAAATTACAGTGAGACGGGAGGCCTAAGTTCTAGGCTCTATAGCACTGTAGGATGACTACAGTTAGCAATAATAAATAGTTTCAAAGAGCTAGACAGAGGATACTGAATGTTTCCAATACAAAGAAACGATAAATGTTTGAGAGGATGGATATGCTAACTACCCTGATCTGAACAGTATACCTATGTATCAAAATATCAATATGTAACCCATAACCCATAAATATGTACAATTATGTGTCAATTAAAAAAATAAAATAATTCAAATTTTAAAAGGAGTATTAAGGGAGACTATAATGGTCACCTGACTACAATAGCCAGTTACATGGCTGATCTCTGTGTTTCAATAACTACTCTTAAACTTCACCAAGGATCTGCCCACAGAGCAAAAAGAACCCTAGGAGAGTGTGGATGCACTGATGTAAATGTATCCCCATTACTGGAAAACAATCCAATCGCATGGCATGCTGTACAGGCTATCAAAAACCCACTGAACTTGTTTCAGAGGCAAAGTAGTCATGGAGCCTAGCTCAGCCATCACCTCTCTCAGGATAAAGATCGAACTAAACATTGTACAAGACATTAGGAAGAGTGCACAGGCTTTAAAACCACAGATTTTTTTTTTCTGGCTTGGAATCCCAAATCTGATGCTTAGAGTTACTTAACACTCTGAGCCTCAGTTTCCTCATCTGTAAACTGAGAATAATACCACCTTCCAGAGTTGTTTGGAAGATGAGAGAGAAATTGCACAATGCACTTATAGTTGGCCCTCCATCTCTGGGTTTTCCAACCATGAATTCAACACATTGCAGATAGAAAATATTTTTTTTTAAATGCTTGCAACTGTACAGAATATGTACAGGCTTTTTTTGGTCATTATTCCCTGAATAATGCAACAACTATTTACACAGCATTTACAATGTGTTAGGCATCATAAGTAATCTAGAGATAACTTAAAGTATATGGGAGGATGTGAGAAAGTTATATTCCATACACCATTTTATATGAGGCATTTAAACATCCATGCATTTTGGTATCTAAGAGAGGTCCTGGAACTAATTCCCAACGGATATAAAGAGATGACTATAAGCAGTATGTGAAATAGTAGGTGCTAAATAAATGTCGAAAAGAAAACTCAGACCAAGGCTGGACACGGTGGCTCATGCCTGTAATTCCAGGACTTTGGGAGGTCAAGGCAGGCAGATCACCTGAGGTTAGGAGTTTGATACCAGCCTGGCCAAAATGGTGATACCCTGTCTCTACTAAAAATACAAAAATTAGCCAGGCCGAGTAGCAGGTGCCTGTAATCCCAGCTACTCAGGAGGCTGAGGTAGGAGAAATGCTTGAACCTGGGAGGCAGAGGTTGCAGTGAGCCGAGATCGGGCCATTGCACTCTAGCCTAAGCAACAGAGTAAGACTGTCTCCAAAAAAAAAAAGAAAAGAAAACTCACACCACCCCAGCTACACTGCAGAAGGAGATGCCAAAGCTGTCTGTCAACACATCGGGGCCCACCCTAAGCACAGAGGATACAAGCTGGATCATCCATGTCTGGTTCAGCTGTGTCAAAAAATGGGTGGGTGCTCAGAAGCTCTGGCACCAAGGGGAGCACCAGGGTTGGATGCCGACTTCCCAGAAACTTCAAGCACCTGAAACAAACAAATAAGAATGCACATCAAATTACAACAAATTAGTAAGTCCTATGAAAGTACTAGGAACTGGAATCAGAAAACCTGAACTAGAAATGTAAATTTTTGATCATATACTTTAGCTAACTCTATGACTTCAGATATGTCACCCAATTATTCTGGAACTCAGTTAATTCATCTTAAAAGTTTGGTTATTAGGCCGGGCATGGTAGTTCACGCCTGTAATCCCAGCAATTTGGGAGGTCAAGGTGGGTGGATCACGAGGTCAAAAGATCGAGACAATCCTGGCCAACATGGTGAAACCCCGTCTCTACTAAAAAATACAAAAATTAGCTGGGTGTGGTGGCGCACACCTGTAGTCCCAGCTATTCGGGGAGGCTGAGGCAGGAGAATTTCTTGAACCTGGGAGGCGAGGTTGCAGTGAGCCAAGATCGCACCACTGCACTCCAGCCTGGTACCTGGTGACAGAGCAAGACTCCGTCTCAAAAAAAAAAAAAAAAAAAAAAAAACTGGTTATTATAAAGATAAAAGAACTGGAAGGCCAGGCACCTGTAATCCTAGCTAACTGGGAGGCTGAGGCAGCAGAATTGCTTGAACCAGGAGTCAGAAATTGCAGTAAGCCAAGATGGTGTCACTGCACTCCAGCCTGGAAACAGAGTGAGACTCTGTCTCAAAAAAAAAAAAAAAAAAGAACTGGTTATTTAACCAACAGCCATTTTCCCCCATCTTTCTTCCTGAGAGAGCCCTGATTTTACTCAGGTATCAGGCAGGCAGCAAAGTGCTCAGAAAAGGCAAATCCAGTGCATCAGCTGAACCACTATTGGTCTAAACCCATAAAGGCAATTCCATTCCCATTTTCCAGTGACTGGTTTGCTGGTAGGCAAGTAAGCCAATTCTAGTAAATGGAGCATGAAAGTATGTTGGCTGGTGAGCTTCTCAGGGATGGTTTTGCAAATCAAAAGAGCAATGCATGAAAGGGAATGACCCTTCCTTTCTGTCCTGAGATACTATCTTATGAGGCAGCCATCTTACAACTATGAGAAGCCAAGGGAACTGCAGAGAAACCAAAAAGGGCCCTGATAACCTGCTGAATGACCAATCCTGAAACCAATCTTCTGATTTATTTTTATGAAAAAAACTTAGACCAATTGGGTAAGATATTTTTAATCAGACTGTCTTTTTTACTTGTGGGCAAAAGCATTCTAATTGATATCTTGGGTGAAGTTCTGAAATCAGAGATCTGTCTGAAACTGAGTAGCCTTAGGCAAGTAAATTTTTTCATCTACAAAATGAGATTAAAAGTCATTACTTCAGGCAGGACAAGGTGGCTCACGCCTATAATCCCAGCACTTTGGGAGACCAAGGCAGGCAGATCACAGGATCAACAGACCATCCTGGCCAATACAGTGAAACCCCATCTCTACTAAAAATGCAAAAATTAGCTGGATGTGCTGGTGTGCGCCTGTAGTCCCAGCTACTCAGAAGGCTGAGGCAGGAGAATCTCTTGAACCCAAGAGAAGAAAGTTGTAGTGAGCCAAGATAGTGCCACTGCACTCCAGCCAGGAGACAGAGCCAGACTGTCTCAAAAAAAAAAAAAAAAAAAAAAACCACACAAAGTCATTACTTCAGACTTGCTACAACCATTAAATGAGATAACCAACATAAAGTACTTAGCAAAGTGTCTGTCATATAGTAAGAACTCAATGTTAGCTATTATAACTACATAAGGGTCCTTTATAAACTATAAGGAACTAATACAAGCAAAGTAATTATATATTTTTATTATTTTTTATTTATTATTATTTTTTTTGGAGACAGAATTTTGCTTTGTTGCCCAGGCTGGAATGCAATAATATCATCTCAGCTCACTGCAACCTCTGCCTCCCAGGTTCAAGTGATTCTCCTACCTAGGCCTCCTGAGTGGCTGGGATCATAGGCCTGTGCCACCACACCCAGCAGAGTTTTGCATTTATAGTAGAGATGAGATTTTACCATGTTGGCCAGGCTGGTCTTGAACTTGTGACCACAGGCAATCCACCTGCCCCAGCCTCCCAAAGTGCTAGGATTACAGGCATGAGCCACTGCGCCCGATCTTATTATTTTTTATTTGTTAAGTTCTGGTTTAGAAGGTGTACTTTGGGAGGCCAAGGCGGGTGGATCACTTGAGGTCAAGAGTTCGAAACCAGCCTGGCTAACATGGTAAACCCTCATCTCTACTAAAAATACAAAAATTAGCTGGGGATGGTGGCAGGCGCCTATAATCCCAGCTACTCAGGATTCTCCTACTGAAGCAGGAGAATCACTTGAACCCAGGAAGCGGAGGTTGCAGTGAGCTGAGATCACACCCACTGCACTCCAGCCTGGGCAACAGAGCAAGACTCTGCCTTTAAAAAAAAAAAAACAAAAAACAAAAAAAGTCACAGAACCTATTTCCTTCTCTGAAGAATTTAAAAAAAAAAGAGGGGAACTAAATTGAAACCATACATATCTTAATTCTGTCCTCGTGGAGTTTATAATTCAGCTGAGGCAAAAATGACCAGCACTACAAGGTATGAACTATCAAACAAATGACATTCTACTTCTTCATGTCAAAGGTAGAAGAGATCAATATGATCAGAGAAATATTCACATAGGGGGATCCAAGATGGCCGATTAGGAGCAGCTCAGGATTGCAGCTCCCAGTGAGAGCGTGTAGAGTGAATGGACATCACATTTCCAAACGGATTTTTATTGCCCAAAGACCAGGAGATTCCCAGGTGGAGGAGCCCCACGGGTCGCCAGTGTGGCTGTTTTGGCCGGGGCGGCAGGTCTCCGCACAAAATACAAAGGTCTGGTGCCTTTTATTTGGTGATTGGAGCGCCTGGGAGACAGAGTTGCCCATTCAACTGATAAAAAGGGGACTGAAACAGGGAGCCAGGCCAGGAGATTCCCAGGCAAAAAAGCACCATGAATCTCCGCGCCACTGTTTCAGCCGGTGTTGTGGGTCGCTGCATGGGAAATCACAAAGATCCCAGTGACTATTCAACAGATGACTAAAACGCCTGGGAGACACAGTCGCCCATTCAACCAATAGAAAGGGGACTGAAACAGGGAGCCAGGCCAGAAGATTCCCAGGAAAAAAAGCGCCACAAGCCCCCAGAGTGACTGTTTCAGCTGGCTCAGTGGGTCTCTGCACAAAATCTCACACAAATCCGGGTGCCTATTCAACTGGTGACTGGAAGGCCTGGGAGACAGAGTCGCCCATTCAACTGAAAAAAAAGGGGACTGAAACAGGGAGCCAGGCCAGGAGATTCCCCGGCAAAAAAGCGCCACGAGTCTCCAGCAGCTGTTTCGGCCGGCGCAACAGGTCTACGAACAAGAAATCACACAAATCTGGGTGCTATTTCAACTGGTGACTGGGATGCCTGGGAGACAGAAACACCAATTCTACTGAAAAAAAAAAAAAAAAAAAGGGGGGGTCTGAGACACGGAGCCAGGTAATCAGGCTCAGCCGTTCCCACCCCCACAAAAAACAGTAATCTGAAATGCTCTGGATTGAGAGTTTCAAAGCAAAAACAGCTGAACCCGGAACAGTCCAACTCTATAGGGGAGGGGCGTCTGCCATTAGTGAGGCAGTCCACCACTACCGAGGTAGTCCACCATTGATGAGGCAGTCCACCATTACAGAGAGAGTCTGCTATTACAGAGGTGGGCTGCCATTACCAAGGCAGTTCTAACTATAACGCTATAAACAGGACTGCAGGGAACTTCACAGGGCAGCTAGGCAGAGCACACAGCAGCTTAGCAAAGCCTCGGCAGGCAGACTGTGACTAGGCTGCCTCCTCGATCGGCAGGGCAGCACTGAAAAAAAAGACAGCAGCACAATAGAAACTTATAAATAAAGCCCTATCTCCCTGTGACAGAGCACCTCAGAAAAAAAAAAAAAAAAAAAAAAAAAGGTGTCTATGAGTTCTGTTGCAGCAGACTTAAACATACCTGCCCAGCAGCTCAGAATGGAACAATGGAGCTCACAGCTGGGCACCTGAGTTCCTATAAAGGACAGAGTGTCTCCTCAAGCAGCTCCCTGACCCTAGTATACCCAAAGAGTCACCATATAAAGGAGAGCTCAGACTGACATCTGGCAAGTATACTTCTGGGACAAAGATAGCAGAAGAAGAAACTGGGAGCAACCCTTACTGTTCTGCAGCCACTGCATGTGATCCCCAGGCAAGCAGGGCCTGGAGTGCACCTCAGCAGTCCTACAGCAGAGGGGCCAGACTGTTAGAAGGAAAACTAAGAAACAGAAAGAAAGAACTTAATCATCAACAAACTGGACCAGCCAATATCATACTGAATGGGCAAAAATTGGAAGCATTCACTTTGAAATCTGGCACTAGGCAAGGATGCCCTCTCTAACCACTCCTATTCAATATAGTATTGGAAGTTCTAGCGAGAGCAATCAGGCAAGAAAAAGAAATAAAGCGTATTGAATTAGGAAAGGAAGAAGTCAAATTGTCACTATTTGCAGATGACATGATTGTATATTTAGAAGATCCCATTGTCTCAGCCCAAAATCTCCTGAAACTGATAAGCAACTTCAGCAAAGTCTCAGGATACAAAATCAACATGCAAAAATCACAAGCATTACTATACACCAATAGAAGACTTAAAGAGAGCCAAATCAAGAACAAACTGCCTTTCATAATTGCTACAAAAAGAATAAAATACCTAGGAATACAACTAACAAAGAATGTAAAGGACCACTTCAAGGAGAACTACAAACCACTGCTCAACGAAATAAGAGAGGACACAAACAGATGGAGAAACATTCCACGCTCATGGTTAGGAAGAATCAATATTGTGAAAATGGCCATACTGCCCAAAGTAATTTACAGATTCAATGCTATCCCCATCAAACTACCAATGACCTTCTTCACAGAACTGGAAAAAAACCAACTTATACTTCATATGGAACCAAAGGAGAGCCTGCATAGTCAAGTCAATTCTAAGCAAAAAGAACAAAGCTGGAGGCATCACACTATCTGACTTCAAATTATACTACAAGGCTACAGTAATCAAAACAGCATGGTACTGGTACCAAAACAGAGATATAGACCAATGGAACAGAACAGAGGCCTCAGAGGCAATGCCACACATCTATAACCATCTGATCTTTGAAAACCTGACAAAAACAAGCAATGGGGAAAGGATTCCCTGTTTAATAATGGTGTTGGGAAAACTGGCTAGCCATGTGCAGAAAGCAGAAACTGGACCCCTTCCTGACACTTTACACTAAAATTAACTCCAGATGGATTAAAGACTTAAACATAAGGCCTAACATCATAAAAACCCTAGATATAGGCAGAACCATTCAGGACATAGGCGTAGGCAAAGACTTCATGACCAAAACACCAAAAGCATTGGCAACAAAAGTCAAAATAGACAAATGGGACCTAATCGAACTCCACAGCTTCTGCACAGCAAAAGAAACAGTCATTAGAGTGAATCGGCAACCAACAGAATGGGAAAAAATTTTTGCAGTCACCCATCTGACAAAGGGCTGATATCCAGAATCTACAAAGAACTAAAACAGATCTACAAGAGAAAAACAAGCCCATTCAAAAGTGGGCGAAGGATATGAACAGACACTTTACAAAAGAAGACATATATGAGGCCAACAAACATGAAAAAATGCTCATCATCACTGGTCATTAGAGAAATGCAAATCAAAACGACACTGAGATACCATCTCATGCCAGTTAGAATGGCAATCATTAAAAAATCTGTAGACCACAGATGCTGGAGAAAATGTGGAGAAATAGGAAAACTTTTTGTTTGTTTGTTTTCTTGAAATAGGAACACTTTTACACTGTCGGTGGGAGTGTAAATTAGTTCAACCTTTGTGGAAGACAGTGTGGTGATTCCTCAAGGACCTAGAAATAGAAATTCCATTTGACCCAGCAATCCCAATACTGGATATATACATACCCAAAGGATTATAAATTGTTCTTTTATAAGGACAATTGCACATGAATGTTCACTGCAGCACTGTTTACAATAGCAAAGACTTGGAACCAACCCAAATGCCCATCGACAATAGACTGGACAGGGAAAATGTGGCATATATACACCATGGAATACTATGCAGCCATAAAAAACGATGAGTTCGTGTCCTTTGTAGGGACATGGATGAACCTGGAAACCATCATTCTCAGCAAACTGACACAAGAAGAGAAAATCAAACACCGCCGTGTTCTTACTCATAGGTGGGTGTTGAACAATGAAAACACATGGACGCAGGGAGGGGAGTATCACACACTGGGGTCTGTTGGGGGGAAACGGGAGGGACAGTGAGGGGTGAGGAGTTGGGGAGGGATAACATGGGAAGAAATGCCAGATACAGTTGATGAGGAGGAAGGCAGCAAACCACACTGCCATGTGTGTAACTATGCAACAATCTTGCATGTTCTTCACATGTACCACAAAACCTAAAATGCAATAAATAAATAAATAATAAAAGAAATAAAAAAGAAATATTCACATAGCAGATGGTCACATAGGAGATTTCACCAGGGATTAGAGAACAGGTAGATCAGCAAAATAGAAAATAAACACTGAAAAATTCATGAGTATATGGGGTATGAAAGTCATCTAATCTAAAGCATGTGATCTTCTTGAGCAAATATGCTTTTCCCAGTCTGATGTTTTTCCTTCTAGGTGGAAAGAACTTGTTTCATTTATTTTCAGGCCGCTCTAAGCACTCTACTAAGTATACCTCAGGGCACACTGCAAAGAAGTAATTTTAGCTTCCAGGTGCCAGTCATTTATTTTGATCTTACTCTATTCATAACTTAGATGAGCACCACAAGTACTATTTTTTTTTTTTTTTTTTGAGACGGAGTTTCGCTCTTGTTACCCAGGCTGGAGTGCAATGGCGCGATCTCGGCTCACCGCAACCTCCGCCTCCTGGGCTCAGGCAATTCTCCTGCCTCAGCCTCCTGAGTAGCTGAGATTATAGGCACACGCCACCATGCCCAGCTAATTTTTTATATTTTTAGTAGAGACGGGGTTTCACCATGTTGACCAGGATGGTCTCGATCTCTCGACCTCGTGATCCACCCGCCTCGGCCTCCCAAAGTGCTGGGATTACAGGCTTGAGCCACCGCGCCCGGCCCGCAAGTACTATTAAATGGGTCACCTTACAGGCCCCTATACATGTGGGCCTCTGTAAAGCTACACTTTAATTCTGGCTTCTTAATACATTAAACTTCTTACTATCTCATCCACCTCCCTATCCACATATTTGCTACCAACTCTCCCTTCTTGGTATTTTAGGGCTAGGTCTGAGCCCAATCCATTTTTAAATCTCTACAGCACCTAACATATTGACTGGGTTATAGCAAATGGTCAGTAAGCATTTATTGAATGAACTAAAGATATATTAACAGACCAAACTATCTCCTTCAGAACTTTCATTTATGTTTATCAACATTTTTAAAAATAGGTCACTCTATTTCTTTACTCTTTTATCACTTTTTTTCTTTCTAAGAGACAAGGTCTTGCTCTGTCACTCAGGCTGGAGTGGACTGGTATCAACATGGTTCACCACAGCCTTTAAATCCTGGGCTCCAGGAATCCTCCTGCCTCAGCCTCCCTAAGTAGCTGGGACTACGGGTATGTACACTGCACTGGGCTAATTTTTAAATTTTTTGTAGAGACAGGGTCTGGTTTTGTTACTCAGGCTAATATCAAACTCCTGGCTTCAGGCGATCCTCCCTCCTCCGTCTCCCAAAGTGCTGGGATTATAGGCATGAGCTACCATGCCTGGTCTCATCTATTTTATTTCTAAATAATGCCACCATTCATTGGAAAAGGTGAAAAAAAACATAAGTGATAATTAGAATAAGTAGGCCAGGTGCACTAGCTCACGCTTGTAATCCTAGGACTTTGGGAGGCCAAGGTAGAAGGATTACTGGAGCCTAGGAATTCAAGACCAGCCTGGACAACATAGTGAGAGCCTGTCTCAAAGTTTAAAAAAAAAAAAAAAAAATTAGAATAGGTGACTGCAAAAGCTTTTGAAGCACTATATGGTTAAGGAGTTATTTGTCCACAATCACCCAATAAAGATAGCCTTATGTAAATATTCTAAGTGAACCAAATAACTACAAATCTTATTTTAATGCTTGAAGAATGTTCTAACATTCCTTCCTTCTGTGGAGATATGCTGGGTCTCCACAGACCTCCAGTTACTTATATAGGTGTTTATCCCCACTGCAACCCCACAAATGACTGAGAGCGTCTTGAAGACACTCAATAAACATATGTCAAATTGAGCTGAATGGGACTATACAAAGGAATGGCAAAATGGAACACCAGACACCAAAAAAGTTTCCTAGAGCAAGACTCCCCTGGTATTTTCAGTTTTAATATATTTTCTTTTCTTTTTTTTTTTTTGAGATGGAGTTTCGCTCTTGTTATCCAGGCTGGAGTGCAATGGCACGATCTCGGCTCACCGCAACCTCCGCCTCCTGGGTTCAGGCAATTCTCCTGCCTCAGCCTCCTGAGTAGCTGGGATTACAGGCACGTGCCACCATGCCCAGGTAATTTTTTGTATTTTTAGTAGAGACGGGGTTTCACCATGTTGACCAGGATGGTCTCGATCCCTTGACCTCGTGATCCACCCGCCTTGGCCTCCCAAAGTGCTGGGATTACGGGCGTGAGACACCGCGCCCGGCCGCAAGATTCTGTCTCAAAAAAAAAAAGAAACAAAAATTAGCCAGGCATGGTGGTGCATGCCTGTAGTCCCAGCTACTCAGGAGGCTGAGGCTGGAAATTGCTTGAACCCAGGAGGCAGAGATTGCAGTGAACTGAGATCACACCACTGCACTCCAGCCTGGCAACAGAACAGAGCTCCATCTCAAAAAACAAAAACAGAAACCAAAAACCCACTATATATGAGAAAGAGGAAATCTAATTAATTCATTTCTATACTTATAACAGCTACCATAGGAGTTGGTGCATAGTCAGCACACAGCAGACACACAATATCTGCTAAGTGGATAGATGGACATATTAATAAGTAATCTGAAATGCGATACTCAGCTTAGGAATCAGATTCTTAAGAGTTTGGTTAAGTTGAATCAGGTTTCTAAATTAGAGGCAAAATTCAGGGCCATACTATCCTCAATCTATAAGGACAGAACAAATGTCAGCATTGTACATTTACCACATTATGGACTCAGTGAGTAAATGGGCAAAAAAGTCATTACTTCCATATGGAGTCCCTATCAGTAGGGTACTTGGTTAAATTTTTCAGCAGCTCCACCAATGCAAGATGAATCCCTTCTTTGGTTGAAACATTAGTACAGCATAAGAGTTCGTGAAGAGCCTCTCGAATATCTCTGGATGAATCCTTTAAAAAAAATTAATAACAGTAGTTACTGTTGGTTAGCAGACTCAGCCTCTATCTACCATTCCCTTCTCCCTAGCCACCTTCCCACCTAGGGTGGCCATGTAAGAAAGTATGTGGAAGTTCTTTGGCTAAAATTCCTGAAATCTCTTTCGTTTTACTGATCAGGACTAGAGGCAGTAGCTTTGTCCCCTTTGTTCTTTAACCTCCCTTCTCCATCCTAA
Organism: Saimiri boliviensis; assembly: GCF_048565385.1. Classification (NCBI taxonomy): domain Eukaryota; kingdom Metazoa; phylum Chordata; class Mammalia; order Primates; family Cebidae; genus Saimiri; species Saimiri boliviensis. Next base: position 23,421,458 of record NC_133454.1, on the reverse strand, counting down.
CTGGAACTCAAACATGATGCTAAAGCTAAAAGCGCCTTTTTGCAACTAGGCAAAAGGACAGGCTAAGAAGAAAGGCTAAGAGACAAACCGGGTATGGCCAGTTAGCTGAACACTCAGGACACACACACTTAAGTTTATCATCATATACAGGCATAGTCTGTGGGATCCCAAAACAATTACAACAGTAACATCAAAGATCACTGATCAAAGATCACCATAACAGATGTGATAATAAAAAAGATTGAAATATTGCAAGAATTAACAAAATGTGACACAGACCTAAGGTAAGTACATGCTATTGGAAAAATGGCACCAACAGACTGGCTCAGTGCCACAATCTCTCAATTTATTAAAAACAATCACACAAACACACACAAACCACAATATCTGCAAAGCCCAATAGAGAGAGACCTGTATGTGTCAAATGGAGGAGTGAGGGAAGAGTCAATTTAGCTGATGTGAATTTCAAGAAGACTTCAAGAATGAGAAACAATAAATGAGAGGCAAATGGAAATGTCACTCCTATTTATAAAATTCTGCAACAGTTTTTCATAATGTCAGAATAAAATCCAAACATCTTAAAATGGCCTACAAGGCTCTCTACCTGTCCCCAATGCCTCTCTCAGACTTCATCTTATGCCACATTTCTACTTTCTCACTATGGTTCAATCCTACTGGCTTTCTCTCTATTCGGCAAACACAACAAAGCTCACTTGTGCCTTAGTCTTCCCACTAGCTGTTGCCTCTACCTGAAGTTCTTCTCCCAGTCTTCACATAGCTAACTTTTGTTTATCTTTCAAGATTCAACTTGAACATCATCTCCTCAGAAAAGTTTTACTAACCACTCAAATTGTAGTGTAATTCCTCATTCCTCTATCATACTGTTTATCTTCTATGTAACATTTATCATCATCTGAAATCACTTTGTTTGTTGACTCCATCTCTTTAGAATATAAGTTTTATGACAGCAGGAATCCTGTTTTGATAACACTGTACTTCTAACATACAGATAGTGTTGCTGAATAAAAATGTGAATTTTTCTAGGCAGGGTAGGATCTTGGCATAGCAACAACAACAACAACAAAAAGCAAATTCTAGCTGGAAGGGTCAGCAAGGTAAGGTTCAAAGCAATGAAGTACAGTGACACAGAAAATGTAAGGGAGCAGTGCATAGCAGGGTGGAAGAATAGTCTACTGTAAGTTTATATGGGTCTGATCTCCCAAACAGAATTAAAAGGAAAGGATTCTTTGTGAGTTATATACCTTATGCCGACAAATAAGCATACCTGTAAACAATTCTGTACATCAAAACATAGCTTGGAACATAGCTGAGCTACTGAGCAAACATTTACTGAGCACCTAATTGTGCCAGACACTGCTGCAAGACATTGGTAATAAAAAATATAGAGTCGGCCTTGCATGATGGCTCACGCTGTAATCCCAGCACTTTGGGAAGCCAAGGTGGATGGATCACTTGAGGTCAGGAGTTCAAAACCAGCCTGGTCAACATGGTAAAACCCCATCTCTACTAAAAAAATATACACAAAAATTAGCCAGGCACTGTGGTGTGTGCCTATAATCCCAGCACTTTGGGAGGCCAAGGTGGATGGATCACTTGAGGTCATGAATTCAAGACCAGCCTGGCCAACATGGTAAAACACCATCTCTACTAAAAAAATATATACAAAAATTAGCCAGGCACTGTGGTGTGTGCCTATAATCCCAGCTACTTGGGAGGCTGAGGCAGGAGAATTGGTTGAAACCAAGGGGTAGAGGTTGCAGTAAGTTAAGATTGCACCATTGTACTCCAGCCTGGGCAACAGCACGAGACTCTGCCTCAAAAAAAAAAAACAGAAAAGAAAAAGAAAAGTCAAAACCCTTGAGACGCTTACAGACTTCCGAAAGAGAGAATTACTGAAAAATGCTAGGGCAATATACACAGGGTGCTATGGGAATAGAGAAGTGGCATTTAGCCCTTCTAGGACTGGAAGTAACAGTTAGGGAAGGCTTCCTGGATGTGTTACCTAATGTAGGTTGTGGGAATAAGTGGAAGACCCCTAGGTCAAAGTGGCAGTTTTGCAAGCCACTTGCAAAAGGGGAGAAAATTACATTGAAGGCAAAATTGTGAGGAAAAGCAGTATGTGTAGGAAAATGACTTCAACATAAAGTTCAAGGTGAGGAATGGTTGAAAAGAAAGCTAAAAAGGAAAGGAGTGGCTAGACTATGTATGAGACCACCCATGAAGAACAACATATAGAATGTAAACTTATTTTCAGGAAAAAATACACAAAAAAATTATAAAGATCTATAATTCAGGAAAAATCTTAGTAAAAGTGCAAAGCAGCTGAGAGAATGGTAGGGACCTTCAAAACCAAAGCACCAGCTGTTCTTTAAGGTATGCAGTAGAAATCCATTGTAAGTGCTCTAATAACTAAGCACCTAATTACTATCCCTTTCACATCTGAACCCCGTCTTCCTCAAAAAAGGAAACCAGAGGCCAAACCCCATTTATGAATACTATGAAGAACTTTTGTAGTTGAAAATAAAATCCAGATATTTTAGAAAAATAATTGAAGAACCACGTACAGCTGTATGGCCTGGGAAGCAACGCTGTGTTTACATTCTCATGCGGCCACTAACTACCTCAGACAACTCACTTTTTTCCTCTATAAAATTCCCAGGGTAGAATGAATCAATCCCTAAGAGCACTTGCTGCTGTAACAGCCTATGATTCACTACAAGAATAAAACCAAATTAAAGGTTGAAGAGAACTCTTCATTATTTAGCCCCTACCTTATCTGTAGCCACTTCCTCCACTCTCCCATCTCTTCAACTCTAAGCTATCATTATAATAAACTCTTAATTCCTTAAATATATCATATTCTCTCTTACCTCTGCATCTTTAGACATTGCTCCCTCTGTTTGGTACCCTTTCATCCTACCCCCAGTGCCACTTCTCCTTTAAAAAACATGCACTTCAGTTTGAGTGACAGAGTAGGACCCTGTCTCAAAAGAAGAAGGCAAAAAAAGACGCCTAGTTAAGTCCTACTCCTCCTTCAAGTGTCCACTACAGGATTTTCTCCGTCTTACCTATGTTCCCAACCTCACCTCAGCCAATCAGGTTAGACACTATGTATTCTCTAGGCATCCTACCCTTTCTTTTTTTTTTTTCTTTTTTTTGAGACGGAGTTTCGCCCTTGTTACCCAGGCTGGAGTGCAATGGCGCGATCTCGGCTCACCGCAACCTCCGCCTCCTGGGCTCAGGCAATTCTCCTGCCTCAGCCTCCTGAGTAGCTGGGATTACAGGCACGTGCCACCATGCCCAGCTAATTTTTTGCACTTTTAGTAGAGACGGGGTTTCACCATGTTGACCAGGATGGTCTCGATCTCTCTACCTCGTGATCCACCCGCCTCGGCCTCCCAAAGTGCTGGGATTACAGGATTGAGCCACTGCGCCCGGCCATCCTACCCCTTCTTAATCACAGAAAGACCAAGCTTATTCAAATTTCCTGTTTCACAGTCAATTTCTTCCATCTTAGGAAAGAGGTATAAAAAGCAGAACTGTGCTGCTTGATAACCGTTCTGTCACCAGTGCCTAGCACAATACCTGATTTTAACAACTGGGACAGGTATGAAGAAAGAGTAACAAACTAGAAATACTCACCTCTAGCACAGCCAAGACAGTGTCAAGCTGATCTTCTCGGAGGGTGATATTGTTAGAGATTTTTCTCATGGTATGTATGGACTGCAGACGTACTTCCTCAATTTCATCATTGAACATGTCAACCAGGAAATCAAGGCACTTCTCAGCAAAAGAGGGTGAAGACTGGGCCAACATGCAGAGGGCCTCCACAGCAGCAATACGAACCTCTAGAAAAAAAGAGAACAATAAAACTGCACATCAATGTGGCTAGGCACAGGGGTTCACGCCTGTAATCCCAACACTATGGGAAGCCAAAGTAGGCAAATCATTTGAGCCTGCTTGGGCAATGTGGTAAAACTCCGTTTCTACCAAAAATTTTTAAAAATTAGCTGGCTGTGGGAGCATGAACCTGTCGTCTCAGCTGCTTGGGAGGCTGAGGTGGGGGATCACTTGAGCCTGGGAGGCAGAAATTACAGTGAGCCAAGGTCGTGCCACTGCACTCCAGCCTGGGTGACAAGTGAGACCATATCTCAAAACAAAACAAAAACAAAACACAAAAAATCAAATTAGCCAAGTGTGGTGGTGCACGCCTATAGTCCCATCTGCTTGGGAGGCTGAAGCAGGAAGATCACTTGTGCCCAGGAGTTCAAAGCTACAGTGAGCTATGATCATGCCACTACATTCCATCCTGGGTGACAGAGTGAGAGAGACCCTGTCTCATTAAAACAAAACAAAACTGCACATCAGCTAGGTGCAGTGGCATACACCAAAGTCCCAGCTACTCAGGAGGCTGAGGTGGGAGGATCATTTGAGCCCAGGAATTCAAGGCCAGCCTAAGCAACATACTGAAGCCCCATATTATATATATATATATGTGTGTGTGTATATATATATACATATACATATATATTAACTCAAATTAAGAGCCATGGGAAAAGTACCAGATGGATTCCTTCTCCTTGAGGCTATCTTCTATTCTCTCAGTCTATAAACTCTCCCTGGGAGAGCTCTATGCCCACTGTTTCACATAACACCCACCTTCACGTTGATCTAAGAACATGGACTTTACTGTCACAAGGACTATGGTTTAAATCTGACTTTACATATGTGTGATCAAGTCACATGTCCGTCTACATTAACTGAACTTCTTGAAAACTAAGTGGTCTTACAGTATTCTAACCACAGTAAAGTACTTTTTAAAAAGTCAATTAGTAAATAATATTATCATTATTATTAAGATTAAAGTAGACTAAAACTTTAATTTAAAATAAATAAATAATATGTCACAGACTCCCTATGGGTATAGAACAGAGAAAAGGGATCTGCTATACTATATTCTAAAAAAGACTGATTCTCAGCATCTGCACATGTATAATTGGGTCCAGACTTAACTACTTATTAGCTTTGTACTTAGTACTAAAGATACAAAGATGAACAAAAGTAAGATTGCCCCTCAGGCTTACAAACAAGAATAGTTAACTGTATTACAGAGTGATGACTGTTACCATGGAAAAGCACAGGTAATGTAAGAAAATGCACATGAAGAAATATAGCCCAATCAACAGGATCAGAGGTGGCTTTCTGTAATATGTGATTCCTAAAAATAATATCTAAAAGAGCTGCTAAGCCAAAAGAAAGAAAAAGGCCTTTCTAGAAGAAGAGCTGCATGCACAAAGTCCCAAAAAGGAGGGAGAAGATGGATAAATTAGAAGACTAGAAGTATGTGAGGCACTACACTAAACAGCCAGTGAAATAAGGTTCCATTTCATTCCCAGCAATGTGCCCCTAAAACCCAAATTTACCCAGAATTGTATCAATGTGATAAAATTAGAAAGCTGTCATAGCTGATAACTGGTTATGGTCTACTCATTTTTCAAACTTAATTTGATTACATCTTAATAATATTTGTAACACAAAGGATAAATCATTAAGGAGATGGATACTCTATTCTAGATGATGTGATTATTTCATATTCCATGCCTGTATCAAAACATCTCATGTACCGCTTAAAAATATATGTCTAGTATGTACCAACAAAAATTAAAAATAAACTTATTTATAAAGTCTTAATGGTGGCCAGGCACGGTGGCTCATGCCTGTAATCCAAGCACTTTGGAGGCCAAGGCGGACGGATCACCTGAGGTCGGGAGTTCAAGACCAGACTGACCAACATGGTGAAACTTCGTCTTAAAAAAAAAAAAAAAAAATCTTAATGGCAAACTGAAAACTGTATAAGTAAATCATATAAATGTTAAAAGTGATGAAATTAAGTTGCAGAAACTAAACAAAGCAAAAATACTAACAGAAACACAATAGGTTTCAATTATTCATTTTAGGGTAAAATAGGTTTGCAATTCATATTTTAAGTTCATAGACAATCAAAAAGCAGAGGTAGCTTTATTTAGTTTCTATATATGGAACATTTTAGAACAAATGATAGGCTAGCCCAATTCTTATAACTACTGATGAAAAACTGTCTTTCAAAATTAATATTCTTGTCCTTCTAAGAAATATTTTCTATCCTGTGGTATGTTTTTATAGACATTTTTAAGACCTGGCACAGGTCTCTGGCACAAATTTACTGTAAAATTTGGACAATTAACATTACCTCGCCAGGTCTGTTACACTTGCTGATAATGAACAGAAGAGTCAATCATCTCAGAGCACTGAAATTCTGGGATCTGTGTTAGATACCATATGGAAATCACAAGGGCTTTATGGGATGTGTATCACAAGACAGAGTAATGAGGACCAGCTTTACCATCCAAGGATGAGACAGAGACAAAATATATGAAACCACCGCATTCCAGACACTGGGCATCTGGCAATAAAGGACTGCAATCCCTGAACGGGAAAAGAAAATGAGGTGATCTCAATGATTATAGCAATTTAGTTTAGAGAGACTCCAGGCACTAGGTCTTCTCTCCCTGAGTTGAGAAGACTGAGCTGTGAGTTTGGGAAGGTCAATGTGGCTAGAGTTCATAGGGCAAATTACTGAAAAGGAGAGAACTACACAGAGAGACAGAAAGCTTGGGAGATCTCAAGTCTTCAGCTGAGTTCTGATCTGTGAGATAGAGACCATCTGAGTCCTGGGAAAAAAAAAAACACCCCAAAAAATGAGAAGAAATAATCTCCAGAACTCACGCAGGGCCTATAAAACCACAGTTCACTTAGAAGAATTTTGCAACCAAGTGTGATGGTCCATGCCTGCAATCTCAAAACTTTGGAAGGCTAAGGTGGCCGGATTGCTTAAGGCCAGGAGTTCAAGCCCAGCCTGCGCAAATGGCAAAACCCTGTCTCTACAAAAAATATAAAAATTAGCCAGGTGTGGTAGTGCTCACCTGTGGTCCTGTGTTACTCAGGAAGCTGAGGTGGGAGGGTCACTTGAGCCCAGGAGGTCAAGGCTGCAGTGAGCCGTGATTGCACCATGGCACTCCAACCTGGGCAACAGAGCAAGACCTTGCCTCAAAAAAAAAAAGGAAAAAAAAAAAGAAGTTTTTGCTTCAAGTAGTGAAAAACAAGAAGTTTTTGCTTCAGTGGTAGAGAAAAGTAAGCCATAGGCTAAATGCTACTCTAATCCTGCTTAACAAACTTTAAAAATAAGACCTGAAAAAATGGACCCCAGAACAAAGCTCAAAAGTATTTATAGGAATAAAATAATGTTCAGTATCCAATAAAGTAAAATCTACAATGTCTGGAATCCAATTAAAAATTACTGGACTGCCGGGCGCGGTGGCTCAAGCCTGTAATCCCAGCACTTTGGGAGGCCGAGGCGGGTGGATCACGAGGTCGAGAGATCGAGACCAACCTGGTCAACATGGTGAAACCCCATCTCTACTAAAAATATAAAAAATTAGCTGGGCATGGTGGTGCGTGCCTATAATCCCAGCTACTCAGGAGGCTGAGGCAGGAGAATTGCCTGAACCCAGGAGGCGGAGGTTGCAGTAGGCCGAGATCGCGCCATTGCACTCCAGCCTGGGTAACAAGAGCGAAACTCCGTCTCGAAAAAAAAAAAAATTACTGGACATGAAAAGACATAGGATAATACAATAGAAGAGGAAAAAATATCTATCAAAACCAACCTAGGAATCACAGAAATAATAGACCTAGTAAACAAGGAAGTAAGGCAGTTATTACAAACATATCTGTTGACAAAGCTAGATGAAAAATTAAGTATGTTAAGAAAGACATGCTAGACACTAAAAAGACCCAAATTCCTTCGTCCTTTTTTTGAGACAGGGTCTTGCTCTGTCACCTAAGCTAGAGTGCACTTGTGTGATCATGGCTCCCTGCACCTTTAACTCCTGGGCTTAAGCAATCCTCCTGCCTCAGCCTCCCAAGTAGCTGGGACTATAGGTGTGCACAACCATGACTGGCTAACTTTAAATTTTTTGTGGAGATAGGGTCTCCTTATGTGGTCCAGGATGGAAAAAAACCAAATTCAAATCAAACTTCTAGAGACAAAAACTATATATCTGAGATGAAAAATATACTGGATGGGATTAACATCAGATTATATCTTGCAGAATTCAAAGACAAGGCAATAGATACTATACAAAATCAAACACAAAGAGAAAATAAAAACTGGGGAAAAAAAAAGAAAGAAGATCAGTGAGCTGTAAGACAATGTCAGTTTCCTAATGCATGTGTAATTAAAGTCGCCAAAGGGCCACAGAGCCAGAGAAATATTTGAAGAAATAACAGTGGCCGGGTGAGGTGGCTCACACCTATAATCCAAGCACTTTGGGAAGCTGAAGCAGGCAGCAGGTAAGTTGAGCTCAGGAGTTTGAGACCAGCCTGGGCAACATGGCAAAACCCCATCTCTACTAAAAACACAACCATTAGCTGGGGGTGGTGGCAAGCGCCTGTAGTCCCAGCTACTCAGGAGCCTGAAGCATGAGAATTGCCTGAACTCAGGAGGCAGGGGTTGCAGTGAGCCGAGATCATGCCACTGCACTCCAGCCTGGGTGAAACTCTGTCCCCCGACTCCCACAAAAAAAAGAGAAAGAAAGAAATAATAGCAAAAAAAAAAAGTTTCCAACTGTGATGAAAACCGTAAACCACTGATTCAAGAAGCTCAACAAACTCCAAGCAAAAGAAATATCACATTAACTATACTCAGGCATATCATAATCGAATTGCTTAAAATCAGTGATAAAGAGAAATCCTAAAAGCAGCTTGTGATAAAGACACGTTATATACAGAGGAAGATGAAAATGCCAGCAGATTTCTCAACATAGAAAACTGTGGAGCAATATCTTTAAAAGACTGGTAGAGGCCACGCACAGTGGCTCATGCCTGCAATCTCAACATTTTAAGAGGCCAAGGCAAAAGTATCACTTGAGCCCAGGAGTTTAAGACTATCTTGTGCAATATAGGGAAGCCCTGTCTCTACAAAAAATTAAAAAATTAGCCAGGCATGGTGGCACGTTCTTCTGGTCCCAGCTACTCAGGAGGCCGAGGTGGGAGGACTGCTTGGGCCCAGGAAGTCAAGGCTTCAGTGAGCTGTGATCACACCTGCACTCCAGCCTAGGTGGCAGAGTGAGCCCTTGTCTCAGAAAATAAAAGACTCTTGGGGAAAAAAACCTTATTAATCTAGAATTTCATTCCCACAAAAATATCTTTCTATATTTATTTTATTGATCTTTTTTTTTTGAGACAGAGTTTCACTCTGTTGCTTGCCCAGGCCGGAGTGCATTGGTGTAATCTGAGTACTCATTGCAACCTCTAACTCCTGGGTTCAAGTGATTCTTGTATCTGAGACTCTCTAGTAGCTGAGATTACTGGCGCATGCCACCATACACAGCTATATTTTTGTATTTTTAGTAGAGACAGTGTTTCACCATGTTGACCAGGCTGGTCTTGAACTCCTGGCCTCAGGTGATCCTCCAGCCTCAGCTTCCCAAAGTGCTGGGATTACAGGTGTGAGCCACCATGTCTGGCCCAAAATAGCTTTCAAAAATGAAAGTGAAATAAAATATTCATCATATAATGGCTTTGGAGTCAGACATACCTAGGTTTAAATCTTGCCTCTGTCTCTTCCTAGCTGGGTGAGTGACAGACATCATGTTGTTATTATTATTAAAATCAATTTTAATTACCAATCATTTAGAGCTTATTATAAATAGGTGATGTATTATACCAAGTGCTTTATATACATAGAACCTCATTTAATTCTCACAACTCAGAAAGATAGCTATTATCATCCCTGTTGTATAAAAATGCTGGAATTTAAATACAGATTGACTAAACCCAAATCCGTTGCTCTTAACCACTGTCTCATACTACCTGGATCTCAGCCTCTTCTGTTTGTAAAATAAAAATCATAGTAAGTACTTCCCAGAGTTAGTGTGTGGACTAAATGAAACAATACATGTATATCACCCAGTACAACGCCTGAGACATAGCAGTCACTCAATAAAAGAGTGCTATTACTATTATACAGTCATACTTACCATACATCTCATCTTCCAACCCATGAACAAAAGCTCCACAAGCTCCCGACTCAATCAAGTTCACAGCCCCAGTATCTACTTCTTCCTTGGGAGCATCATCGCCCCACTTCCTGCCACTGGAAAACTCCCCTGAACTGTAAAGTTCCTTGGCACGCTCATGTGCGGTACGTTTCCTCTGCAGAGGACAACAACAATTACCAATTACAGGAGGTTCACGAAGGAACACTAAGATGCACCCTGAGAACATGGGAAGGCAGAAAACAAAACTGCTCTTTGAGAGTTTCATTTTTAAAAATTATCAATAGTTCATACAATAGAAATGCAATTCAACTTAAAATGTAACCAAAGGCTAGCTGGTCTATAATAGCCAGAAGTACCTAATTAAAGAGAATAAAGATAGCTAAAGAACGTGTTAAGAAAATGACTTATGTTTGCTGTGGCAGCAACACAGGAAAGAGATAGCCAGACAGACAAATAATGGCAGCGCCCTTCCAAACACCATCTTGGGTAGACAATACATTGACTCTAGGAAAACAATTATCTTCAGCTGGGCACGGTGGCTCACGAGGTCAGAAGTTCAAGACCAGCCTGGCCAAGATGGTGAAACCCCGTCTCTCCTAAAAATACAAAAATGAGCTGGGCATGGCGGCAGGCACCTGTAATCCCTGCTACTCGGGAGACTGAAGCAGTAGAATTGCTTGAACCTAGGCAGCAGAGGTTGCAGTGAGCTGAGATCACGGCACTGCACTCCAGCCTGAGTGACAGAGTGAGACTCCATATCAAAAAACAAAATAAAAAACAAAAACAATTATCTTCAGTCCCAGTAAAAGTATTTTTCTATTTGGCAATATTGCATTCTATTTTAGCTACAGTACAGTCACTAAATAATCTAGTAAACTCACTTTACACAAAGATTGCCTCAGGTAGAATATACTGGTTGGTGAAAAGTAAATATCCAGTCTACTTGACAGTTATGTTTCTCATCACAAATGAATGACCTGGCATTCCACTTTATATATCAGCCTCTCATGAAACCCCATCTCTACAAAAACTACAAAAAATTAGCAGGGTGTGGTGGTACACACCTGTAATCCTAGCTACTCAGGAGGCCAAGGTGAGAGGATCACTTGAGCCCAGGAGGCAGAGGTTGCAGTAAACCAAGATCACACCACTGCACTCCAGCCTGGGCGACAGAGCAAGACTCTGTCTCAAACAAAACTAAACTAAACTAAAAAAAGAAAAAAAAAAAAATGCACAAGAAAAAGAGCTGAGAGACATATACCAAAATGACCAAAGTCATTATATTAGGGTAGTAAACATATGGGTAAATTGTTTTGCTTTCCCTTATCAAAAATTCTACAACTCTATAGTATCACTTTTATAATTTCAAAATTGAGGTACTGACAATGAATGTACATATTATTTTCTCAGACTCAAATCTGGTTCTGCTAACCAGGTTAGTGAACCATCACAATTAAGGCTTAAGGGCATTTCCCAAGAGGCATTTGGGATCAGGTACAATAGTTCATATCTATAATTCCGACACAGGGGCAGCAGTATTGTCTGGGTTCAGGAGTTCAAGACCAGTATGGGCAACACAGCAAGACCTCATCTCTACTAAAGATAAAAAAAATTAGCTGGCCATCGTGGGGCATGCCTGTAGTCCCGACTACTCAGGAAGGATGAGGTGGGAGGAATGCTTGACCCCAGAAGATCAAACCCACAGTGAGCTATGACTATGCCATTGAATTCCAGCCTGGGCAACAGAGTCGTGACCCTGTCTCAAAAAAAAAAAAAAAAAAAAAGGAAGGAAAAAAAGGCTCAGAGTAGAGGGTATTTTGTTACTGTTTGGAGAAAGGCTTTACTCACTCTTTCATGGGAACTGCTGCTAAAAAGGAGTCCAAAAATGTCATGCCATCTCACAAAATGAGAATAGGTCTTTGTAGTTCCTAGCAAATAGAAAATTAATCCTTTTGAGTTTCCTAGGGTTTTTTTGTTTGTTTGTTTAGTTTTTGAAACAGAGTTCCATTCTGTTGCCCAGGCTGGGGTGCAGTGGTACAATCTTGGCTCACTGCAACCTCCGGCCTCCAGTGTTCAAGCAATTCTTTGCCTCAACCACCCGAGTAGCTGGGACTAGAGGCACAGGCCACCACACCCAGCTAACGTTTTTATTTTTAGTTGAAATGGGGTTTCACCATGTTGGTCACACTTCTCTTGAACTCTTTTTTTTTTTTTTCTGAGACGGAGTTTCACTCTTGTTACCCACGCTGGAGTGCAATGGCGCGATCTCAGCTCACCGCAACCTCTGTCTCCTAGGTTCAAGCAATTCTCCTGCCTCAGCCTCCCAAGTAGCTGGGACTACAGGCGCGCGCCACCATGCCCAGCTAATTTTTGTATTTTTAGTAGAGACAGGGTTTCACCATGTTGATCAGGATGGTCTCGATCTCTTGACCTCGTGATCCACCCGCCTCCCAAAGTGCTGGGATTATAGGTGTGAGCCACTGCACCTGACTTAGAAAATTAATCTTGCCTCTTTTTTGTAAAGTATAACCTGGGCAAAGTATTTCATTACAACAACACAAAATTTAATGAAGTCACTTGTTATTTGGTTCAACTTATTAAGATTTTAAATTAAAATGTAATATAGTTATCATACATTAATTTAACAAATGTTGCCAAATTAAATCAACACAACTCAGCATACTGCCCCTCCATATTGGTTACAGAAACCCAGTTTAAACAACGAAGTATAGAAGGTACCCTCAGATCTGACATCAGCTTCTTGTCAAGGGTCTGCTCCAAGAAATGAGAACTGACTTGCTCCATAGAACCCTATAAAAAGAAAGAATCCAGATCATATAAAACAATGTTTATGATTTGAACATTATCTTAAAATTCAAAGTTTGCAGTGCATAAAGATAACATTATTCATGACGGTAAAGATGCTATGGGTTCTGGGCTGGGCGCAGTGGCTCATGCCTGTAACCCCAACACTTTGGGAGGCTGAGGCCGGTGGAGGGAGTTCAAGGCCAGCCTGATCAACATGGAGAAGCTCTGTCTCTACTAAAAACACAAAATCAGCCAGGCGTTGTGGCACATGCCTGTAATCCCAGCTACTCGGGAGGCTGAGGGAGGGGAATCACTTGAACCAGGAGGCAGAGGTGGTGGTGAGCTGAGATCACACCACTGCATTCCAGCCTGGGCAACAAGAGCAAACTTCAATCCAAAGAAAAAAAAAGATGCTATGGGTTCTGAATCATCAGGAAAATAAAAATATTACCAGCAGCTAACACCTAAATAGAGCTTACTAGGCGTCATGTACTATTTTAAGGGCTTTAGATACATACTAACTTATCTAAATCCTCACTATAACCCTGCAAAGTAAATACTATTGTTAGTCCCATTTTATATATGGAGAAAAGAAGACAAAAAAAAATTAAGTAACACATTGACAGTCACAAAGAGAGTAAAATCCAGAGCTGGGAGATAAACCCAGGCCCCAAAATCCTTTCTCTTAACAACTACTCTCCACACCTTTTCATTCTTCTTTCCATTCATCTATTCATGCATTCAATTAAACAAATATTTAGCAACCATTCAATTACATGTCTACAGCTACCAGGAACAAGAATACAAAAATAAAAATACATCAACTCTACCCTCAACAATCTCACAGAGTAGTATCGGAAACTGACAAGAAAAGAGATAACTGCAATATGGTATGAAATACTATAATACACATCTATGAATGATTCCATGGGAACGGAGAGAACAAGCAGTATTAAGGTACAAGCAGAGAGAGGTCTACCTGGAGAACTGGAAATCACAGGGCAAATGCCAAGTGGGAAATACTAACTAGTTTTACAAATGGCACATAAGATAGGAGTACTGAAAATAAGGCAGTATAGACAGCATAATAAAGAACCTTATTTGTCATAGTAAGGGGTTTGCCTTACAAATAATTATTACATAACTCCTATTAAACACCTAATGAGCTCAACAATGTATAAAATATTTTACTTATATTTTTCAAATTTATTCTTCCAAATAATCCCATATACCTCTCATCCCTATTATCTAGATGAGAACTGAGGCTGAGATTACGTGACTTATTCGTAAGAGAGAACATAGATTTGTATTTCATAAAGCCGATCTTACAACCGTATGACTAATGGACCATAAGGAATCAAAATGAAAGCAAAAAGACCAGTTTCAGAAGCTACAGGTCTTAGACATTAAGAAATTTATCTGAGATTTTCTATAATTCCCAAGTTAATAAACACGGAAATGCTTGTATAAGCTCAGATCTTTTCTCTAATCACATTTTCCATAGAAAATTATGTGTTCTTGGGGAATGTCCCTACTCACCTTTCCTATGATTCCACGAAAATAACTGCTATACTATTTTGACTAAAGTAGTTTCAAAACCACTTTTTCTTTTGTTACATGGATCTGAGCCAATGTCATATCTAACATCCACTTTTTATATATTTTAAAAATCATAACTGAAGAGAATAATTTCAATTAAAATATAATTAAATTTTAATAAAAATGTTAATAAAATTTATTTTAATAAAATTTAATAGAGAATACTTAAGACCTCACAATCAGATAGAGGTTAAATAATCAAGGCTTGAATACATTTACTTATGTATGATCTTAAGCTAACTTTCCCAAACCCCAACTTCTTTGATGTCCTGTTACTACAGGGCCAAAAGTCAAATAGAAGAAATGTTAGATCCAGCAATCCCACTTCTAGGTATTTGCCCAAAAGTTCTGAAATCAGTTTGTCCAAGAGATCGGCACTCCCGCGTTCATTGCAGCACTATATATTAACAGCAACAGATAAATGGATAAAGGAAATCTGGTATACATATATATAACGGAGTATTACCCAGCCTTTAAAAAAGATGGAAATTCTATCATTTGCAGCATGAATGGAAGTGGAGAACATTGTGCTCAGTGAAATAAGCCAGGCACAAAAAGACAGATACTGCATGTTCTCACTTGTAGGTAGAACCTTAAACAATGGAACTCATAAAAGCAGAGAGTAGAATGGCGGTTACAGAGGCTGGTTAGGGGGGTGGGTGCAAAGAATGGGCAGATGAGAGTCAAAAAGTATAAAATCTTCAACTGGAGGAACATGGTTTTTTTTAGTTCTAATGCACAGTATGGTGAATATAGAGTATGGTATATTTCACAACTGCCAGGAGAATTTCAAATGTTCTTGCCACAAAGTGTTAAGTATTTGAGCTGAATACATTAACTACATTGATTTAATTATTCCACATTGTATTTTCGAGCCACCACATCACTTTATGCTTACATGTTCATTAAATATTATTAATTTCTATTCCATTTAAAGATCAAAACATCAAAGATCAATAAAAAGTAACTTTTTGTTAGCCAATGAAAAATGCAGTAACCAGTACTTAGAATGTACTAAGATAGAAAGGGCCATCTCAGTAGTGTCTGAAGCTTACACATTTCTATCACCATAGTTACTTTCGCAAACCTGGTTCCCTTTGCTTCTGCCACATCACGCAGAGCTAGTAATCACGTTTGCACCTAAAATCCATTTTTTAAATCCAAACAACAATTTTATAAATAAGAACCATAAATGTTTAAGATCTCCCGAATCTCTCTTTGGTTTTACCACCAGTATTAGCTGTTGGCTTTTTCCCACTAGAATAAAAGTTTTCAGGACTTCACAGTAAGTTGCTTCATTCATAATTCCCAGTGCCCTCCTCCAGTGCCCTCAGCTGAGCACTCTGCCAATACAGCAGCACAGAGGGAGTACGATACAAATTTGTGCCTCAAAAAATTAAATATAACTGGGCCAGGTGCGGTGGCTGACTCCTGCAATCCCAGCACTTTGGGAGGCCGAGGCAGGTGGATCACAAGGTCAAGAGATTGAGACTATCCTGGTCAACATGGTGAAACCCCATCTCTACTAAAAATACAAAAAATTAGCTGGGCATGGTGGCATGTGCCTGTAATCCCAGCTACTCAGGAGGCTGAGGCAGGAGAATTGCCTGAATCCAGGAGGTGGAGGTTGCGGTGAGCCGAGATCGCGCCATGGCACTCCAGCCTGGGTAACAAGAGCGAAACTCCGTCTCAAAAAAAAAAAAAAAGAAAAAAAAAATTAAATATAATTACTTGAAATAAATTTTCAATGTCACCTGAGAATAGGTGAGGCTTTCCATTTTAAGTTCACAAACACAAAGAGCCCTAGAGCATAGTAATCCACTTGAAAAATGGTGAGATCTCTATTACTGCAGGCCCAGTGGAAATGGAGAAGGAATGGATTTAGGGGATGTCAAGAAGGAAGAAATCTGATATGAGTTGGTGATTCAATAGATACGGGACAGAAAAAATATGCCCAAATTCCTCTGGTTCAAAACTTAGCAGATGACAGTATAATTTATGAAAACATAGAGAAACAGATTTATATGAAAAAGATAATGAGTTAGTTCATCATAAAGTATGCCTCATCCATCAGAAAAACAGCTACATCGTGGTATACTTTAATCAAGACAAATATGTTTAGATTAAAATGGAATCTCCCCAGCTGTACTACTAGCACTACTTAACAACCTAAATTTAGGTAGTTAATGCTGTGAAAACCTTACTTAACACTAAGAAAACCATTTCATTAGAGAGCCTTATTAAATGGATACAAAATTTAGATACAAGATATTTAATAATTATCAAACCTCCTTTAAGAGGAAAAACTGCCAATTAGTATAAATAACATAAGTCTATGAAACTAGGTGGTAAATACATCATACCAAAAACTGCCACTAACTAGGAATATCTGCATTTATTCTGGGAAAGACCAGTCTTGGGCAGACTACTCAGGAGGCTGAGGTGGAAGGATCACTTGAGCCGGGCAGTTCAACGCTGCAGTGAACCGTGATTGCGCCACTGCACTCCCACCTGAACAACAGAGTAAGACCTTGTCTTAAGAAAAGAAAAAGAAATTCTGGGGATTAAAATTCAGGCCACACTACCTCATCTGTAGTTTCTCAAAATATTTGTATAAACTTAACAAGCAATGTGTTCATTAAAAATAAAGTATTATTGGTCGTGTATAGTGGGTCACATCTATAATCCCAGTCTTTTTTTTTTGTGGGGGGGGACGGAGTCTCACTCTTGTCGCCAGGCTTGAGTGCAGTGGCGTGATCTCGGCTCACTGAAACCTCCACCTCCTGGTTTCAAACGATTATCCTGTCTCAGCCTCCTGAGTAGCTGGGACAGGCGCGCACCACCATGCCCAGCTAATTTATGTATTTTTAGTAAAGACAGGGTTTCACCATGTTGGCCAGGATGGTCTCAATCTCCTGACCTCGTAATCTGCCTGCCTTGGCCTCCCAAAGTGTTAGGATTACAGATGTAAGCCACCATGCCTGGGCTATAATCCCAGTCTTTTGGGGGGCTGAGGCAGGAGGATTGCTTGAGGCCAGGAGTTTGAGACCAACCTGGGCCACACAGGTCCCATTTCTACAGAAAAGAAAATACATACATACTTTAACCATATGAGAAGGAAAAAAAAAAAAAAGAAAATATATACATATGTACAAACATACATAAAAAATGTAACTTACCAATAGTTTTGCTGCCTGAACACGAACCACCCAAGAGCCATCACTGACCATGTGACAAATTTTTCCAAACGCATCATCAACTAAGCGAATTTCTTCATTAGAAGAAGGGATTGGGACAATGCTAAATTAAAAGAAAAGAAATTGAATCACTTAGAACAAAACATGAGCCTAAGGCTACAGGTTCAGGGCAGGCACAGTGGCTCACACCTATAATCCTAGCACTTTGGGAGGCCCAGGTAGGTAGACTGCTTGAGCCCAAGAGTTTGAGACCAGCCTAAGCAACATGGCAAAACCTCATCTCTACAAAAAAATAAAAAATTAGCCAGGCATAGTGGCATGTGCCAATAGACCCAGCTATTTGGGAAGCTAAGATGGGAGGCTCACTTTAGTTCTGGAGGTGAAGGCTGCAGTGAGCTGAGATCATGCCACTGCACTCCAGCCAGAGTGACAGAGTAAGACCCTGTATCAAAAAATAAATACAGTCCGAGCACTGTGGCTCACGCCTGTAATCCCAGCACTTTGGGAGGCAGAGGCAGGCAGATCACTTGAGGTCAGGAGTTTGAGACCAACCTTGCCAACATGGTAAAACCCCATCTCCACTAAAAATACAAAAATTAGCTGAACATGGTGACACATGCCTGTAATCCCAGCTACTCGGGAGGCTGAGGCAGAGGCAAGAGATCGCTTGAACCCAGGAGGCGGAGTTTGCAGTGATCAGAGATTGTACCACTGCACTCCAACCTGGGCGACAAAGATAGACTCCATCTCAAAAATAATAACAACAATAATAAACAAATAAATACATAAGTAAGGCTGCAGACTCAATAAATGGAACAGTCAATGAAGACTGACACACATGAAGGTGATAACTGAATAGTTCAAATCTTAGAATGATTAAATACATTTCAGAATAAACAAATCACTCTGGGAGTACAAACCAACTGTTTCAGTTGCATTACAAATTAACCTTTTTTTTTTTTTTGAGACAAGATCTCACTTCCATCACCCAGGCTGGAGTGCAGTGGCATGATCACTGCTCACTGCAGCCTCAACTTCCTGGGCTCAGGTGATCCCCCAGTTCACTCTTCTGAGTAGCTGGGACTACAAGAGCATGCCACCACACCCAACTAATTTTTTATATTTTTTAGTAAAGACGATTCATCATGTTACCCAGGCTGATCTCAAACTCCTGAGCTGAAGCAATCCGTTCGCCTCAGCCTCCCAAAGTGCTAAGATTACAAGGATGAGTCACTGTACCAAGCTGCAAATTTTCAATGTACTGAATAGAAGTGTGTAAGCCACCAAAGGTTCAGCCAGGCATGGTGGCTCATGCCTGTAATTCCAGCACATTGGGAGGCTGAGGCAGGCAGATTATCTGAAGCCAGGAGTTTGAGACCAGCCTTGTCAACATGGTAAAACTTTATCTCTACTAAAAATACAAAAACTGGCCGGGCGCGGTGGCTCAAGCCTGTAATCCCAGCACTTTGGGAGGCCAAGGCGGGTGAATCACGAGGTCAAGAGATCAAGACCATCCTGGCCAACATGGTGAAACCCCGTCTCTACTAAAAGTACAAAAAAAAAAATTAGCTGGGCGTGGTGGCGCATGCCTGTAGTCCCAGCTACTCGGGAGGCTGAGGCAGGAGAATTGCTTGAACCCGGGAGGCGGAGACTGCAGTGAGCCGAGGTCGCGCCACTGCACTCCAGCCTGCCACCTGGTGGAGTGAGACTCTGTCTCAAAAAAAAAAAAAAAAAAAAAAAAAAACTGAGCCGGGTATGGTGGTGTATGCCTGTAATCCCAGCTACTTGGGAGGCTGAGGCATGAGAATTGCTTGAACCCAGGAGGTAGAGGTTACAGGAAGTTGAGATCACATCATTGCACTCCAACTTGGGCCACAGAGCAAGACCCTGCCTTAAAAAAAAAAGTGCTTAACCCACCAAAGGTTCAAAGATTTATAAAGTTATCAAAAACTAGCTACCAAGGAATATTTTATATCCTTAAGTTTATTATCTCCTATGACTAAACTTCTTTTATTTCTGAGAGAGAGAGAATGTATGTTTTGCTCTGTCACCCAGGCTGGAGTGCAGTGATGCAATCTTGGCTCACTGCAATTTCCACCTCCTGGGTTTAAGCAATTCTCCTGCCTCAGCTTCCCTACTAACTGGGATTAGAGGTGTGTGCCATAACACTCGGCTAATTTTTGTATTTTTAGTAGAGATGGGGTTTCACCATGTTGGCCAGGCTGGTCTCAAACTCCTGACCTCAGGTCATCCGCCCGCCTCAGCCTCCCAAAGTGCTGGGATTATAGGTATGAGCCACTGCACCCATTCTGAACTCCTGTAAATATAGTAAATCTCAAAATAAATCAATATAAAACTTCCTCATCAATCCAGTCCTAAAAGAAGAGACAATTTCCAGTTAGCCTTTTTCTCTGTATGTATCTAAGTCCTAAAACACCACAAATGGAGCCTACTCCTATAGGTTTATTAATTCATTCTGGTTTTCAAATTTTGGCAGCTTAATGAAGAGAAAAAAGCACCTCTTTTTCCTATACAAGGAAAAACAAAACATTATATAAATATTTATAAATATGATACAAATATTTATAAATATTAAATTTTATAGAATAATATTGCCTATCCTCCTGAAAGAATCACCATGAGAATTCATAATTTACTTGCTTTGAAAATATTTTTTGTTTTTGTTTTTGTTTTTGTTTTTGAGACGAAGTCTGGCTCTGTCGTCCAGGCTGGAGAGCAGTGGCATAATTTCGGCTCATCACAACCTCCCTTCCCAGGTTCAAACAATTCTCCTGCCTCAGCCTCCTCAGTAGCTGGGATTACAGGCACGCGCCACCATGCCTGGCTAATTTTTGTATTTTTAGTAGAGACGGGTTTCACCGTGTCGGCCAGGCTGGTCTCGAACACCCGTACTAGTGATCCACCAGCCTCAGTCTCCCAAAGTGATGCGATTACAGGCGTGAGCCACTTCGCCTAGTGTGAAAACATTTTTAATCTGGAAAACAGTACATAAGAGATCATTATCCTCAAACTCATCTGGTATCTTTATCTGGCATTTGGTGCAAACCAAACTAAAATGGGTCTGAAACAATTTTAAAGATTTTTTTTTTTTTAAGTAATGAAAAGCATTTAAGAAAGACATTCCAGGCTGGGCATGGTGGCTCACGCCTGTAATCCCAGCACTTTGGGAGGCCAAGGCGGGTGGATCACAAGGTCAAGAGATTGAGACCATCCTGGTCAACATGGTGAAACCCCGTCTCTACTAAAAATACAAAAAATTAGCTGGGCATGGTGGCACGTGCCTGTAATCCCAGCTACTCGGGAGGCTGAGGCAGGAGAATTGCCTGAACCCAGGAGGCAGAGGTTGCAGTGAGCTGAGATCGCGCCATTGTACTCCAGCCTGGGTAACAAGAGCGAAACTCCATCTCAAAAAAAAAAAAAAGACAGACATTCCAATTTCTTCACTTATGGATGAGAAGGTTAGGACCAAAGAAGTGAAGTATCTTTTCAAGGTTGTGCAGAAAGTTCCTATAAGAGATGATAAATGAGGACCAGGCAATCTGATTTTCAGGGCTTGTGGTTTTCCCTTACTCCCCATTGCCTTTCAAAAATCTAACTAATATTTCTTTTCTATAAGTGGGCTTTTTGCATGATGAGAAGAGAGGAAAATGGCTTCACAATCAACAAAAGCCAGCTTACACCCACACTGACCTTTCAGGATAGAGCTGACTGACAACCCAGATAAGCTGGACTGCAGCACTGCGTACTTGTTCATAGTCATCAGAGAGCAATTTACAGGCCTGCAAAGAATTCCAAAAGTCTATTAGTTCTGTGTCTTCTCAGGTAATGTTTAAACTATTTTCAAAGTGAAGATAGGGTAGTTGGTTAAGGATGCCCAGTAAAATACTTTTGTATGGTTTTAACTTCTTGAATCTTTGCCCAACAATGAATATTGGTCTCTGCTAGCTGCTCCGGCTGTATTCTGACTGTGCCTACCCCACGTCTCAAAGGAGAACCACAGACTGACAGCATAAAAACATCTAGAAGAGCATCAAACCCATCAAAGCATGCTGGGAGCCCACAGGCTCAAATACCAAATACAGGTTTTTCCTCCACCTGTAAAAACCAAAGCACACACTTCTGTTTACTTTGGTCTGAAATCACTGGCCTGTTTCAATCTACTCACTCTTTCTTGGTAGCCCCACACTCCCTAAATACTGATGGCTCCAAACACCTATGATTAGCTCTGATTTCTTCTGAGCTCCAGACCTTCATAACTACTTATGGCTGGAATTCTCTTCATGGATGAAGAGAATTTCATCATCAAACTTTTATACTCAATCCTGAACTCATTAAGGAACCAAATTCTACCTTATATCCTAAATCCTACACTATAAATCTATCCTTACTCCTTTGAGGCTCTCATTACTGCCTGCCTAGATTACTAATAGAGTCTTATACCACCAAACATCTTAATCAGCCAACTAACTTTCCTTCCTCTGAGTCCTTACTATCCAACTTTCCTTTATTTGGTTTCCCAAATAGTTTTCCTATAGGAAAAGAAGGCAATAGTCACACCACAAGCATTCTGGACCCATTCTACTTAAGCAGAGGAATAAACTTGGTTTACACATCTGTGATAGGGGCTTGGCTAATTATCTTTTTCCCCGTGAGAGATAAAGCCACTCTTGGCAGACTAACAAAACCTAATCTCTGAACATGGATTTAGATTGCCTGTTACCAGATTCAATCAATTATTCTCCAAGAGAAATATAACCTTGTAAGGCCTTTTGGTTAGGCCATCGATCAGCTTTTCCACAACTTCATTAAGCCTTTCTTTACCACTACTACTACATTCATGTGGCATCTTTTTATATAATCCCATGGTCTTGGTCACTATTCTCCAGACACACTCCAGTTTGTCAAGTGTGATGCTCTGAAATAACTTCATGTATGGCCCAACCAACCAGAGATCAGCAAGACTAACATGTTCCTTATTTTAAATACTATACTTTTCTTCAGGTACTCTCATACTCATACTGACCTTTGTAAATCCTCCTAAACGTCCTTTTCACAGGTACTAGTGCTATTCAATTATATAACCTCCATTCTCTTCCTGAAAAGTATGTTTTGAATATTTCACATTCATCCCAATCAACACTGCCATTATTTACCAGCGAAGTCCTTATGTTTTCAAAGAGAACCAGTGTGCCACCCTCCCAGCTTCATGATACCTCCTCCCCTTCCAGACAGTAATCATTTAAGGTACCTGATTATAAATTGTTTGGTGTAACTTCAATCCTCTTTCATGGAGCTGCAACTAGATAATAAATATATAGTTTACTTGGGAGGAAAACAGCAATATTTCCAAGTCTCACCACAATCTCATATATTTTCCTCTATTATATCAGGCTAACATTGTACCATTTAGCCAAAATCAGTGCTACATAAGTAAGAAACCTGGTTGCTTTTCAATAGAAGCACTTAAGCATTTCATAAATCTAGCCAAGGGACTGCCCCAAGAATTTACTAGAAAAACATGAAATAATGATATGAAGGCTTAAGAGAAAATGATTAATACCACCTCCCCCTATTATAATATCATACCAAGTCATAGCCCTCCCTACCAAAGGAATTCTAACAGGTTCATATTGTACTTTCCATGTTTCATAAATACACATGAAAGCTTCCAAAGAACACCAAAAAAAAAAAAGCACACTTGTGTATAGGAATGTTTGTCACTGAGTTCTGTGAGGCTACCACCAATACCTTCCTGGAAGTATATGCTGAATTCACAATGTATCCAAGGCAGCACTAGCTATAAACTTAAAAAACAAAAATGAACACTAGCCCCAACTAGTTTCCATAATCATGTTTACCATGGCTTTTATAGCTGCTGTTCTGACACGTGGGTCTTGGTCACTGAAGTAATCCCCTATAATCTTCTGGACATCTCTGGTAGCTAGGCCTTCTGCATCTTTTGTGACACTTTTCTCCAAAGAACCAAGATTGCCAAGTAACTGCAGGCATTTATTTCTTACACCATGAGATGTATCTGTCAGATGCTATTCAAAAAAAGAGAAAGAAATAAAGAAAAAGAACATAATTAAGATATCCTAACAAAGATAAAACCAGAAACAAAAGCATTGCATCAACCTTAGGGGTGATTTCAAGCCCTATATTCTTAAGACAGTCTGTCTACCATCATGTTACTTGAGTATGTGTCTTCTCAAAAAGAACATGAGTCCCTAGAAAATCAAAGTCCTAGTTTTTCATCTTTGCATTCCCAATAGCTAGTACTTTGCCACGTACAGAGTAGGTACTTTAAAATTTGTTCATGAATTACATTTTACTTGCTTTCAAATTTTAAAACTAGACAAAAATGTATAAATTTTTTAAACTTTTTTTTTTTTTGAGACAGAGTCTCGCTCTGTTGCCCAGGCTGGAGTGCAGTGGCGTGATCTCAGCTCACCGCAACCTCCACTCCTTGGGTTCAAACAGTTCTCCTGCCTCTGCCTCCTGAGTAGCCTGGGTTACAGGCACATGCCACCACACCCAGCTAATTTTTGTATTTTTTAGTAGATACAGGGTTTCAACATGTTGGGTCAGGCTGGTCTTGAACTCTTAACCTCGTGATCCGCCTACCTCAGCCTCTCAAAGCACTGGGATTATAAGGGTGAGCCACCGCGTCCGTCCAGCCATTTTTTTTTTTTTGAGACGGAGTTTCGCCCTTGTTACCCAGGCTGGAGTGCAATGGCGCGATCTCGGCTCACCGCAACCTCCGCCTCCTGGGTTCAGGCAATTCTCCTGCCTCAGCCTCCGGGGTAGCTGGGATTACAGGCACGCGCCACCATGCTCGGCTAATTTTTTGCACCATTAGTAGAGACGGGGTTTCACCATGTGGACCAGGATGGTCTCGATCTCTTGACCTCGTGATCCACCCGCCTCGGCCTCCCAAAGTGCTGGGATTACAGGCTTGAGCCACCGCGCCCGGCCTCGTCTAGCCATTTTTAAAACTTTTAATACGGCCGGGCGCGGTGGCTCAAGCCTGTAATCCCAGCACTTTGGGAGGCCGAGGCGGGTGGATCACGAGGTCGAGAGATCGAGACCAACCTGGTCAACATGGTGAAACCCCATCTCTACTAAAAATACAAAAAATTAGCTGGGCATGGTGGCGCGTGCCTATAATCCCAGGTACTCAGGAGGCTGAGGCAGGAGAATTGCCTGAACCCAGGAGGCGGAGGTTGCGGTGAGCCGAGATCGTGCCATTGCACTCCAGCCTGGGTAACAAGAGCGAAACTCCGTCTCAAAAAAAAAAAAAAACTTTTAATATCAGTGAATTGCATTTTACTTGCTTTCAAATTTTAAAACAAGACAAAAATGTATAAATTTTTAAAACTTTTAATATCCACAGAAATATGCAAAAATCTTGTGTATAGGTCAAAAATTTTCATAAATACACATATATAACAAGCACCCAGACTAAATGGTATATAACCAACACTACAGAAACATCCCTCATTCCTCCTCCCAGCAACGACATCGCCACACCACCACTGCCACCAAAAATAGCTATTATCCTGACTTCTAACACACAGGTTCATTTGTTTATTTTTGTATTTTATGAATGCAAATATCTGGCTTCTGTGGCTTAATATTATGTTTTGTTTTGTTCTTTTAATGAATGAGAAGTTCTTATGTTGCCCAGATTGGCTGGCCTCAAACACATAACCTCACCTCCTCAAGCGCTAGGACAACTGGCATGAGCCACCGCAGCCCCCAATGCTATGTTTTTAAGATTTATGCATGATATGGCAGTAGCAATGGTTCATTTATTCTTGTTACTTATACAGTATTCATTTGTAAATACACAAATATCTATTTAGCCTTTCTGTTGATGAATATTTAAGTTGTTTCCAGTCTTCGGCTATTTTGAATAATGCTACTGTGATTATTCTTGTATGTGGCTTTTGGTACACATGTTCACATTTTTGTTGGATATATAGGTAACAAGACATGCTTCAGCTTGAGAAGATACTGCCAGTTGGACACAGTAGTTCATCCCTACAATCCCAGCACTTTGGGAGGCCAAAGCAGGAGGATCGCTTGACCACAGGAGTTCAAGACTGGCCTGGGCAAATGGTGGAAATCTGTCTCTACCAAAAAACATGAAAATCAGCTGGGTGTGGTGGCACATGCCTAGAGTCCCAGCTACCCAGGAGGCTAAGGTAGAAGGATCTTTTGAGCTCAGGAGGTGGAGGTTGCAATGAACCATGATCACGCCACTGCAGTAGAACCTTGGTGACAGAGTAAGACCCTGCCTCAGAAAAAGAAGATACTACCAAACAGTTTTCCATAATGGCTGTCCTAATCTACACCTCCGCCAGTGCTGCATAAGTGTTCTAGATGTGCCACAACATTGTCAACATTTAGTACTTTCAATATTTTTTGTTAGCACTTCTTACAAAGAATTTTAATAAATTATCTGTTTTCCTCCTGCATTACCCTAGTCCAATACTACTAAAACAAGCTATTTGCTAATACAGTAACAGAAAGTAAAAATACTTTGAAAAAATGAGGCTGTACACGAGGTAATAAAAATGGTATGAAACTGGATTTCAAACTTTTTTACTAGCAACCAAAGTAAAAAACATACATAATATTGCAACATAGTACATAAAAACACACATACAGAAAGTTTAACAAAACAGTATTTACCTTATAGCTTATAATTTATTCTGACATTTGTATTTTATTTCGTTTTTCAATAAACAACAATCACATCTCATGAAATTGGTTGCATAACCTACTAAAGAATCATGATTCTAAGAGTGAGTCACTAGTATGGAGAAAAGTGAATCGGACTTGGTCAGCTGGGGCAACACAGTGAGACCCCACTCTTTTTTAAAAAACTTATAGCCAGGTGTAGTGGTATGCATGTGTAATCCCAGCTACTCAAGAGGATGAGGCCAGAGAATTGCTTGAACCCAGGAGGCGGAGATTTCAGTAAGCCAAGATTGTGCCACTGCATTCCAGCCTAAGCAACAGAGCAAGACTCTGTCTCAAAAAAAAAAAAAAAAAAAACCTCCCAAAAAACAAAATAAATGAACTATTTATATTTAGTATAAAAACATCATTTCTCATGACTAAACTGTTGACTTAAGCTCTGTTACAAATACTTTGTTTTTCAAGCAACAAACTATATCCTTCCAGCTTCTGTTAACCAGGCAACAATAATGCACAATCAATGTAAGGGTACAATGAACCTTAGCCCAAAAGAGAGTCTCTGGCTTTCAAGGCAACAATTACAATTTTATGATATCCTTTCCCTACAGGTCACTTCTTACATCAAGTCAACACCATTTAGAATTAACTGCTTTTCTTTACAGTTGGATAAAAATTTATTAATTAAAAAAAAGAACTCCTAAGTGTGTGCAGATGCTATTTTGGTGTTCACTTTGTCAGGCCATTAAAGTGCCATCATTTTTATATTAATGGAGCAAGTAAGCAACCACATCTCCAATAATAAGACCAATTTGTGTCAAAAATAAAAATAAACTAAACCAATTAGTTTACAATTTTGCCATATATATAAAAAAATGGTTCTGCATATCAGCAAAATCTGAGAATAAAGTCGAATAAGAAAAATAACACATTGATCCATTCAGCATTGATATGTTTTTTTTTTTTTTTTCTTTTGAGATAAGGGTCTCGCTCTGTTACTCAGGCTGGAGTGCAGTATTGCAATCAGGGTTCACTGAAACCTTGGCCTAACAAGCTCAAGAGATCCTTCCACCTCAGTCTCTTGAGTAGCTGGAACCACAGGTGCATGCCATCACACCTGGCTAATTTTTAAAATTTTTGTAGAAATGGAATGTTGCCATCTCACCAATTTGGGAGGCCAAAGCAAGTAGATTGCCTGAGGTCAGGAGTTTGAGACCAGCCTGACCAACAAAGTGAAACCCCGTCTCTACTAAAATTACAAAAACTTAGTTGGGTGTGGTGGCGGGTGCCTGTAATCCCAGTTACTAGAGAGGCTAAGGCAGGAGAATCGCTTGAACCCAGGAGGCGGAGGTTGCGGTGAGCCGAGATCCCACCATTGCACTCCAGCCTGGACAATAAAAGCAAAACTGAGCCTCGAAAAAAAAGAAATGTGATGTTGCCATATCACCCAGACTGGTCTTAAACTCTTGGGCTCAGGTAGTCCTTGATACGGATGGTTTTTAAGGACAGACAATAATTTGGTGTCTTCTGTATACAGATTCTAATGGATACCCTCTTTTAACAAGGACTTTGTTCTCCCAGAAAAATCTTTACAAATAAGAAAGAAAGCAGATGATCCTCAATTTCAGTTGTGCAAATGCTACACAAGAAAAGTCCACTCATTTCCCGGCCAAGTCTTTGAGCTAAGTTTATTAATCTCTCAAATTAAGATTTGAGAGAAATGATTAAGGAGAGGATAAATGAGAACTTTTAAAAATACCCAAAGGCATGATTTTATTCTTACTGTGATACAAAGAATACATCAGAATAACATCCTTATTTAAAAATTATTATAAAGAGGCCGGGCGCGGTGGCTCACGCCTGTAATCCCAGCACTTTGGGAGGCCGAGGCGGGTGGATAACGAGGTCAAGAGATCAAGACCATCCTGGTCAACATGGTGAAACCCCGTCTCTACTAAAAATACAAAAATTAGCTGGGCATGGTGGCGCACGCCTGTATTCCCAGCTACTAGGGAGGCTGAGGCAGGAGAATTGCCTGAACCCAGGAGGCGGAGGTTGCGGTGAGCAGACATCGCGCCATTGCACTCCAGCCTGGGTAACAAGAGTGAAACTCCGTCTCAAAAAAAAAAAAAAATATTATAAAGAGACAATTTAAACTTCAAAAAATGATGAGAGGATTGTACTATAATATAGTGAATAAAACAGGAGATGAATGGAAGGGAGGAGGGAGGAAAGAGGGAAGGACGAAGGATAGAGGTAGGGAGGCAAAGTAGGAAGGGAATAAGGGAAGGAGGGAGGGGAGGCAAGCTCTCTTCATGGTAATAAAGTCAGGCAAGATTTATTAACAGTTGCTAAAATGATGGGTAAAGTTTGACGAAGAGCACATTTACATAATCTCAAAGTATCTCTCCACAAATTCTGTATTTTTGATTTTACTGTTTTACTATTATAGTCATAATCATATATATTTATGGGATACAATGTGATACTTTAATATATGTATGCAATGTAGAATTATTAAGTAAAGCTAATTAACATACATCCATCAACTATCATTTGTTGTGGTGAGACATTTGAAACATTTACTTAGGTTTTTTTGTTTTTTAAGAAACAAGGTTGCCGGGCGCGGTTTTAGGTTTTTTTGTTTTTTAAGAAACAAGGTTGCCGGGCACGGTGGCTCACGCCTGTAATCCCAGCACTTTGGGAGGCTGAGGCGGGTGGATCATGAGGTCAAGAGATGGAGACCATCCTGGTCAACAGGTGAAACCCTGTCTCTACTAAAAATACAAAGATTAGCTGGGCATGGTGGCGCGTGCCTGTAATCCCAGCTACTCAGGAGGCTGAGGCAGGAGAATTGCTTGAACCCAGGAGGCAGAGGTTGCGGTGAGCCGAGATCGCGCCATTGCACTCCAGCCTGGGTAATAAGAGCGAAACTCCGTCTCAAAAAAAAAAAAAAGAAACGAAACGAAACAAGGTCTTCAGCTAGTGATACTCTATAAAAAAACAAACAGCCGGGACCAGTGGCTCACACCTGTAATCTCATCACTTTGGGAGGCGGAGGCGGGCAGATCACCTGAGGTCAGGAGTTCAAGACCAGCCTGGCCAACATGGTGAAACCCCGTCTTTTAAAAAACAAACAAACAAAAGAGACAAGGTCTTCCTCTGTCACCCAGACTGGAGTGTAGTAGCATGATCATAGCTTACATAGCCTGCAACTCCTGGGTTCAAGCAACCCTCCTGATTTAGCCTGAGACTACAGGTGCACACCAATACACCCAGGTGCTTCTTTCCCCAGCATTTTAAATTGGAAAGTTAGGTTACTGATTTTAGATCCTTATTCTTTTTTTTACTACAGAAACTTACAACAATAAACTTCTCTAAGCACTGCTTTAGCTGCATCATCTTCAATTTTATTCATATCAAAGTATTTTCGAATTTGCCTTCTGATTTCCTTTTTTTTTTTTTTTTTTTTTTTGAGACGGAGTTTTTTTGCTCTTGTCACCCAGGCTGGAGTGCAATGGCGCGATCTCGGCTCACCGCAACCTCCGCCTCCTGGGTTCAGGCAATTCTCCTGCCTCAGCCTCCTGAGTAGCTGGGATTACAGGCACGCGCCACCATGCCCAGCTAATTTTTTGTATTTTTAGTAGAGACGGGGTTTCACCATGTTGACCAGGTTGGTCTCGATCCCTCGACCTTGTGATCCACCCTCCTCGGCCTCCCAAAGTGCTGGGATTACAGGCTTGAGCCACCGCGCCCGGCCGGCCTTCTGATTTCTTGACCCATTAGTTACACAGAAGTATGCTGTTTAATTTCCACATGTCTGTGGGTTTCCTAAATTTCTTTCTGTTAACTGATTTCTAATTTCACCCCATTGTGGTCAGAAAGAATACTTAGTATCTTTTCTACATAAAGAGTAAATATTTGTATATAAATTATATCTAAATTACAAAAAAAAAAAACCTTTCAGGCACATTGTAAGATAAAGTCATAAACCAAAATGGCATTTGGCAATAGAAACCGTGGTTGTAGTTATGAATCACAGATAGCCTTCATTATTATAGTCTGAAAAAGCCTGTGACACATCTGTCATTGCCAAACAGTTTAAATTTTTACCCTATTAAGAACCTCTATAAACCACAAGCTCCACACGCTTAACTGGCAAAGGACATTAAAAGTTCATTCCCTGCTTGCTGTGAGGTGGGCAAGCGGCAGACATGGCACCCTCCAGGAGTCTTGCAGTTCCCCTGGCAATCCTGGTACTGTTGCTTTGGGGGTCCTCCCTGGACCCACAGGCAGCAGAGGAACGTTCACATGATCACGGATGAGAACTGGAGAGAGCTGCTGGAAAGAGACTGGATGATAGGATTTTAGGCCCAGTGGTGCCCTGCTTGTCAAAATCTTCAACCAAAATGGGAAAGTTTTGCTGAATGGGGAGAAGATCTTGAGGTTAATGTTGCGAAAGTAGATGTCACAGAGCAGCCAGGACTGAGTGGACACTTTATCATAACTGCTCTTCCTACTATTTATCATTGTAAAGATGGTGAATTTAGGCACTATCAGGGTCCAAGGACTAAGAAGGACTTCATAAACTTTGTAAGTGATAAAGAGTGGAAGAGTATTGAGCCGGTTTCATCATGGTTTGGTCCAGGTTCTGTTCTGATGAGCAGTATGTCAGCACTCTTTCAGCTATCTATGAGGATCATCACTTGCCATAACTACTTTATTAAAGACCTTGGATTGCCAGTGTGGGGATCATATACTGTTTTTGCTTTAGCAACTCTGCTTTCTGGACTGTCATTAGGACTCTGTATGATATTTGTGGCAGATTGCCTTTGTCCTTCAAAAGGCGCAGACCACAGCCATACCCTTCAAAAAAATTATCAGAATCTGTGCAATCTTTGAAAAAAGTGGAGGAGGAACAAGAAGTGGATGAAGATGATGTTTCAGAAGAAGCAGCTGAATATAAAGAAGGAACAAACAAAGACTTTCCACAGAATGCCGTAAGACAATGCTCTCTGGGTCCATCACTGGCCACAGATAAAAAATCCTAAATGAATTTCATAGTTACCTTATTACAATTTTACTAAAAACAGAAGATTGATCATTTCGTTTGGTTTGAAGTGAACTGTGACTTGCTTGTATATTGCAGGGTTCGGTCTAGATTGTTTTTAAATTGAAGAGTCCACATTCAGAACATAAAAGCACTAGGTATACAAGTTTGAAATTGATTTAAGCACAGTATGGTGGTTTAAATAGTCCTCTAATTTTTGAAAAATAGTGCCAAGAAATAAGATTTATGTATATTTGTTTAATAATAACTTGTTTCAAACCTGAGTTTTGAAAATTTACATTTCCCAAGTATTGCATTAGTAAGGTATTTAAGATTACAGAAGGCCGGGCGCGGTGGCTCAAGCCTGTAATCCCAGCACTTTGGGAGGCCGAGGCGGGTGGATCACAACGTCGAGAGATCGAGACCAACCTGGTCAACATGGTGAAACCCCGTCTCTACTAAAAATACAAAAAATTAGCTGGGCGTGGTGGCGCGTGCCTGTAATCCCAGCTACTCAGGAGGCTGAGGCAGGAGAATTGCCTGAACCCAGGAGGCGGAGGTTGCAGTGAGCCAAGATCGCGCCATTGCACTCCAGCCTGGGTGACAAGAGCGAAACTCCGTCTCAAAAAAAGGAAAAAAAAGATTACAGAAGGCCACGCTGGGCCGGGCCGGGCTGGGTGTGGTGCCTCACACCTGTAATCCCAGCACTTTGGGAGGCTGAGGCAGGTAGATTGCAAGGTCAAGAGATCGAGACTATCCTGGCCAACATGGTGAAACCCCGTCTCTACTAAAAATACAAAAAAATTAGCTGGGCATGGTGGCGCGTGCTTGTAATCCCAGCTACTGGGGAGGCTGATGCAGGAGAATTGCTTGAACCCGGGAGGCGGAGGTTGCAGTGAGCCGAGGTCACGTCACTGCACTCCAGCCTGGCGTCTAGTGATGGAGTAAAATTCTGTCTCAAAAAAAAAAAAAAAAAAGATTATAGAAGATGATTGTGGAGAGAAATATTTCTCATTTGATATAATTTTTCTTGGTTTCACTATGTGAAAAAAAGAAGATATTTCCCACAAATGGGAATGTTGCCCATTGTCTCAAGAAATATGTATTTCAGTGATAACTCTGTGGTTTTCTTTAAGATATATACTCCAAAATTTTGTTGTATTTTTATGTTATGTAACTAATAAAAACTACCCTACATTAATTAATTACAGTTTTCTTTATTTTTTTTATTTTTTATTTATTTATTTATTTATTTTGAGACGGGGTTTCACCATATTGGTCAGATTGGTCTCTCCTGACCTCAGGTGATCCACCCGTCTTGGCCTCCCAAAGTGCTGGGATTACAGGCGTGAGCCACTGCACCCAGCCTACAGTTTTCTACACATGTTAATACAGGATATGCTACTGGTTTAGGAAGTTTTTAAGTCCATGGCATTCTCTTGATTCCAATAGAGGTTTTCTCTTGTATTTTTCTTATTTACTATAGGTTACATTTTCTATTTTTCAAATGGATGATAATTTCCTGGAAATATTTTTATATTTTACTAAACAGTATTTTTTTGTTGTTTCAAACTGAAGTTTACTGAGAGATCCATCAGATTGAGCTGTCTATTGATAATTTAAAATTTTTGCCAAGGCCAGGCGCGGTGGCTCAAGCCTGTAATCCCAGCACTTTGGGAGGCCGAGGCGGGTGGATCAAGAGGTCAAGAGATCGAGACTGTCCTGGTCAACATGGTGAAACCCCGTCTCTACTAAAAACACAAAAAATTAGCTGGGCATGGTGGCGCGTGCCTGTAATCCCAGCTACTCAGG
Organism: Saimiri boliviensis; assembly: GCF_048565385.1. Lineage (NCBI taxonomy): Eukaryota > Metazoa > Chordata > Mammalia > Primates > Cebidae > Saimiri > Saimiri boliviensis. The sequence continues at coordinate 23,388,150 of NC_133454.1, read as the reverse complement.
AGGCTGAGGCAGGAGAATTGCCTGAACCCAGGAGGCGGAGGTTGCGGTGAGCCAAGATCGCGCCATTGCACTCCAGCCCGGGTAACAAGAGCGAAACTCCGTCTCAAAAAAAAAAAAAAAAAAATTTTTGCCATTCTTTTCAGATTTAACATTATTCTTGCTGAACTTCTACTTAATTTTTTTTTTCTTGTTGGACGTGAAGGTGAACATTCCTAATTTTTGTCTAATGTGGAAAAACCTTGGTATTTTACATTTTGAAAATTCAGAGAAACTTAATTTAACATAAAACAAAGTTTGCATTCTACTCAGGAAAAAGCATCTTCTTGTATATGTCTTAAATGTATTTTGTCCTTATATACCGTTCTTAATTGATTTTATAGTCTGTAATGTTTGACGTTTTAAAATCATAACATTTTAATATTTTTTAAAAGACAGACTTCATATTCTCCTGTTCTTTCCCAACTGCTAACATTGTGTCACAAGTAGAAATCAACAGGATGAAACATTTAGTATATTTTTATTCCTTAAAGAGCTAGAATATATAGTTTTCACCTTACAGGAAGGGGGAAAATCATAAATACAATGAATCAACTGACCATTATGTAGTAGACAATTTCTCTAATGTCCCCTTCTTTCTAGGCTCTCTTGCTATGTGAAACCATTAGACTTTCAGTACCATAATATACAAGTTTTCTTTAAAGTCCTTTCCTTTAGAACATAAAATATTATACCACTGAAGACTTTGGATGTGTAACTATGTCTTAGAAAAATATCCTAAGCACAAAATAAACTTTTCTAATCACTTCATTAAAGCTGAAGACTAGTACGATTTCTAGTAGCTTATTTGAAGATACACTGTATTACTTGATATTTAACAATGTTCAGATAAGTAGTTGTGTGTTCCTATATATGTACTTAATATTTGTAATGGAGAAACTGTCTTCTTTTTCCATTGAGATGGTTAAGGACAGTAATGCTCATTAACCAAGCATTTTTTTTAAGTGTTCTAGTATATGTGACATTGCCAAATGTTTTATTAGAAAATATTATGTAAGCCGGGCGCGGTGGCTCAAGCCTGTAATCCTAGCACTTTGGGAGGCCGAGGCGGGTGGATCATGAAGTCGAGAGATCGAGACCATTCTGGTCAACATGGTGAAACCCCGTCTCTACTAAAAATACAAAAAATTAGCTGGCCATGGTGGCACGTGCCTGTAATCCTGGCTACTCAGGAGGCTGAGGCAGGAGAATTGCCTGAACCCAGGAGGCGGAGGTTGCGGTGAGCTGAGATCGCGCCATTGCACTCCAGCCTGGGTAACAAGAGCGAAACTCCGTCTCAAAAATAAAAAAGAAAAAAGAAAAAGAAAAAGAAAATATTATGTAAGGCCGGGCACGGTGGCTCAAGCCTGTAATCCCAGCACTTTGGGAGGCCGAGGCGGGTGGATCACAAGGTCGAGAGCTCGAGACCATCCTGATCAACATGGTGAAACCCCGTCTCTACTAAAAACACAAAAATTAGCTGGGCATGGTGGCACGTGCCTGTAATCCCGGCTACTGAGGAGGCTGAGGCAGGAGAACCCAGGAGGCAGAGGTTGCGGTGAGCCGAGATCGTGCCATTGCACTCCAGCCTGGGTAACAAGAGCGAAACTCCGACTCAAAAAAAAAAAAAGAAAATATTATGTGACCAAAAGGATTCTATAGGGTAAAAAAACAAAGCAAAATAAAACAAAAAAGCACACAAAGACCTTTATATTACAGAAAACTTAAAGTATGCTGAATAGACAGTGTCTTGAAATTTCAGGAAACACATAATCTCACAGTTCTTGAAGACTGTTACTGTAGACATCTCAGTAATTTTCAGTTGGTAACAGGCATATAGAAACTCTTTGGGATTATTTACAAATAGTTCAGGAAGGAAATAAGATATAGAAAAAGCAATATCCTGGAGAAATCCGCACCTTCCACCTGCCACAATCAATTCAGCTCTACTATTGAAGTATTGTAAAATCTGATCTCTAGAGGAAAATACAGTATTCTATCCTATATTGTGTAGATATTTAATGGTTATCAGAAAGACTGAAAAAAGTCTTAATGAAGAATTGTGGGTACATCTAACAGCTACTATTTACCAAGTACCTACTGGAGCTTTGCTGTTTTCCTGTATTCATTTAGTCCTATTGATGACTGCAAGACAGGTAAGCACTGCACATCTTTCAGGTGAGTCAGCTGAGAGGTTTGGTAGAAATAGGTAAAATCTGAACTTAATTCTCGTTCCAAATCTTGTTTTTCTTTTAGTATGGGTATATGAAATTCAGCAATCTCTTATTTTAGTCCTTTTTTGTCTGTCTGTTTGTTTGTTTGTTTGAGATGGAGTTTTACTCTTCTTGCCCAGGCTGGAGTGCAATGGTGTGATCTTGGCTCACTGCAACCTCCACTGCCTGGGTTCAAGTGATTCTCCGGCCCCAGCCTCCTGAGTAGCTGGGATTACAGGCATGTGTCACCACGACCAGCTATAATTTTGGTCTTGAAATTTCACTCCTATCAGAATATAGCAATAAATGCCACTTAGAAATACCATAATTAGGCTGGGCACAGTGGCTCATGTCTGTAATCCTAGCACTTTGGGAGGCCAAGCTGGGTGGATCACCTGAGGTTAGGAGTTCAAGACCAGCCTGGCCATCATGATGAAATCCCATCTTTACAAAAAAATTAAAATTAAAATTAAAATAAGAAAAAGGGAAAAAAAAGAAATACCATAATTATTGGGTCTCATTAGACAAAAAAAAATAAAATATACCATAATTATTCAGTATTTGCAGTCTTGTGATGTTGGTTAGTACATAAAGTAACTTATTGCAGTAAATAATGTTTTTTGTTTTTTGTTTTTTTGAGACAGAGTTTCGCTCTTGTTACCCAGGCTGGAGTGCAATGGTGCGATCTCGGCTCACCGCAACCTCCGCCTCCCGGGTTCAGGCAATTCTCCTGCCTCAGCCTCCTGAGTAGCTGGGATTACAGGCACGCGCCACTATGCCCAGCTGATTTTTTATATTTTTAGTAGAGACGGAGTTTCACCATGTTGACCAGGGTGGTCTCGATCTCTTGACCTCGTGATCCACCCACCTCGGCCTCCCAAAGTGCTGGGATTACAGGCGTGAGCCACCACGCCCGGCCAGTAAATGATGTTTTAGAAAGCAATTTTCTCTCGTCAGTTGTGTCCTTATTCAACCTTACACAAAAGCATAGTTCTGGACTTAATTATGATGTAATTAAAATTACTGAATGAACATTTTGGCTCATATTTGACAACACTGCAGTTCATCCCCATGGCCAATTTAAGGTAGAGTTCTTACAATATATTACTTTCGATGTAGGCATTTTATTAATAAGAACTTATTTGGGTTGGTGTTCATATGAGTGGTTTTACTGAGTGACTGTATGATTCTATAAATAAAATTTTAATTGAACATTCTTGCAGATTTAGATAAGTTGGTATTGCTTATCTAGCAACTTTTGCATTTGTGAAACCATTAAAACTAGAGTAACAATAAATTTAAGTTGGAATTTTGACAATATGTAAGTAGCAAGGTCAGATTATATGCTTTAACAGGTGTAACATGGCCCCTTTTTCCCAATTTATGTATGTATTTATTTAGTTATTTTGAGACGGAGCCTTGCTCTGTCACCAGGCTGGAGTGCAGTAGCGCAATCTCGGCTCACTGAAACCTCCGCTTCCTGGGTTCAAGCGATTCTCCCACCTCAACCTCCCAAGTAGCTGGGACCACAGGTGCATGCCACCACGCCCAGCTAATTTTTTTGTATTTTTAGTAGAGACGGGGTTTCACCGTGTTGGCCAGGATGGTCTCAATCTCTTGACCTCGTGATCCGCCTGCCTCAGTCTCCCAAAGTGCTGGGATTACAGGCTTGAGCCACCGCACCAGGCCTCCTCATTTATTTTTAATTGACAGGAAATGTGTAAATTTATGGGATACAATGTGATGTTTTCATCTGTGTATAAATTGCAGAAAGATTCAATCAAGCTAATATATCCATCAATTCAAAAAAAAAAAGTTCATTCCCATGAGAGGAAATACAAATAGAGGAAAAACATATGAAAAAGAACACTCACTAGCAGTCTTTTCAAAAAAGAGACTTTTTAAAAAATGAAGTATCATTTTCCACCTACCAAATTAACAAGCTTATCTTTTCATATTATTTTATTTGTTGTTGTTGTTGTTGTTGTTGCCCAGGTTGGAGTGCAATGGTGCGATCTCAGCTCACCGCCATCTCTACCACCCGGGTTCAAGCAATTCTCCTGCCTCAGCCTTCCAAGTAGCTGGGATTACAGGCACCCGCCACCATGCCCAGCTAATTTTGTATTTTACTAGAGGCAGGGTTTCTCCATGTTGGTCAGGCTGGTCTCAAACTCCCGACCTGAGGTGATCCACCCGCCTCGGCCTCCCAAAGTGCTGGGATTACGGGTGTCAGCCACTGAGCCTGGCTTATCTTTGATTTTTAAGCATTAATATTTAATGCTAGAATGATGCAGTGAAATTAGGCACTCTCATATACTGCTTGTGGGCATATAAATTGGAACACTTTAGAAAGCAATTTGACAAGAAGTATTAAGAGTCTTAGCTGGATGCAGTGGTTCACATATGTAATCTCGGGCAAGACTCTTTTTAAACAACAAAACAAAACAAATAACAGAGCCTTAAAAAAATTCCAGGCCAGGCACAGTGGCTCATGCCTGTAATCCCAGCATATGAGGAGGCCAAGGTAACCAAGATAAGAGGATCGCTTAAGCCTAGGAGTTTGAGACCAGCCTAGGCAACACAGCAAGACCCCATCTCTATTCTTCTAAAAATGAAAAAAGGAAAATAAATTCTAAATGTTTTCAATTAGTAATTCAGTAATTCTACTTTTCACAATCTGTGTTTCAGAAAGAATTTTAAATACAGAAAATACAGACTAACGAGATTCCCTGCAGTATTATTTCCAATTAAATAAATGGCTACAATGTAAATATTCAGTAATAGGCAAATAGGTAAAAACTATGGTTTAATTATTGGACACAGTATCACATAGCCATTACAAATTATGTTTATAAAACACATAGAAGAAAAATGCTTATGTAAGCAAAAAAGGAGCAAAATTATATGATTACAACTATGTTAAAGAAAAAACAACAACAAATGATTTGCATACAGAAAAAAATCAGAAAGCCATGCATCAAAAGACTAATAATGATTATCATTGGGTAGTAAATTATGAATGCATTTTAGAGTTTTCAGTATCTTTCCAAATTTTCTGAGTGTAAATTCTTCTAATTAAAAACATATTTAAATATATAATGGTATAAAATCTTAAAAATATATTTAAAGCAGATTTAAGAAACGGTTACTGCAGATATCACAACCCACTCACTATAACAACTCTCAGAAGCAAACTTTACAGATACATATTTTCTCTTACAGCGGAGATATACTTATTCTCCCAAACACATAATCCCTAGTTTTTTCCATTTAAGCTTTTTTTTTTAAAAAAAAAAAAAAGACCAAGTCTCACTCTATCATCCAGGCTAGAGTACAGTGGCGTGATCTCCACTCACACAACCTCCATCCTGGATTCAAGCAATTCTCCTGCCTGAGCCTCCCTAACAGCTGGGATTACAGGCATGCATCACCATGCCCGGCTAATATTTTTGTATTTTTAGTAGAGATGGGGTTTCACTATGTTGGTCAGCCTGGTTTTGAACTCCTGACATCAAATGAGCCACCCACCTCGGCCTTCCAAAGTGCTGGGATTACAGGCGTGAGCCACCGCACCCAGCCCCATTTAAGCTTTTAGTATTGTATTTGTCAAAGTGGTTTTGGTTTATGTATGTTTGGCTTTTTTAAGATAAATGAAATAATTTTTCCTGGGTCTCTGAAACAGTTTTCTAATTTCATGAATATGATACTCTAACAGAATTCAAATGCATTTGTCTTTTTTATATTCTCAAAGCTATCAAATCCAAAGTAAAATCAATTCTACAAGGTTCTAGGGGTTGCTGTGCATACACAAAGAGGCTAATTAACCTCCAGATTAAATCAAAAGGCACAATTAATGTATTAATATATATATTTATTTTAAAATCAGAAAAGAACTTACATACTTTTTCCATACATTTACTTGTATATAGTTGGTCTGTTAATTGAAGCATGATAAAAACAAAACAAATTTGGGGTCAGAAAAAACAGATTATACCCTGGTACTGCAACCTCCTAGCTGTACAAACTTAGACAAATCAGACTCCATAAATCTAAATTTTCACCTTTGTAAAACAGAAATAACAGCAATTACCTGAAGGATTGTGAAGACCAAATGAAAAACTGAAAACAAAGCACCATAACAAGCAGAGTGCATTATTAGGCACAATATACACAGTAACCATATACTGTAATTATTTTCATTTCTTTTGAAAGCATGAGGAAATTCAGTTTATAACAAGTTTACTTAACTTTATTCCTAATCCAACACCAACAAACAAAAAAATGAGGTAGCTCTTTAAAACCATTAAAGATCCTTAGCAGTCCTCAGCTAGCGGTTTAGGATGAACGTGAGTAGATTGTACAGCTCCTACCACCTTTCCAGGAATGCAAACAAGTTCAAGAAAGAACAGCATTATACCCTTACCTGGCAGGCCACATCAACTAATCGCATCTGGATAGCTTGATTCTCTGGTAGCTTAGTGCCAATTGCAAGCAAGGTATCCAGCAGCTGAGCTAGGACTTGATGAGACTCTAGAGAGGAAGACAGAAAGTTGTCTTGTAGAATTTCAAAATGCAGTAACTATATAAACTAATTTACTTGGGTAAAAAAATGTAGATTGGCTGGGCACAGTGACTCACAACTGTTATCCCAGCACTTTGAAAAGGAGAATCCCTTGAACCCAGGAGTTCAAGACCAGCCTGGACAACATAGGGAGACTCTGTTTCTACAAAAATAAATTTTAAAAAGTCAGTCAGTCAGTCATGGTGGTAACGCACCCACAGTCCCAGCTACTCAGGAGACTGAGGTGGGAGGACTGCTTCAGCCTGAGAGATCAAGGCAGCAGTGAGCCATAATTGGGCCACTGCACTATAGCCTGGGCAAGAGAGCAAGACCCAGACTTTAAAAAACAAAAAAACAAGAAAAATAACAAAAAAGTAGACTTTTGTCATTTGGGTTCTACTGTGTGATCCTTCATGCCCTCAACTAAAAGTTAAGTTCCTAAAGGGATCACATTTAAATGTTTGAATTCTCCACAGGATAGAGTACAGTTCTTTATATACAGTGTGCTCCAAAAATGTTTAGTGCTTGACTAATTCAAGAGTTTTTTGCTTTTTTTTTTTTTTTTTTAAAGAGACAGGGTTTTACCATGTTGGCTAGACTGATCTCAAACTCCTGATATGGTCTGATAGTGCTAGGATTACAGGCGTGAGCCACCACGCCCGGCCAAGAATTTTTTCAGACTAGGAAACAGAAAAGGAAAAAAAGTTTTCCATTGCCTACAACATAAAATCCAAATATCCTAGAAGGCATATAATGCATATATGCTAGGCCTTCCATAATGTCTACTCTTGTCTATCTTTCTAGCTTCATCTACTTCAGGTCTTCTTTAACGCCTTTAACACTATTTTTTTTTTTTTTTTTTTTTTGAGACAGAGTTTCGATCTTGTTGCCCAGTCTGGAGTGCAATGGCGCGATCTCGGCTCACCGCAAGCTCCGCCTACTGGGTTCAGGCAATTCTCCTGCCTCAGCCTCCTGAGTAGCTGGGATTACAGGCACACGCCACCATGCCCAACTAATTTTTTTATAGTATTTTTAGTAGAGACGGGGTTTCACCATGTTGACCAGGATGGTCTCGATCTCTTGACCTCGTGATCCACCCGCCTCAGCCTCCCAAAAGTGCTGGGATTACCGGCTTGAGCCACCGCACCCGGCTAACACTATTTTTTCCAACTTCTTATAATTCCATGTCCCCCTATCTTTGCTCAGGCTAACTTCTCTATGTAGAATACCTTCTCTCACACTTGACTCCAATCTTGACCCCACTCTCCACTGAATCTAGTAATCCTTAAAATCTCACCTCTCGGCCAGGCACGCTGGCTCACACCTGTAATCCCAGCACTTTGGGAGGCTGAGGCAGGTGGATCACAAGGTCAAGAGATTGAGACCTTCCTGGCCAACATGGTGAAACCCCATCTCTACTAAAAAAAATACAAAAAAAAAATTAGCTGAGCATGGTGGTGCGCGCCTGTAGTCCCAGCTACTTGGGAGGCTGAGGCAGAAGAATTGCTTGAACCCAGAAGGCGGAGGTTGCAGTGAGCCAAGATCGCACTACTGCACTCCAGACTGGTGCCTGGCGACAAAGCAAGACTCTGTCTCAAAAAAAAAAAACTCCCCTCTCACGTAGCTACCGTAAGAATTTTCCATGGGGAAAAAAATGTTATTTCCGTACTAAAGCAATGTTATTGTTTTAGTGCTTGTATTTATTTTATTTTAATTAATTTATTTTTTGAGACAGGGTCTCACTGTCACCCAGGCTGAAATGCAGTGGCATGATCATGGCTGACTGTACCCTCAATCGCCTAGTCCCAAGCAATCCCCCTACTTTGACCTCCCAAGTAGCTGAGACACAGGTGTGAGCCACCAAGTTCAGCTAATTTTTCAATATTTTGTAGAGATGGGATCTAATTATGTTGCCCAGGCTGGTCTCAAATTCCTGGGCTCAGGGGATCCTCCCACCTTGCCCTCCCAACGTTTTGGGATTACAGGCATAAGGCACTGTGCCTAGCCTATTTTGGGGCTCTTAAAAATGTGTCTTAGGCTGGGCACGGTGGCTCACGCCTGTAATCCCAACACTTTGGGAGGCTGAGGCAGGCGGATCATCTGAGGTTGGGAGTTCGAGAGCAGCCTGACCAACATGGTGAAACCCTGTCTCTATTTATAAAAATAAAAAGAAAAATTTAAAAGAAAAAAAAAAAAGTGTCTTGAGTCCAGGCACAGTGAGTGGCTCACGCCTATAATCTCAGCACTTTGGAAGGCCAAGCAAGGCAAGTAGATCACAAGGTCAGGAGATGGAGACCATCCTGGCCAACACGGTGAAACCCTGTCTCTACTAAAAATACAAAAATTAGCTGGATGTGGTGGCACGTGCCTGTAGTCCCAGCTACTCGGGAGGCTGAGGCAGGAGAATCACTTGAACCCGGGAGGCGGAGGTTGCAATGAGCCGAGATCGGGACACTACGACAGAGCAAGACTCCCTCTCAAAAGAAAAAAAAAGTGTCTTTATGAAATGAGTACTGTATGTTCAGTTACAGGTTTTAGTGTAAGCTAAAAGAATCCTTTTAGAAAAGCAATAGGGTAATATATAGCAAGGGTCATTAACATGTTTGGACTTCCTGACTCCAACCTGGAGTCAGACTGCTCAACATATCAAAGCCCTGCCTCAGAATAAAAAACAAACAAGCAAAAAAAAAAAAAAAAAAAAAAGCACAATAGTATCTATTTTATATCATATGTAAACTACCTCAAATATATGGTACTTGGCAAATAAATGACAGCTATTAAAGAAATAAAACAGGCCGGGCGCGGTGGCTCAAGCCTGTAATCCCAGCACTTTGGGAGGCCGAGGCGGGTGGATCACGAGGTCAAGAGATCGAGACCATCCTGGTCCACATGGTGAAACCCCGTCTCTACTAAAAATACAAAAAATTAGCTGGGCATAGTGGTGCATGCCTGTAATCCCAGCTACTCAGGAGGCTGAGACAGGAGAATTGCCTGAACCCAGGAGGCGGAGGTTGCGGTGAGCCGAGATCGCGCCATTGCACTCCAACCTGGGTAACAAGAGCGAAACTCCGTCTCAAAAAAAAAAAAAAGAAATAAAACAGTATTTCAACTCTTATGTAAACATATATACATGGTTTCATTAAATTATCCTCAAATTCCTTTTCAATAACAATCAATACAACAAAATTTTGTCCTAAATTCTATATAAAAAGAACTAGCCGGGCGCGGTGGCTCAAGCCTGTAATCCCAGCACTTTGGGAGGCCGAGGCGGGTGGATCACGAGGTCGAGAGATCGAGACCATCCTGGTCAACATGGTGAAACCCCGTCTCTACTAAAAATACAAAAAAAATTAGCTGGGCATGGTGGCTCGTGCCTGTAATCCCAGCTACTCAGGAGGCTGAGGCAGGAGAATTGCCTGAACCCAGGAGGCGGAGGTTGCGGTGAGCCGAGATCACGCCATTGCACTCCAGCCTGGGTAACAAGAGCGAAACTCTGCCTCAAAAAAAAAAAAAAAGAACTAAAGATTTCTGCTCTGACTATAGAGCTTTTAAATTGCAACTTACTTTCATTCTGCAGGATGTTAATGGCATCATCCATAATGCAGTCTGGTGAAAATCCTGTTGTCTTTGATAATAAACCCAATAAGGATGCAATTTTCAGTCTCACAGATGGATCATTCTCCTGGAAAAAAAGATACAATTGTCACTTTGATGCTCTACGCCTAGCTAACCAACAAACAGGAACATAGAAAACTAACATCCCAAAAGACATTCAATGATCCAAGTATTCTATGGCATCATTTCTGAAAAATTAGTTTTCTATACTTCTAGAACGACAGCTTTCTATTTATTTATTTATTTATTCATTCATTCAGAGACAGTTTTACTCTGGTGCCCAGGCTGGATCGTGCACTCTTGGCTCACTGCATGCAACCTCCACTGGAGATACAGCTTTCTCAATTGATACATTACATACATACTGCTAAGTGAATGAGAACTTTTTTATGCCATTCTGATGTCATTAACTTCTAATAAAAAATGTGCTGTTGGCATTAAAAGTACCTGACCTCCAATGAATAGTCATGTTAGACACAAGTCACAGCAACTTGCACCAACAGCACTGTGCATACAACATTGCTGCCAGCACCACTGCTCTTGGAGTCCCTGTAAAGTGAGCTACCACTGCTATTACCAGAAAGAATCTTTCATTCTACCTGCACCCTCCCCGGCTTTTTTTTTTTTTTGTCTTACTCTGTCTCCCAGGCCAGAGTGCAGTGGTGCCATCATGGCTCTCTACAGCCTTGACCTTCTGGGCTCAAGTGAACCTCCAACCTGAGCCTCCCAAATAGCTGGGACTCCAGGTGCACACTAGTGCATCTGGCTACTTTTGTTTAATTTTTAGTAGAGATGAACTTTTGCTCTGTTGCCCAGGCTGGTCTCAAATTCCTGCGCTCAAGCAATCCTCCTGCCTTGGCTCCCCAAAGTGTTGGGATTACAGGTGTGAGCCACTGGGCTCAGCCCTGTCTGCTTTTCTGAATCACCAGATCCTGATTAGAAGTCTGGAGAAGGCAGGCCGGGCGCGGTGGCTCAAGCCTGTAATCCCAGCACTTTGGGAGGCCGAGGCAGGTGGATCATGAGGTCAAGAGATCGAGACCATCCTGGTCAACATGGTGAAACCCTGTCTCTACTAAAAATACAAAAACCTAGCTGGGCGTGGTAGCGCGTGCCTGTAATCCCAGCTACTTAGGAGGCTGAGGCAGGAGAATTGCCTGAGCCCAGGAGGCGGAGGTTGCGGTGAGCCGAGATTGCGCCATTGCACTCCAGCCTGGGTAACAAGAGCGAAACTCCGTCTCAAAAAAAAAAAAAAAAAAAACGTCTGGAGAAGGCAACTGTGATTGTCTGAGTTTAAATCTTGTGCCTGGGCCCCAGCTGCAGGTGATATTGTCAAAAAAATAGTCTGGCTCTGTTAGCTTAAAGAGTGGGAGGTGGTCTCTAATGGGCACCAAAATCCCTGTGGTGAGAAATTTCCTCCAAAGACAAAAAGGAATGCTCTCTTGTTCACCACCACATCTAAATAATATAGCATAATATCTGACACTAAAAAGATCAATAAATATATGAATATATTTTCAATAAATATATGTGAAATGAGAGGAAAAAAAGTACCTTGCCAGTGCTGAGAGTAAATCATCTTTCTATACAGTAAGACAAAATTACTTAAGTGTATGCGCAAAGGATGAGGTGCTTTTCAAATGAGACCAACTCCTTGCCTCCTACATTCATTTTCTAAGGAGGTCACCAGGCACAATAAGGAGACCTAAAGCAGGGGAAGGGGCAATAGATACGGCGTCAGAAGATCTAAAATCCTGGCATGCTATGCCATGTATTATGTACATAACTTTAGAAAAGTCACTTTCTTGGGAACTTACCTTTAGGGTATGAGGTGAAACAGAAAGAGAAAGGGCTTTAAAATTAGCTACATCTAGGTGTCAATCCTGTATTCACTACCCAATAGCTCTAAGCCTTATCTGTGAAATGGTGGTAATAACCTCAAAGGGCTACTGAGAGGAAAATTACTAGCACAAAAACAGGCATATAGCAGGCAGTCAAATATCAGTTCCCTAATCTTTATTATTTTCTTCCTTCTACTAAGTTTGGGTTTAGTTTGCTCTTTTTCTAGTTTTGTTTTTTTTTTTAAATAATAGAGACAGGGTCTCAGTATGTTGCCAGATAGCTTTCAAACTCCTGGGCGCCTGCCTAGGCCTCCCAAAGTGCTAGGTTTACACGTGTGAGCTATCATGAGCCAGTTGTCTTCTAGTTCTTTAAGTTGTAAAGTTAATTCTTGATTTGAAATTAGTATCAGAACTGTGGGTCAAGATAGCCAATTAGTAGCAGAACTGTGGGTCAAGATGGTCAGGGGGAGACCTGTGTTAATTCTAGCTAAATAATTATAAGCTTGATTGGCTCACAGTACACTGAAGCTTATACACCAAACTAAACTATATTATTGGTGCAGTTAATTAGAAATAAAGCAGCAACAGGAGGCCTATGGTAAACACTATCCGAGAGCACAGTAACACCGGGGAACACCTCAGGGTGGTTGCAGAGCAGGGAATACTGCTCTGGTCCCACGAATACCTTCTCAACATAGACTGCATGAAGGCCTTGTAAAAAGGGCTTAGGCAAAGATCTCTGAGAAGGGAGGTGATCTCTGCTCACAATATCTGTGAGAGTCTTTGCAGAGGGGAGCTAGCAAGGAGGAGAATAAGCCTTGCAGGGCAGAGATCACAAAACACCTCAGGCTCTGCCTAGGTTCTCAGAATATGGAATGATTTTAATTAATCTATGTCCTCAATGCTCTGGAGATAAAAGCCCCTTAATGCACTGGGAGTGGTAAGACCCGGGTGGCTTCTAATCCGCTATACTTCTGATGCTGCCCCACCCTGATAACAAGTACTCTGAGTGGTAAAGAGTACTTGTTTAGCATGTCTTAGAAGGATCTCAAGTGCTCTCCACACAGCTATCTTACCTACTGCTTTAGCCTCCCTTTCCACACCCATAAGATCAATGAGATTGTGCACATGATAAAAGTGTTCGGAGCCCAGAGCTCAGGGCCAACATGGTTGCCAGGCTTGGGTTGGTCCCCTGGACCCATGCTGTAACTTCTACTCTTGTGTCTCTGTCTTTACTTCCTTTTCTCAATCCTCCATCACCACCAGGACTAAGGGCACCCAGGTACGGGGTTGGGCTGGTTCCCAAGAAGAACATATTAAGAAGTCCAAACTAGCCGGGTGCAGTGGCTCAAGCTTGTAATCCCAGCACTTTGGGAGGCTGAGGCGGGTGGATCACGAGGTCGAGAGATCGAGACCATCCTGGTCAACATGGTGAAACCCCGTCTCTACTAAAAATACAAAAAACTAGCTGGGCATGGTGGCACGTGCCTGTAATCCCAGCTACTCAGGAGGCTGAGGCAGGAGAATTGCCTGAGCCCAGGAGACGGAGGTTGCGGTGAGCCGAGATCGCGCCATTGCACTCCAACCTGGGTAACAAGAGCGAAACTACGTCTCAAAAAAAAAAAAAAAAGTCCAAACTAAACAACAAAAGAAACAACCCAGGCCGGGTGCGGTGGCTCATGCCTGTAATCCCAGCACTTTGGGAGGCCAAGGCCGGTGGATCACAAGGTCAAGAGATCAAGACCATCCTGGCCAACATGGTGAAACCCTGTCTCTACTAAAAATACAAAAAAATTTATTTTGTAAAATAAAATTTTTTTTTACAATAAAATTTTATTGTAAAATTGTATTAACATTTTAGTGGATAAAACTACCCTGGCTTTTGCTTTTTTCCTACATTTTTTTTTCAGACGTGGTGGCACATGCCTGTGATACCAGCTACTAGGGAGGCTGAGACAAGAGAATCACTTGAACCCAGGAGGCGGAGGTTGCAGCAGTGAGCCAAGCATGCGCCATTGCACTCCAGCCTGGGCAATAAGAGCGAAACTCTGTCTCAAAAAAAAAAAAAAGAAACAACCCAAATCAAAACTGGGCAAAGGACGTAAATAGATATTTCTCCAAAGATATACAAATGGCCAGATAAACACATGAAAAGACACTCAACATCACTAATAATTAGGGAAATGCAAATCAAAACTACAATGAGACACCATCTCAAACTCATTAAGATGGCTACTATTAAAAACTAGAAAACAAGTGTTGGCCAGGATGTGGAGAAATTAGAACCTTTGTGCACTGCTGATGGGGATGAAAACAGCAAAGCCACTCTGGAAAACGGTATGGTGGAAGTTCCTTCCAGGCTTTTTGGCTAAGATCAAGTGTAGGAAAACAGTATGGTGGTTCCTCAAAAAATTAATAATAGAATTTGATATGATCCAGCAATTCCACTTTTGGGTATATACTCAAAAAACTGAAAGGAGGGTCTTGACAAAATACGTGTACAAATATGTTCATAACAGCATTATTAGTAATTGCTGGGCCGGGCACGGTGGCTCACGCCTATAATCCCAGCACTTTGGGAGGCTGAAACGGGCGGATCACAAGGTCAAGAGATCGAGACCATCCTGGTCAACATGGTGAAACCCTGTCTCTACCAAAAATACAAAAATTAGCTAGGCATGTGGCGCACATCTGTAGTCCCAGTTACTCGGGAGGCTGAGGCAGGAGAACTGCTTGAACCCAGAAGGCGGAGGTTGCGGTGAGCCTAGATCGTGCCATTGCACTCCAGCCTGGGTAACAAGAGCGAAACTCCATCTCAAAAAAAAAAAAAAAAAAAAAAAATTGTTAAAATGTGGACGCAACACAAGTATCCACTGGCAAATGACTAGATTATAAGCAAAGTATGGTATATACACACAATGGAATATTTAGCCTTAAAAAAGAAAGTTCTGACATATCCTACAACATGATTAAACCTAGAGGATATTATGCTAAGTCAAAAAAGCCAGGCACAAAAAGACAAATACTATATAATTCCACTTATATGAGGTACTTAGAGTAGTTAAAATCATGGAGACAAAATGTAGAATGAGGCTGAGCACAGTGGCTCACACCTGTAATCCCAGCACTTTTGGAGGCCCAGGTGGGTAGATCACCGGAGATCTGGAAGTTTGAAAACAGACTGGCCAACATGGCAAAACTGTCTCTACTAAAAATACAAAAAAATTGGCTCGTCCAGAGGTAGTGAGTTATCTCAACTGATTGTTCACAGTCAGTTACAGATTGAACTCCTTGTTCTTCTCTTTTCCCCCCTCTCACTACTGCACTTGACTAGTCTAAAATAATAATAAAAAAAATACAAAAAATTAGCCAGACATGGTGGTGTACAACTATAGTCCCAGCTACTCGGGAGGCTAAGACAGGAGAATCACTTGAACCTGGGAGACAAGGGTTGCAGTGAGCTGAGATCATACCACTGCATTCCAGCCTGGGCAACAGAGTGAGACTCCGTCTCAAAAAAAAAAATGTAGAATGGTGCTTGCCAGGGGCTGGAGGGATGGGAGAATGGAGGATTACTGTTTAACAGGAAAAGAGTTTCAGTTTTACAAGATGAAAAAAGTTCTGGAGATGGATGGTGCCGATAGCTGCATAACAATATGAATGTGCTTAATATGCATCAACTGCACAATTCAAATCGTTATGATAATAAATCTTAATTGTTACCACAATTAAAAAATGATTAGGTAGGCATTGTGGCACACAGCTATAGTTCTAGCTACTTGAGAGTCTGAGGTAAGAGGATTGCATAAGGCTGGGAGGTAGAGGTTTCAGTGAGCCATGATCACATCACTGCACCCGGGCTTAGGCAACAGAGTGAGACCATGTTAGAAAAAAAAAGAGGCCGGACATGTTGGCTCATGCCTGTAATTCCAGCACTTTGGGAGGCCAAGGTGGGTGGACCACCTGAGGTCAGGAGTTCGAAACCAGCCTGACCAACATGGCAAAACCTCATCTCTACTAAAAATACAAAAATTAGCCAGGCGTGGTGGTGGGTGCCTGTAATCCCAGCTACTTGGGAGGCTGAGGCAGAAGAATGCCTTGAACCTGGGAGGTGGAGGTTGCAGTGAGCCGACATTGTGCCACTGCACTCTAGCCTGGGCGACAGTGTGAGACTCTGTCTCCCAAAAAAAACCTGTCCTGGTTCAGCTTTCATCACCTTTCTCCAAACTTACAGTCTTCTAATTGGTCACTCTAACTCCGGTCATCCAATTCCTTTATCCTCCATACTTCCCCTCAGTGACATTTCTAAAACAAAAACTGACAAGGTAGAATACAAGGCCCTTTAGAATCAGATCCCTTCGAAACCTTCTACTCTTATCTCTTGATGAGCTCTCAACCTAAAATCTATACCAGCCAAACTAGTTGCATTTCTTCTAATGTAATAGCCTGTTGCATCTCTATGTCCACGTTCACAGTTGCTCACAACTAAAATGTCTTTCCCTCTGTTTTCCAACTGGCCAAAATCTATTTTTAGGACTTTCCCCAAATATCGCTACCACTCTATAATGCATTTCTGGATCCCTGCGTCCAATAATTGATCACCCCCTTCTTCGAGGCCTTATCATAACCTGCCCCAGATTTCAGAAGACCTGAAACACTATATTGTTACTATTCATTTCATATTTACTCAAGACTCAGATCAGGGATTACATCATATACATCGCTATTATCAACATGAAGCACAAGGCCTGGCACAGAGTGAGTATTCAGACATGCTGAGCAAATGAAAAAATGAGCAAATGAATAACTTTAGCACTTACTATCTACATACTACATATATGGTCTGCTGACTACACTGCTAGTCCCTAAAGGACAAGGAACATGTCTCACAGCTCTGCATCCTCCACAGCAACTAGCATGGTAGCATAAGTGAAGAATCCCTCGTGATATAATTTCAGAGACTACTGCCTGATCACAAACACACATACGAAAAAAAAATGTAGGAAAAAGCAAAAGCTAGGGTAGCTTTATCCACTAAAATGTTAATACAAGATATCACATTTCTGGATACAACAGAAGAAAGGGTAAAAGACACCATGGTCACCAATCTAGAACTGGATCCATCTGGCATCCCTCTTCATTTCCTCTGGAGCTAGAGGCCACTTGACTAATGCAAGAAGCATGGACTGGTTAAAGTGCTTGAGATCTGACATCAAAACACGTGACTTCAATTTTTCTTTTAGACATGACAATAGATTATGTTTTTAAAAAGAGTCAACTGGGTGCCATGGCTCAACGCCTGTAATCCCAGCACTTTGGGAGGCTGAAGCAGGTAGATCATGACATCAAGAGTTCAAGACCAGTCTGGCCAAGATGGTGAAACCCTGTCTCTACTAAAAATACAAAAAGTTAGCCGGGTGTGGTGGCAGGCACCTGTAATCCCAGCTACTTGAGAGGCTGAGGCAGAGACTGCTTGAACCTGGGAGGCGGAGGTTGCAGTGAGCCAAGATCACACCACTGCACTCCAGCCTGGGTGACAGAGCAAGATTCCTTTTAAAAAAAAAAAAAAAAAAAAGTCTTCACCATTTAAAGATATTAATTTAGGATTAAAATAATACGATAGCCGGGTGCGGTGGCTCAAGCCTGTAATCCCAGCACTTTGGGAGGCCGAGGCGGGTGGATCACAAGGTCAAGAGATCGAGACCATCCTGGCCAACATGGTGAAACCCCGTCTCTACTAAAAATACAAAAAATTAGCTGGGCATGGTGGTGCGTGCCTGTAATCCCAGCTACTCAGGAGGCTGAGGCAGGAGAATTGCCTGAACCCAGGAGGCGGAGGTTGCGGTGAGCCGAGATCGTGCCATTGCACTCCAGCCTGGGTAACAAGAGCGAAACTCCGTCTCAAAAAAAAATAAAATAAAATAAAATAATACGATACAAGGAATTTATTTTCATAAGAATCTGGTGGAGAAGATAAGGGTGAAGAAGTGGAAGTGGATCGGGGAAGAGAGAAAATGAAACAAGTTTGGCCACAAAATTATAACTTTTGAAGCCGGGTAATGGGTACATGGGAATTAATTAAACTATTCTCTCTACTTGCATAGTATATATTTGAAATGTTCCATAACAAAAGGTTTAAAAAAAAACACCCAAGTTCAAATCCATACTTTCCATTTACTACTGGGTGACCTTGAATACTAAACTGCTCTAAGCTTAGTTCCATATCTGGAATTTAGAGATAACAATGGTGGCCCGGCGTGGTGGTTCAAGCCTGTAATCCCAGCACTTTGGGAGGCTGAGGCAGGTGGATCATGAGGTCAAGAGATGGAGACCATCCTGGTCAACATAGTGAAACCCTGTCTCTACTAAAAAACACAAAAAATTAGCTGGGCATGGTAGCGCATGCCTGCAATCCCAGCCACTCAGGAGGCTAAGGCAGGAGAATTGCCTGAACCCAGGAGGCGGAGGTTGCGGTGAGCCAAGATCGCGCCATTGCACTCCAGCCTGGGTAACAAGAGTGAAACTCCGTCTCAGAAACAAACAAACAAACAAAAATAAATTTTAAAAATGGTGCTGTCACCAGGATTAAATAAAATATTACAAGTGGAAAGTGCTTTACAAACTCTAACAAGCTATACAAATGTTAACTGCTTTTAGAAGTATTATTATAGATAATTATTGATAACAGAGCTTGAATATCATAATAATGGTAGATATTGCTAAGAAAAAGACTAACTGAAAACAGATCACTGAGAAATTAAAAACTTCTTGAGAAATCCTGATTTTGGCCAGATGCAGTGGCTCACACCTACAATTCCAACCCCTTGGGAGGGCCAGAAGGATTGGCTGAGCTCAGGAATTCGAGACCAGCCTAGGCAACACAGTGAGACTCCATCTCTATAAAAATTAAAAAAGAAAAAATTAGCTGGGAGTGGTAGCATGCACCTGTAGTCCCACCTACTCAGGGGGCTGAGGTGGGAGGATGGCTTGAGCCTGGGAGTCCAGACTGCAGTCAGCAGTGATCGGATTGCACTCTAGCCTGGGCAACAGAGCAACACTCTCTCAAAAAAAAAAAAAAGATGCCAGGCACAGTGGTTCATGGTTCATGCCTGTAATCCCAACACTCTGGGAGGCTGAGGAAGGTAGATCACTTGAGCCCAGGAGTTTCAGACTAGCCATGGCAACATGGTAAAACCCTGTCTCTCTTTTTTTTTTTTTTTTAAAGGAGACAAAGGGTAGGGAAAGAAAAAGGGAGCAAAAGGGTGGTAAAATCCCATCTCTATCAAAAATACAAAAATTAGCCAGTCTCATAACCCAGTCTCTAGATATATAGGTAAGATTTTTTTAAAGAAAGAACAACCAAAAAAAGAAAGCCTGATTTTATTCATGTAAAACATAAGTGAAACATTTATAATGCCCCTTCAACATTCCAAAGAACTTGCCAGGCACTGTTTCAGTTTCTTCATCAAATCAATGTCATCAAAATAATAAGAACTGTTCTAGAGATTTAAAAAGACTAAATGCCTGCATTTCTTTGCCTGTGGGGGGAAAAAAAGACTAAATGCCATATGGGGACCTGGTTTGCATTTTGATTTGAACACATCAACCATAAAAAAATATTGGGGGAACAACTAGAGAAATCGAAATATCAACTAATTCTTAGCTAACATTAAAGAATTATTTAACTTTACTCATTATGGCTAAGTGGCTACGTTAAGAAATAAAAAGTCCCTCTACTTTCTCATAGCAGTGAGAAAAAAAGAGAAAACAACCAAAAGATATTCCATTTTAAGAGGTATGTAATGAAATAATTTTTTTTTAAATGATATATCTTTTAAAAATTCAGCAAAACAAGGTCAGGCATGGTGGCTCATGCCTGTCATCCCAGCACTTTGGGAGGCCGAGGTGGCTGGATTACCTGAGGTCTGGAGTTTGAGACCAGCCAAGCCAACATGGTGAAACCCATCTCTACTAAAAATACAAAATTAGCCAGGTCTGGTGATGCACACCAGCTACTCAATAGGCTGAGGCAGGAGAATACCTTGAACCCAGGAAGTGGATGTTGGAGTGAGCCCAGACTGCGCCATTGCACTCTAGCCTGCCTGGGCAACAGAGTATGACTCCTTTCAAGAAAAAAAAAAATACAGCAAAACCAATAGAGCAAATTTGAAAAACAGTAATAAGTGTTAAATTCTAGGAATGAGTATTTGTTAGGTCATTATAGTATTTTATCTACTTTTCTATAAGCTTAATAATTTGGGAGCTGGGTATGATGGTTGACACCTGTAATCCCAGCACTTTGGGAAGCCAAGGCAGGTGGACTGTTTGAGACCAGCCTGTGCAACATAGAAAAGCCCTGTCTCTACAAAAAAAAAAAAAAATACAAAAATTAGCCGGGCATGCTGCACACACCTGTAGTCCCAGCTACTCAGAAGGTTGAGGCAGGAGGATCAATTGTGCCTGGGAGGTCAAGGGTACAGTGAGCCATGATAGCACCACTGCACTCCTGCCTGGGAGAGAAAGCAAGACCCTGTCTCAAAAATAGTAATATTAATAATAATAACAATTTTCAGGCTGGGCGTGGTAGCTCACACTTGTAATCCCAGCATTTTGGGAGGCCAGGATGGGTGGATCACTTGAGGTTAGGAGTTCAAGACCAGCCTGGCCAACATGGTAAATCCCCATCTGTATTAAAAATACAAAAAAAAGGCCGGGCGCGGTGGCTCAAGCCTGTAATCCAGCACTTTAGGAGGCCGAGGCGGGTGGATCACGAGGTCGAGAGATCGAGACCATCCTGGTCAACATGGTGAAACCCCGTCTCTACTAAAAATACAAAAAATTAGCTGGGCATGGTGGCACGTGCCTGTAATCCCAGCTACTCAGGAGGCTGAGGCAGGAGAATTGCCTGAACCCAGGAGGCGGAGGTTGCGGTGAGCCGAAATTGCGCCATTGCACTCCAGCCTGGGTAACAAGAGCGAAACTCCGTCTCAAAAAAAAAAAAAAAAAAAAAATTAGCTGGGTGTGGTGGTGCACACCTGTGTTCCTAGCTACTCTGGAGGCTGAGGCAGAAGAATCACTTAAACCAAGCAGGCAGCCTTCCTTTCAGCCGGAACCACCATCTTCCAGTAATTCGCCAAAATGACAAACACAAAGGGAAAGAGGAGAGGCACTTGATATACGTTCTCCAGACCTTTTAGAAAATATGGAGTTATGGGCCGGGCGCGGTGGCTCAAGCCTGTAATCCCAGCACTTTGGGAGGCCGAGGCGGGTGGATCATGAGGTCAAGAGATGGAGACCATCCTGGTCAACATGTGAAACCCCGTCTCTACTAAAAATACAAAAAAAAAAAAAAAAACTAGCTGGGCGTGGTGGCGCGTGCCTGTAATCCCACCTACTTAGGAGGCTGAGGCAGGAGAATTGCCTGAGCCCAGGAGGCGGAGGTTGCGGTGAGCCGGGATCACGCCATTGCACTCCAGCCTGGGTAACAAGAGCGAAACTCCGTCTCAAAAAAAAAAAAAAAAAAAAAGAAAAGATGGAGTTGTTCCTTTGGCCATGTATATGCGAATATGTAAGAAAGGTGATATTGCAGACATCAAGGGAATGGGTACTGTTCAAAAAGGAATGCCCCACAAACGTTATCATGGCAAAACTGGAAGAGTCTACAATGTTACCCAGCATGCTGTTGGCATTATTGTAAACAAACAAGTTAAGAGCAAGATTCTTGCCAAGAGAATTAATGTGCATATTAAGCACATCAAGCACTCTAAGAGCTGAGGTAGCTTCCTGAAATGTGTGAAGGAAAATGATCAGAAAAAGAAACCAAAGAGAAAGATACCTGGGTTCAACTGAAGTGCCAGCCTGTTCCACCCAGAGAAGCACACTTTGAGAGAACCAATGGGAAGGAGCCTGAGCTGCTGGAACCTATTCCCTATGAATTCATGGCATAATAGGTGTAAAAAAAAAAAAAAAAAAAAAAAAAAAAAACAAGGAAGGAGGCAGAGATTGCAGTGAGCCAAGATCACACACTGCACTCCAGCCTGGGTGACAGACCAAGACTCTGTTTCAAAACAAAATAAAACTTAGCCTAGAGTAGTTGCACATGCCTGTAGTCCCAGCTCCTTGGGAGGCTGAGGCAGAAGAATCACTTAAGCCCAGGAGTTCCAGGCTGCAGTGAGATATGATGGTACCACTGAACTCTAGGCTGGGTGACAGTAAGCCTCTGCCTCAAAAAAAAATTTTTTTTAATACTTTTAATTAAAAAAAGAGAGCACTGCCATTAGATATGAGGGCCATGAATTAGGACAGGAACAGCAGGTTGTTAAGGGGACAACATTCCACAGATGAATGGGGTCATGGATGATGTTAACTCCTCTTTTGTGCCTCCACTGCACTCTGTACATATTGTACTCACAGTACCTTCAGCAGTCTGATGCACCTTATTATTAATATGTCTTGTTTCCATCTAATATACTGTAACTTTCTGAGAAAATCTGCATCTTTTTTCTCTCTGTATCCACAGTACCTAGCACAAGGAAGATACTCTGTGAAAGCTTGCTAATGAATACCTTATTTATTTGTAATATTAACCATTCTGCAGACATGATAAAACTCCCATGATAATACTCCCATCAGATTCTCAAGATTTTCTTACCTTGTAATAATGTTCCAAGAGAATCCTGACTACTCCCTCTACGCTTTCTGCCTCAACAGGCTTCCTGGCAAACTGGAGCAGGTATTGCAAAGCATCTGCTGGAGAGGTAGCTTTACACAGATCTATGTGGAGTGCTGCAGATTTACTTGGTTTTGTTAGTCGGAGTTTCTTAGTAGCAATTTCCTCCTGTTGTTGCTGTGAGGGGTAGAGAAAATAAGACCTAACTGAAAACACAGTATCTGTAAATTTAACTTTGCCTCATTTGATGGAAATAATTTTCCATTATGCCAAATAATGTATTTAGCTGACAGACTTAGGAAAAAACAGTAGTATAAACTGGAAAAAGAGCTCCAGGTTGGTGATGAGGCCGTAAGTCTCAATTTTGCCTTTACTAGCTCCTGTGCCTTTAGGAAAGTCATTTAATTTCTCCAAGTCTCAGTTTATTTCTCTGTAAAATAGGTATACTATTTTTTTTCTTACAGATGGGGTCTCTCGCTGTTGCCAAGGCTAGTCTCTAACTCCTGGGCTCAAGCAATCCTCACACCTCAGCCTCCCAAAGTGCTGGGATTAGAAGCATGAGCTACTGTGCCCAGCCTTACACTAACATTTTGATCTACCTATCTCTGAGGATTGTGGTAGCCTTTGAGTTTAGAGGCCACACAAAGGATCTACTCCATTCTTGTGAGACAGAGCGAGATGCTGTCACCCAGGCTAGAGTACCATGGTACAATCTTGACTCACTGCAACCTCCAACCTCCTAGGTTCAAGCAATTTTTTTTTTTTTTTTATTTTTTTGAGACAAGAGTTTCACTCTTGTTGCCCAGGTGACTGGAGCACCACGGCACGATCTCTGCTCACTGCAACCTCCGCTTCCCAGGTTCAAGCAATTCTCCTGTCTCAGCTTCCCTGGTAGCTGGGACTACAGGTATGCACACCACACCCAGCTAATTTTTATATTTTTAGTAGTGAAAAGATTTCACCATATTGGCCAGGCTGGTCTCTAACTCCTGACCTCACAATCCGCCTGCCTTGGCCTCCCAAAGTACTGGGATTACAGGCGTGAGCCAATGCACCCAGCCCACTTCAAGCAATTCTCATGCCTGACTCCCAACTAGCTAGGACTACAGGTGTATGCCATTACACCAGGCTAAGGTGTAGCAGAGATGAGGTTTTGTCTTGTTGCCAAGGCTGTTAGTCTTAAAAGTCCTGACCTCAAGTGATTCCTCTGCTTCAGCCTCCCAAAGTCCATTCTTTATTAGAAAACAAGTACCGGGCCAGGTGTGGTGGTTAACGCCTGTAACTCCAGCACTTTGGGAGGCCGAGGTAGGTGGATCACTTGCGGCCAGAAGTTCAAGACCAGTCTGGCCAACACAGCAAAACCCCGTCTCTACTAAAAATACAAA